>NW_020799091.1:111914403-111921051 GCF_003259725.1 Athene cunicularia
CCCCCCCCCCCGCCTTGTTTCACAGCTTGACTTCTTTAGATGAGATCGGCTGTTCATATCCAGTCCATAAACAGCTGGAGAAATTTACCCTGCTGTGAATGAGACTTTGTGTAACTGGGGAAAATTAGCTCAGTCTTAACTTCTCTGTTAAATACAGAAAAGCAGCCTGCTGTAGTGTGCACCACGAAAGCTAAATACATCTACAGATATCTGCAAAGTAGTTTGTAAATATGAGAGCCTCTACATAGTCTTTAAGGGTAGATTTACAGTTTAAATCTCTATCTTTTAAAAAACTGAAGACAAAACCTCTATATGTATATTTGGTCCAAACCCATTTATTTTCTATGTGGGGTTGTTCAGCTACTTTTCATGTTAACAGTTTGGTGCCACGGAAAACACTACTGCCTCCAATACTAATTAGAGAGGTGCCAGTAATGGTTTTCTAATTAAAGCTGATTTAACTTTTGTATGTTAATTAGTCTCAGTTAATATCAATTAAATAAAGGAATAATGGGGTCATTTCACATTTAAATCACAGAAGCTTCAAGCATAAGCTGCCTTAGAGGAAATTAGCTGGCAATTAAACAGTGTTATTAATAATTGCTTGTAAATGGCAACAGCCAAACTGTTGCACAGGCCATGCCTAGTGGTTACAATTATAGCCATCTACACAAAAATTGATTGAGGTAAATTTTGAATAATCCTTTCTCGGGATTTCAATCTGCTTGTTTTGTTTAAATCTCCTGCCTTCATAATTAATGCTATCTATTGTTGCCTGTCAACAAGACATTTGTTTCACAGGGTATTATAATGTGCTATTCCACAGTCCCTGTCTGCATTCACCTGCCTCCTGACAGCAGGGGGACCTCCCTGTTCTCCGAGCTCCTCTCAGCTACACTTACAGACAGAAGTTCCAACATAAAGAACTGTATTCACATACAGCAGTTAACACAGCGCGAGCCTTTGGTCATACTAGAAACCTTAATGTAAAACTACAATGTAAGAATTAATATTAATAATATTGTCCACTGACATATTTACACATCTTTTTGCATGCACAATCTCCGTATCAATAATAATACACAACCAAGTAACTGATACATGCTATCCTCAGAAAATAGATATTTATCCTTATAACAAGCTTGAAGTCTTAAGTTACATGTGGTTTTGTTTTGTTTTTTTTCTTTTTTTTTTCCTGAAGGGATGGACAGAATGCCCTTGCTTCTTACAGTTAGATATGAGCAGTTTGGGAAAGCAGAAAAAGGGGAAAAAAAAAAAAAAAAAAAAAAAAAAAAAGACCTCATCAAATTCAATATCAAAATACCATCTACCTTCAGCTGGGCTACAATTTTACTCAGGGACTCTGACAGCAGATTATGTGTTGTCACACACACATTCCCAGAAGCACACCTATTATTGTGCATCCAGCACAATAAAGGACTGCACCCCTTAAAGAGTTCAATTCAAATCCAAGCTTCTCTAAAAATTCCCCAGAGAAAAAAAGAAAATCAAAAAAAGAGGCACGAGAGAGAACCTCAAATCTAGAAGACTGCATGATTCCCTCAGTAAAGAGACTAAATATGTCGGTAATAACCATATCTCAGAACAGAGGAAATACACCCATGGTAGTATTGTGCTATGCCTCTGAGCTTCCTCCTACTAAAGAGAGGCAGCTTACATAAGTTTTACAAAGCGAACAGTTGTAGGGTAGTTACTGAGAAACCGAGTAACTTCTTCAGCTTCATGAGTAGAATCACAGAAAATGTAAGAACCATTCAGATCAGTATCATTTGCTTAGCTGATTTAGGTGCTCCCAATGAGTCCCCGCAAAATACAGAGAAGGCAGTTTTACTGGTGAAAAATAGGTGACAGCCTACCTGAGTTTTCATCTTTGTCAGCAACAATCTGATGAAATACAACAAAACCTCTTCTCTCTTCCTTCAGCTTGGTCAGTGTGCTCAGCTCAGCTGTGAATTTCCATGCCATTACCCTGACATTTAATTAGTTAATCAAACTACTTTGCTTCATATTAGAATATAGTGACCACAAAGTATAATGTTTATCACCATCCTGAAAGTGAAATCTCCTTTAGTAATGCCCATTCAGTGAACTAACACCTATAAAAACAAAGCCCCATCCATCACCCTGGAGTTTCTAAACAGTGCTTCCCCCTCCTCCAGACATCATATCACTGCTACTAAGAAGTCAGACCATATTCAGCTGTGTACTGAGAAAGGCCACACCCGTTACAGGACTCTGAAGTGCACAAAACAGCCAGAATCAACGGTGGTACTACTTTTGGATAACATCTTAGTATTAAACATTTCCATAATAGGACAGAAAGAACAAAGGGGAGGAATTGTTTTGCTGAACTTTTGTGAAATTGTCATAGACTCCTTCCCCCTAGTAAATCAGCCTGAGGGGAGAAAACGCAATCTGAAAACTGTTTTCTTGTTCCCATTTGAACTTTAGACCGTGGCTAGGGTAGCGGTATGGAGGCAAGTACATAGACCACTAAGAAGCACAGCTGCACCACTGACAGAACTGCACACCTCTACATCTTGCTATTTTCAGGAGTTGTGCAAATCTGTGTCTTTTTCCGGAGAGGCAGAGGCTGAGCACTGTTTGTAGCAGCGACAAGATGCGTTTGTATCCCACAATGTTCTCTACTAACTGCTTTGGGATGCCCTCAGTTTTTTCTCTTCTTATAATGTCCAACAGATCAGTTCAGAGCTCATTAAGTTAGCACCTCTTATGCCACTGTCTTAGTTTCTTTCAGGTTCTCTTGTCATTTGAGACTGTCAGCCTCCTTCTCTGGAAGGGGGACATGGATTGCTACAGATGCACCTGCTCAGAGATCACTGTGAGGCACTTGCAACGGGATCTGCCATATGGGACTTAATCAGACCTACAGACAGCAGAAGACCGCATGCAAATAAATGGCTCTGAGAGACCAGGACAGCGTCTGCTCCTTGAGAGCATTTTGTATCCTCTCTCTTCTCCATTTACAAAGATAGCAATGGGCAGCAAAAGTAATAAACGTTGAAGTGAATACTGTCTTGTTTTCCCAGACCTGCAAATAAAACAACATAGAAACCAAAATGTCCTGCAGCAGTACGACGGCCAGGGGAGCAGAGGTGGGTTGGCTGGACGCTTCTCCTTCGCTTCGCTCTTCCACTGCTCCCTGCGGGAGGTGGCGGAGATCCGACCCGCAGCAACAGCACAGCTTGTCCTGAGGAGTCTGGGTGAGCCAGGGACAGCAGGATGCTGGGGATGGTTTTCCGCTGTTTGGCCACTTCTGTGCTCCTTGGCATCAGTGTTAAGTGGGTGCGAATGAACGTAACTAGTGCTGAAGGGGAACATTTCACACCCACTTTGTGCAGGTGTAAATAACTACTCGATGATAGTCGGCAACATAGCCCCTTACATCCTCCTGCTAAGGCTGTAAATAGTACATGTCCGAGCACTGTATATCAAGCACAGAGGTAGGAAAAAATATTATCTTTGTGAAAGTCAGGTTTGATGCCCTCAATGCTAAATCTCATTACTCTTTCCAACAGGTTTATATTCGCTGGATTAATGAGAGTGACATGAATAGGATTTGGCCTCTAGTCTATGTGATCTGCCTTTTCTGGGCTCCCTGTGATGCTATTTGCCAATAGATCTCTGATTTCTTGGTTTTCTTGGTGAAATAAAAGAATAGAAGCATCTTCAGGGCTTTCCTTTCCTCACAAACTATCCAAATTATAACTGCAGCAGCATGTTCCCATTTTACCTTGATCCAAGATCAGTGAGAAGCTGGGTCTTCTGAGCTATTTCAAAAGACCAGCTATCTGATGTACTATTTCCAAAAGTGCTTTCAGTTTGAGCTGTTGCACAACACATTCAGTAACCACAGAATAACAAGAGTGCAACTCAAATCTAGTGCACTGCAAGGGTTCAGATGACTTAATGATAGATAATATCTCACAGTTCATGAATGTCTTGTTCTCTTAATTTTAGTTTAGCTCAAGCACATTCTTCTACAGATGTATACAGACAAATTATTTGGGGGAAAAAACACAACATGAATAAATACCAACACAACAGTGTCAGCCCTGGAAGATGGAAATGATGCATTTTTTCACTTCAGAGCAGAAAAATACAACTCCCAATGACTTCATAAGATTATCATTTTCAAACCTTATGATGAAAAGAACAAAAATTTTATTAACTGTCTTAGCCCACATTGCTGATGTTACTATTGTAGTAGTTAAAAAAAAATAAATCTCAAACCACACAAAACCACAGCAAAACTCTGCCATTAAATGGAAACAAACAAACAAACAAACAAACAAACCAAACCAAACCAAACCAAACAAACCACCAGGAACACCTTGCACTTACAAGCTCCACGATGCTAATGAAAAATAACACTTCTACAGGCAAAGCCACCTACAAGTGCAGATGAAGATTTGAATTTTAGTCCACTTTGGAAATTCATTTATGTTTCTTGAAGATGCCTAGCTTGATTCAAGCAGAAGGAACAGTTACTCTTACAAACCCTAACAAGAAGAACACCAGCAGCAAGATGCATGAGCTCCCAGTGGTGGATCTGGTTTCAGATAGACAGCTCCTATGGAAAAGCTTGCTTTGAAAAGAAACAGTGTTGATATCACCAAGGAACCACTAGTGTTCAGACACAAAGCAGTGAAATAATCTAGTCCACGCTGGGAGGGTTTGAGTCATAGCTCCTGGTGTCCCTCCTTGAAAGATCTGCTTTAAGCCCTTTTTCATTGGCAGCACTTGTTAATGATGGAGCCATAAATTAAACTAAACTATAAAAGCAATACGTTATGACAGGTACTGGAAGCAATGGCTGCAGCCTCTGTCATGTGGTAGGTCTACATAGCAGTGGTCTATATGATATATTGCAACTATCACTTAGAGAGTCACCCCCCTTGTGCCGAAACCAACAGGGTTTCAATGAGGCCCAGGAAAAGCAGTACATAACTCAGTGAAGAATTGTCTCTGAAAAGCCCTTGAGTATGGCTAAGTAATGATCTTGTTTACCTCATTTAGCCCCAAGTTCTCCAAGTAAGAGCTGGCCATGAAGAGTTCTTATGCTCTTCGATATCCAGCCGGGACAATGTGTCCTGTCTTTGTTTTCAGCCATCAGGCTTGTGTCAAACACACCCTGACAGCTGCAAGATTTTTTGGTGAAAACAATAATTCCACTTTTCCTTTCCATCTGCCTGCAGATGGTTTAAATCTGACCCATCAAAAGGAGAAGAAAAAACAAAAAGGGAAAAATAATATTCCAGCTGAGAAGAAATTATAATGATTGCCGATTTCATATAAAGAAAATAACAGGTTTGAGATTCGCAGAAGAGTCCTTGCAATGATGAATTAAACTGTGCATGGGAGAAATGGAGGTTTTACCAGTTGATTTGGGTTATCTATATTTCCTCTCAGACCTCTTCAAATCAGCAAACAGCCACATGAAAAATAATCATCGATGTCTGTCGTGGATGGCAAACACTTCTTTTCTAATGAGAACTTTTGTCAAGAAACACTGAAATGCAGTCCAAAATATTAGAAAGGAATAATTTCTGAAGGGACAGATTTGAAGCTTGAGGATCCTACTTCATTTCAGTGTTCCTCTAAGCTTCTCTATGTTTCAAACCACAAATAAAAAATTGATGCAATTCCCTGTTTCTTATCAACCCCCTGCATTGCAAACTTTGCAAGTGCACATTGTGAATGATGAATTTGTTTATGGAGAACATCAGCTATTGCAGGTAAATCACAAGCGAACTGGTTTCAGTGCTTGCTGTTCACATGTTTGATGAGAGCAGCACATGCTGCAAAGTATCATAAATACAAAGCAACAAAAATAAGTTACTTTCTGCCCAGAGATATAGGAGTGAATAATGAAATGGCATCTCTTGTTATGCCGGTCTCATCAGGACAACACACAGATATTGCAGCGAGGGGGAAAGTGAGAAGTTCAGTGCCCTGTTCTTGAGTTGTTTCTGTCTGTGGTTTTCTGCTTGGCTCACCCATGTCTGTGGCTCTCCACACAAGTAGGGTGTTCTGGTCTTTTAGTATCTACTTTCATACAAAAAGCAACAATTTCTCCATCAAGGAAAACAACAGAAAATTAACCAGGCCACATATGAGCCACAAACCAGTAATTTTATTTTCAAGTTTTAACAGTGGCCTCAAAGCCTTTACTGCATCATCCAGGCTGGTAGCAATTTCCAGTCACTGCAAGGGGAAACTAGTGGTAGAATACATGCCATCACTGGAAGATGTTCCTCAGCAAGAGCTGAGGAAACAAGAGTTAAGGAACCTGTAATTTCTTAAACTAGGAGAATACAGCATTAAGGCATTGTAAAATCCTATGGACTGCCAGAGTACACTGTCCCCTTGGTGCTCTTTTTGCATTAGGACACAGGTAAGGTGGGGATGAGGTTCCTAACAGCACTAGATCTCACAAAGATCCCCTCAAGCCTGTTCATACAGAAATGTCATTGACAGCATGGCAAAAGGCCACCTAGGCTAACTGGGAGCAAGAAGAATAAGCAGCAGCAGGTCTCTGTAGGATCCACTTAAGCTATTTCCCTTGCCAGAGTAAATGTGGCTTTTTTTTTTGGCTTTTTTTTT
>NW_020799091.1:111921101-111950907 GCF_003259725.1 Athene cunicularia
GGGGGCAAATTGTCTCCTGGGATCCTGCTCCACTTCCCCTTTGCCCTTTACTCAGGACTGTTGTTCCTGCCAAGCACTTCCATTTGCTGTGGCTGAAACCACCAAACAAGCAAACGGAGCTTGTATTTGTATTGCACCTGCTGACTTCCATGAGTCCAAGCATCACAGCTTATGGACAGGTCAAACTCACCGTGCACACAGATGCTAACTGTGTGACACAGTCATTGTGTCACGTCCCTGGACATCTGCATTGACAGACAGCCCAGAGTTTGGAAGATTGCCCTTAAAGCAATGGAACTGGAAAATGAGAGCAAGGATAAGGGTGGAAAAAGTCATTAAAAACAACAGGTGGCTGTAGAGTTCAGAAGAGGTGCAGAGACTTATTGTACACAGAAGATAAATTACTCTCCCTGAAAGGATGTCTGAAAAGCAGCACACGTTTAATTAAAAAAAAAAACAAAAAACCCAACAACAAAAAACAAAACACCTGTGGAGAGCCTAATAGTGCTATGGAATGAGCTTTTTCTGAGTGACTTGCTTTTCTTCTTACTGCTGTTCTCCCAAAGTCTTCAGTAGGATCACATGCATACGTAGGCTTTGGCTCTCCCTGGCTAAATAAAGGACTCGAGGCTGCAAAACTGTCGCCCTTTCCAAAGCAACAGATTCAATTTAGGAAATTAAGACTCATACACCAGTGACTAATGCTTTTGTCAGGCTAGTTACGAAGAACCCAAGGATGGCTGCGAACACTGTGTGCTACGTGTTGTGTCTTGCATTAGCATTCTTGGAAGGACAAGTTCAATTGGACCCAGGCGCCATCCCACCTCTAATGAAAAGCGATTGCTGTGTGCTGCCCTCCTGTGCTCTGTGGAAAGCAGGTTTCACCATACAGTAGGAGGTTCTTCACAGAAGTTCAGGCAGATTTTAGGGCATCACATAGGCCCATGCAGCCTCCTCCCTCTTTGTCCAGCAGGAAATCACAGAGAAGTGATTAACTTGGAACAGACACAGATGATTTAAAAAGAGGGTATGATGGAAAAAAAAACATTACACAAAGCCTCCTCACGTGAACAATGAGTACACCCCACAGCTGTTAGCTTTGTTTTGCATATTTTACATATTTACATACTCAAAGTATTTCCAAACATCCCTGTGTTTACTTAAAACTCAATCAGTAACATGTCTGGCAGAACAGATTCAGTGCAAATATATTCACTGGATGACAATTCCCTGCATTGGTTTGTAAAATATATCAGAGGTCCATGGCTGCTTCTATTGAAGTCAACAGAAAAACACCCCAGGTTTCCAAAGGAGAAAGAGCTAACTCTATAATCCTGAAGTATTCATCCTACAGCAAAGGCCTTCAGCCAAACAGTCTGAAAATGAATGAGGCAACACTTCTGAATCAAGGACAGCCGGTACATGAGAGAAAGGGATTTTTTTTCTCACATCACAGATACCAGTTTCTTCTGGGTGGATGGTGTGGGTGGTTTGGAATGGGAATAAATCCTTCGAAGGCTGAATAGCTTTCCTCAGATGGTGTAGAGAAGTCAAAGAAACTGCTCAAGATCAGAAAGAGATGGAGGGATGGGGGGGTGTCGCATCCACCCAAAAGCATATTCCAGCTTTAAAAATGGTAGAATGACAACCATGTATGTGCTCATCTTCAAGTGGCATTAGGTCCAATTCAGAAAAGATCAAATGATTACCTGAGGAAGAATTTGGTCATGAACATTTCTCAGTTTTATTTGTAAGACATCCTTTCTCTTCCAGCCCAACCAGCCAGTCAGGGAACTGGGCAGCCCCACTGTTCCTGGTCACCCTCTGTGGGTGCTGCACAACTTGAAAGTCTGGCCATAAGAAAGAGCATAGGGCTGGCTTCTTGCATGCTCCCCCAATGAGAAAGCCAAGGAGGAAGGGAGTGTGGGGCAATGCTGCTGTTCCACACTGCCTCATAAAGCTTACTTGACAGGTGGAGCAGGTGTCCCTCAGAGCCAAGGAATTCTCCACAAAAGCAAACCAGAAAGAAAAGGCTGAAGAAAAAGTAGGGGTAGTTGTGCAACTCATTAAGTTCTCTTTCAGCATTGGCTCTGTTGCTGAGAAGACAGTCACAGCAGGGCAGAAAAAGCACACCAGCAAGTGAGGAAGATACATCCAGACTGCCACCCCAAAAGTGCTTTAACTGATGGGGCTCTACAGAATTCCCCCCGTTGGCTTCTACACAGACACCAGAAAATCAGTTCATACCCTTTACATTGGGCATTTGAGAGAGACTGGGGAGTTTCCCACTGAGAAACTGGCTTCCTTAAAGTTGAATTTTCTCTTTATCCATCTCCATCAGAAAAGGATAGAGTGTTATTCTTAAAAGGGAACAGATTTTTTGGTTTTGGCCAGATATAGAAATCTTTGTTGCTATATTTGGCTTCCAGTGCAGGACTCTCTGCTTGCTGGTGGGAGGAGGAAATTAGAGCTGGTGTTATTCATAACTAAATGGGCACAAAAAACAAACCACCTCCCTTTGAACCTTGGTGCTACTATGGGCATTCACATTACAAATAATTTTCAAAGCCTGTGATACCTCTGTACATGCAACGGTCAACATTAAAACTTTACTACCCACTCATTTTCCCATAGTGATAAACCATTGCAGATGTACATTTATCGTCAAAGCAAAGATATTGGTGTAGTTCCTGGTGTTGGCTTGTTTTTTTTTTTTTTTTTTTTTTTTTTAATATCATTTCTCACTTGTCTTCAAAGAAAACAAAAGTGATATTCTGGAGAGATAATTACTGGAAGGCTGCGGCATCCAGCCCCCCCTCCTCCTCCCAACAACCCCAAAAAAGAAATCAGCTAAATTAATCGGCATCCCAGCCCAACACACAGCTCAGCCGTGAGGAATTCTCACCAGATGTCTTGGTCCCCACCCGGCTTCCCACGTCATGCAGGCAGCATAACCCCTCAGAGTCTGAGGTCCTTTCAGGATGACCAGCCCCATCATGCCTGGGGTCTCCATGAAGGGCTGATGGCACCCCTGTCCCAGAGGGGCCAGCCAGTCTCAGCCCCAGTAGCTGTCCCCCGGCCATGCTCACCTCCCTCACCAGCATGGAGGATGTCAGCCACACTGCTCACATTTTCTGTGGCATTTCCCCCATACCAGGTGGGCTGAGCACCACTGAGATCATCCATCTGGATCGTGGCTCTGAGGGAAGCACTTTCCCCAGGCATCAGGCCAGGACCCAGTTTCCAGCTGATAACACCCAAAACAATATTTATCTGGATGCAACTGATGAGATTCTTAAGGTCACTAAAGCCAACTGAGTGACACTGATTTACATTAAGGAAGGACATAGATTGTCACAAATAAAAACAGTCACAAAGTAATGCTTATGCTTGAGCATCACTTCCCCTGTTGTCATTTCTTGATGGAGTGAGAGCATGTAGAAATAACCCCCATGAGCACCTGGAAACCCAAGTGTGGTGCAACACAGCTTGAGGCCTACTCTGGTGAGAGCAGCAGAGACGAAAAAGTACTTCAGCTAGCTCATCCCCTAGCTTAACTCATGCTTGCTTCCCAAAACACAATTGCGATTGTCTTAAAGCAACAGGGCTCCCACATCCTTTCTCACAGACTAAACCACAGTGTAAATATCTCTCCTCAAAGAAGGAAATTTCCTGCAATGTTTATCCTAAATTTTCCTTGACACTTAGTTTATACCAAATCTCTAAGTCCTCACATTATTCTGATGGTTGTCACACCCCCCTCTACATCTTTCATGTATTAGCCAAGCAATTATTAGGCATTATTTGCTTATTTTTCAGTGGTCTGCATCCCATCTTCATTCCTGTTGTCCATGCAGGCTGCTTCCCTCCCAGTAGCTCCCAACCCTATTCTGTCTTACAGGAAACTTTTGAAACCATTCTGCTTCTTTCCTGGCCTTCCTCTCCTTGAGTTTCTGTCTGACAGCTCTCTCCATCTCTTCCTCACAGCCTAAGAAAGAATACAGTGATTTTGTGCAATGAAAAAGAACCCTGATTGCTGACTGGTCCTGAAAATAGGGCCTGGAGCAGGATGTATGAGGAAAATCCTGCTCATCTCCTGATGCTCTGTAACGGAGTACATCCCATATGGTCAGGATCTTTGCAGGATTTTGCAACTAAACTCTTAACAGCTCCCTGCTGATTGCGTGCAAGTGGCAATTTTTCAAAAGCTCAGGGCTTGGCCAAAGTTTGAAAGTTTTTTTCTCCTCTGTTGGAACAGTAAATGATGTATCTGTGACCAAAACACCAAACATTCAGCCCTCGAGCCAGGACATAGACATGCAAACATTTCTTAATTAAACGGTTGTAAAAGAATTTTAGCAGAGGCAAAATTACCTTGCTAGTGGGAATATCTGAACTTTGCCAAAAAAAGTCAATAATTTGAGATAGCTAACTTGAATGGAAAGTCTCTACTTGATGACTGTCAAAACCATTAGAAAATGTTAAAATTAAAAAGGGTCTTACATTAAGAAGTGTCAGGTAGTGATTCTACTAGGTCTGATTGTAGCCTAGCCTCTAGTGCCAATGAAACTTAAAAAGACAGTGTAAAAAAAAAAAAAAAAGATAGTTTAAAAAAAATATTGTAGCAAAAGCAATTGACAGTATCTGAAATGGAAAGCTAGTGCCTTCATGAGAGCCCTGTTTAAAATCCCTTTGATGCTAGGCTTTCACTCCATCCAATTTTAGTAGAGAACCAGTTTAGAACACTTGTTTTACAAAATTTTCAACAGACCCTTAGCTCTAAAAATTAATCTCATGAAAAAAATAGAAACTCAGGATGTTGTAATTTACAAACAGATTTATGAGTTCTTCAGTTGCATAAGAATAAAAAGCATTAGCTAATTGTTGAGAAATACAGACCAAACAAAAAATGCTACATAAAAAATGTAACCATAAAATTCACATTAAATTATTTATTCAGTAATTAAAACAGTGACACTTTTCTTTATACAAAGCCCCCCTATCAGTTTTGATGAGAGGAGCAAAAAGGTTCAATAGAGTTTTGAGGGAAGCAGGGTTAGAAAACAGGTCGGGGGAGGAGAGGGACCCTGATTTGACTGATGGTTTTAAACAACAGCTACAAACAGCTAGCAGGGAAAGTGCAGCATAGTTCTGCAGATACTTTACTAGGTTACTGTAAACCTCAACTGCTATAAATATTGGTTGTCTATAGGTACTAGTTACCTGAGCCCAAGCTCACCGGAATCAATGCTGATTCCAACTGATGTCCACCAATGTTGGACCAGACCCCAGGCCACCACGCTGTGCTAGCCAACACTGGATTGCCATCTAGGCATTCAAGGCTGGTCCCAATGCTCTCCATGCCGTTGAAGATTTCCAAAGACACCGAGGGGAGGAAGCAGTATTCAGGCTCCTGTATGCAAATGGCCATCAGTGATGCACAGCTGATCCATCTTGAAGGCTTGAGCCTTTGAGCAGGTGCATGACATAGCCGTGGTGTTTTAACTACCCCCATATCTAAACTATCTTTATTGGGAGCTAAAAACATCCTGCATATCACAGGGAACTCCAGCCCAGCTTTCACAGGTCCCACCATGAGCAAGACTACAAAGCAAGAAGAGAGAACAGGTCACGGGCACTGTGCAGACCAAGGGCAGCTAAAACACAGGTTTCCAGGGACACCTCTAATTGCCCTTGGCAACCAGCTCAGCCCGTAAGAAGGGGCAACTATAAACCTGCCAACACAGCCTAATTTTAACATGTTGAGCTGTGGCTGCCCAACCATCTACATACAATGCTGGAGAGAATCATCTCTGCTCACAGCTCTACTAGCTCAGCCTTTGCAAGAAGATTGCTCCCATCTCTCCTGTCTCTGGGACTGGATTTTGACCTTCCTCAAGCAAGAGTCCCTTAGTCTTTAAAGGGACATCTTCCTGCATCACAACTGTCACATTGTGCCCATAGGGCTAACATGTAAAAGCAGTATTTATGTTTAAATACTTTCCTGCTTTACATGAGATTTCAATTCCAAACAACATGCATCAACTTCTTTTAATAATACACACACAATATTTATCATCCAAATACCCTTTAAACGCTCAAAGGCTGACATATTAAAGCCAAGAAGTCAATTTTAAAAATATATCTATTTCTAAATTGTTTATAAGAAATATATGTTGCTGGTCCATTGATATGGAGAAAAAGCTTGTACCTGAAATTAATTAAAATAATCATACTCAAAAAGATATTCTTGTCTGCTGAAAGGCAATATATTGCACCTCTTTACTTAACTCTGCTAACTCCATGGTCATCTTTACAGATACAACAAATCAGGTGTTTTGAAAAGGGTTTTTTTAGCTGGGTTTTTGTTGTTGTTTGGTTTTGGTTTTTTACAAGTATGGAGACACCCACTCCTGAGGTTACAGAGAATGCAACAAAATGCCTACATTTTCTCAGTCTCGGATGAACTTTAGAGATGTCATTCAATTCATTTCCAAAGGACATGCATTTGAAGCATGAGGGTGGAATGGAGGGAACCAGGCATAGCTACCTGTGTGTGTGCATATATGTATGCAGATATATACATAAACAGAAAGAATTGTGGGAGAAGAACAACACATACACAATAGTCTGGAAGCAGAAAGGCTAGGTACAGGCAAGTTGATCGTAAGCGCAGGTAGGAAATGTGACACTGCCCTCCCGCAACCTCTGCGCTCTCTGAAAGCTGTGATGAGAGATTCATCCTCGAAAGCATGGTTTGAGGCAGAAGCAGACAACTGAGAGAAAACTGTCATTCACTGAAGATCTTCACACTACGAAAGAGGCATCAGATAAACTGGTAACTGGTGAGGAAAGGAATCCAAGAAAAGTACATTTTACTATTGCCAAGCATAGCTTATTCAGCTCTCCAGAAATCAAATCTGCTGGGTGGTCAGTAGCTGCACTATATTGTTCAGATGGAAATGCCCAGCTGATAAAAACTGGTATCTGCTTTTCAAAAACTGGCAGACAGCTTGAACTCTCCCAGTCTTCAAATGAAGACACAAAAATTGTCAGCAGATTTCTCAACATTAATAGAAATAAAATAAAATCCTGGAGTTTAGTATGTAGATTTTCTTGAAATAAAACAATGATTTTGCTGTGTTCTCCCAGAAATAGTGACAGAGTACATCATGTTTTATAAGTCCTTGCAAAATGAATCATCCACTTTCTTGGGACAGCATCAGAACTCACCACACACAAAAAGAATGAAACAACTCCTTTAGTAATGCATTAAGACACATAACTTGTCTGTGACCTGATTTTAAGGGCCTTTTTTTCCTATCTGTGGAAACATGAGCAGTCTTAACATTTCTGTTTCTTTCTCACTGCCATCAATTCTCCATAACTGCAACATTGTGAGCAAATGCTCCCCTCCTCTTTCAAGAACAAAACCCTCACAGCATCTGCTTCTCATAAGCACGTTTGTGCGTGTGTATAAGTGTGCGTGAGAGAGAGAGAGAGAAGTAAATCTGCAGAATTTAACTTAAAAGTTTGTCACAGGGAAGGATTTTTTCTTTCCCATCCTTCAAAGAAGTAGGGCTACTGCTATGCACTTGTGCTTTTATTTTCAACTTGCTTGTTAGTACAGGGGATGGTTAGTGACTGAGGGAAAAAAAACCTAATTTATTTGACTTTCAAAGTTGATTGACTCATGCATGAATGGCTATAGACAATAGCAGGTTTTTATTGGCACTTGTCTCCCAGAGCCTGCAGAGCAACAGAAGTTCCTTCAGCACACCCACAGGTTCAGCAGTGAAAACTGGGCACATACCAGTAGTTCTTGAGGTGGAAGAGGCAATAGCTTCACCACATCTTCATCCCCACTACCCATCAATTCAATAAAATAATCCAGAAAGGAATTCCAGTGCAACTGTGAGCCTGTTTTTTCCTGTCCCGTTCTGCTTTGATATCTAGGAAACAGAAGGCCCCTCATTATCTGAACTTGCAAAGAGGAAGGCAATGAACTGACTGCTCTTGCAGTACTGTTGCCTTTTTCCTTCCCCTGCTACCCAAACTCTCCAGCCCTGAAGTTCGAAGAGGATACACAGCCTATTTGCCTTCCAGCTTTGATAAGTACAGAAAAAAACCACCCACCAAACCTTGGATTTTTTTTTCCCTCCCAGTATTTCTAATATTGTCAGAATTCCTATATCAGAACTCTTATTCTTGAGATACTTCCTGAACTATACCATCCTGATAAGAAAGTGAACCATGGCAGCTATTACTATGTTCCCTCCCATACAGTTTTCCCATTGCATTTTCATTGACAAATTGAGGAGCTAGCTCCACCAGAGCAGCAATAATATATGGAACTGTAATGCGAGTGGAATTTATTAAGAGAAAGAAATGCTGATGGACTATAAAGACAAGGAGGAAAACCCAACCACATTTAATTCAGGATCCCAGAACAAAAGCTACAACCCTACTATTTTAAAGCAATATTTAAGCACAGTCCATTCAGCACTTTTACACTGTCTAAAACTTCAACTCTGCAAGGTACACACTTAAGGATCTTGCCAAATTGTGACATCACCCTAATGCCTCCAGTGCCAGTATGTCAAGCCCTCTCACATGGCAAGGGAGAACACTCAACACCTCACAGAACCAAGTTCAAAAAGCCTGGAGAGAAGCAGCAGCACAGGGAGGGAAGCCTGAACCTCGGAGTGGTGTGCACATCCCAACACTCTCCCTCCCCTTCCACACGCAGATCCATGTGGTCTCCACCTGACAAACCTATATTTACAATGCTCGTTGCCTTAAAATTAAGTGTTTCTTATCTCAGCCATGTGTTTATGTTTTGGTTTCCATTTAACTTGTTTGTCTTTCAGACAGGGATGTCTGAGAACAGTGGCAACAAATATAATAGGTTATAAGAGCCACGGGAAATATTACAGAGGGTGCACAGAGCAGAAAGGCAACATCTCCAAGCAATAGCAAGGATCTGGCAACCCAGGCCCCAATCCTGTGCTTGGTCACACCTAAGCACATGCTGACACTTGTTGGAGTTGCCAAGGGCTGGGCATGGAGGCTGACCCAGGTCCAGCCCAACACAGGACTGGGGCTGCCAGGAGTAATCTTGCAGCCCTTATTCAGAGTTGGATCATGCTCATCTTGGCTTCAAGGGAAGTCCTTATTATGCAAGTCAGACCCAAGTCCCAGGCCAGAAATGGGGTTTCCCAAACAGTTTGCAGAGCACTGTGGCGAGACATGGCCATGTCATTTCCAAGTTCAGATTCTTACCCAGACAACAGCCAAGCCTGAATTTGTGCACGCTGAGCACGTGCAAATTCTTACGAAATTCAAGAGCTGCAGCTGGGGTCTCATAAGGCCCACAGCAAAACTGAGGTTAGACAACAGATTTTGAAGTCAACAGGAGCTGAAAATTTCAGCTCTTTCCTTCAGGTGCTCAGCAGACAGATCAGGTCAGTTGAAAACATTTTGTTTCCAGAAGTCACACATTTTTATAAAACTGACATTTCTTTCCTGAATATTGATAAGTTACTACCCTTGAAATGGCTTAGCTGAAAGTCCTGCCTCATGAGTTAAAATAAGAGTATACTGATGTTTATTAGCACTATAAGGGCCTAAACCATAACCCATAGGTGACTGTGTTCAACAGCTACAGTGGATCATAGATGAGGCCAAAACTCATGTCTGATTTAAATCTGTAAGATTATTTGGTCCATTTTGAAAGAATGGTTGGGTTGGAAATGCAGTTCCTGTAACCCCAAACTTTGCTCCATGCTACAGGTGTTTGCAAGTTTCTGACAGTCAGTACAACACAAAGCCACCTTCAGAAGCGAGAAAATAAAACCACCCTTACTACAATCTAACAACAGGAAAAATATTTGGCTGAAACTTTAGGTGTGAATTATACTTGCTTAAGCTACAACAGAAGGACAAAAACATCAAAATCTAGTAATGTGGAAACAAGGGAAGGTTTAGCTCTTTAAAAAGAAAGGAAAGATAGACATTTGAGGTAACAAACAAAAAAACCCAAAATGCACAAACACATCACAGACATCTAAAAATAGCATTTTTATACTTTTTTTTGCCAGTGCTTCTCTGAGAGCAAGTTCTTTAAACAGAACTTAACAATTTTACAATTTTTTTTAAAAAAATATGTCATCCTAAAATAGCCCATCAATCCTTACCCAAACTTTCTGTATTTCTACAAAAATAGATGCACAAAGAGCTACAAAATACTGTATTCCTGAAAGGCGCACTGTAGTTAAGGGAGAGTCTTTTTCCTGACAATTGAGACTGTTCATAAAAATATCAAGCTGAACAAAACAAAACACTGTTAAAGGAGCAGAAAGGAGTTAGGTTGCCCAGCTGCAGCAGGCTCAGATGAAGAAAGAAAGAAAAGTTAGGTTTTTGATTTTTTTCAACACTGTGGGACCCATAAATGGCCTTACAAACAAAAGGCTCAATAGCAAAACCAGAATGGTTGGCTCTTCATCTTCATGTGTGTCCTTTGCCCCATGCAGGAGTCAACGACTGTTACATCGCCCGCCCAGCTGCGCTGACTCCAGCTATAGCTGGTCTTAATTTTTCTGAACTTCAGAACCAAGAAGTTTCCTTGCTCTTGTCTTGATGCTGTAGACCTACATTTCAGAAAAGAAAAAAAAATAATTAAAATCTGATATAGCTTTTTCCTCTCCCTCTACAAGAAACTGAAGTAAGGATAAACAGGTTTTGATTTAAAAAAAACCCCAAAAACCAAAACACTCCACCATTTACCAGCCTAGTGGACTTGCTAGTAACATTACTATTGCTCCCAATTTTTTATTTTATGTGGGATAAGCTTAAACCACACTTAAGTTTTAGACTCACTCAAGCAGTTCAGGAATGCTGATAAAATCTTTGTTTTGACCTCATCTGGAGCATGGCATGATAAAATCCTCCAGCAAGGTCTGCATAGATAATCCATTACACAACAGAATAATTTTTCCTGTCAGGGGGCAGCCAAAGACCCTACCTCTTTTAGAAAAGGTCTGTGATGCTTTAGGATCTCACAATTTCTGTGGCATTTCACCTTACAGAGGAGAGAGGGGAAAACGTTCACGAAGCATGTAAAATCCCCAAATAATTTCACCTACAGAGTGTCAGATTTTTAGCCAAGAATGGCTAGTGCTTCCACATGGGAAAAATTAATGATTTTCAGCTTGCATTTGTTATGAGTTCCTCTAACATTTTCCTTTATAAAAAGTGAGGGCTATCTAATAAATGTGGTGCTATGTTGTGGCTTTAGCATTATAGACTTGGAACCTGTGTTATAATCTGGGATTTCTCTGCCTCAGAGGGATTCAAGCTTTGCTAGATTTACACCCAACAGGGCGTATACCTAAAATCCAGACAATAGAGGGGGATGTGCAGATGAAACTTCCCAAAGAAGATGCATTCTTGCTCACTTATAGGGAAAGTAAAAAGGAGAGACGTGCAGGGACAGATTTTCAGAGGTAGTAAGGCAGTTAGGACTCATCGATTCAAAACCTGCCCCTTGATGACTTGAGCCAAGTAAATCGCATTTTGTGAAATGAAGGTGCCCTTCCTTCTATAATTCATCATTGCTATATAGAATATACATATATATATATATATATATATATATATATATATATATGAATGACTCAGTGCCCTGCTACATAGTGTAGCTACCAATGCATCAGCCACCTGATCTACTAAGAATTTAAGGCCAATTTCACCATGTAAGTAGGTGCAATTCCAGACTTCAATGATGCTGCAACCATTGAAGCTCCATGTTAATTTGATCTTTAACGTGTGAAAATTGATAGATCCATGTGCTAAGCCTGGATCTCTCATTTCCATATCTGATCACATAATGAAAGACAAAGGAAGACCCATATGTCTTCAGAAAGCCTAAGAGGCATGATGGGTTCAGATTTAATCACCACCTCATTATTTTAAGAGTACAGTTAAACATTTAATGACGATCAACATTGTGTCAGAGTTGAGCTACAAAAGAACTAACAGCCACATAAAAGATGACAGTGTATGGCTCTATCCATGTGAGGATTCTTAAGCAGTGTCCAAACATTTGTGTCCAACAGTGAACAGACAGGGAAAACAGAGGACAGGGACAGCATACCAAACCCTGTTCAGTGGCTTTCTGCTCCATTTCACATGCACTTGTACTTATTTTTTAGACTGAAAAAACTGGGATATCCCTCAACTAAAGCATCCCTAGAAACATGTCCAGAGGCTCTTTACTCAATGATGTCTCCTTGTTGCTTAAAAATTACTCGTTTTCCTTGGCAGTATCATTCACAGGCAGATTCATCATAAACTGCTGCTAGTTTTCTTCAAAGCACCCTCAGTTAGTGATGACAATTTTGTGTTATTTTTCCCCTACTGTTTATAATTTTTCTAAACAAAGATGACCAAGAAAAAACAAACAAACAAACAAAACCCCAGGAGTCAGACAGCAGAAACCTGTCCAAGTATAAGGAAGACATTTCAGTTCACCAGTGGAGCACTAAAGGCAATGGAAGCCTATGAGAAGAGAAACAGGTTATATGGCTTCTAGCAGCTTAAAAAGAAATGACACACACACACCTGTTTAAGAGAATGTCCACCTGAGAGTGGCAACTGGTAGAAGGGGAATAACCAGCTGAACAGACACCTTCCTAGTTAGGTGCCTTTGGAACAAACAGAAACAACTGTAACAAGGAGGTTTAAGGTATAGCCATTAAGTCTAAACAGCCAGAGAAAACAATCCAAAAAACCAAAGTTGCCTTAGTTACAGAACTGAATGTAGAACACTTTCCATGCCTTTTCCTCATTATATTCCCATCTCCTTCATGACAAGGATATCTCCAGTCCTAATAAGTCATCCAAGCGCAACCCTGCTAGTAACCGAGCGCTTTCTCTTGCAGCCTGCTGCAAGAACATTTTCCTCTCAGCAAGGACACCCTCGCTTGTGTTGCATGAGTCAGTATTGCCACACCAGCACAACCCTGTCTCTGGGATACCAGCATTATAGCTCATTGCCACACAAGCAGAATGCAGGTTCTGTGGGAGCATCTAAAAAAACTTAGCGAGTTGTGACAAACTCGTGGGGTGTCTGTGAACAGAGACAACTCTACAGAAGGCAGCAGACTGACCATGACACACTGATGTGTACAGGCATTTCCAAAAGTGGACTTGCCATAGTTAGCCACGACTAGAGGATGTCGATTAATTCACCTAAATTTAAAGTTACGCACCTTAACGTGCATAACTTTGGATGACAAAGGATGCACACCTCAAATTTTAAGATAGACTTCCAGCCCTAAAATCTCATGCTGGTTTTAGTGTACTGGACATGATACCCTCCTAGGCACTGCAGTAGCAGGGCAAGTTGCAGTGCTTTCCTCCCCATGGGCTGCCTGCAGATCCAGCAGCTGTCAGCTCAACTGGATCCAAGTGATCACCTCAAGTA
The DNA here is from genome assembly GCF_003259725.1 of Athene cunicularia. Classification (NCBI taxonomy): domain Eukaryota; kingdom Metazoa; phylum Chordata; class Aves; order Strigiformes; family Strigidae; genus Athene; species Athene cunicularia. The sequence continues at coordinate 111,934,588 of NW_020799091.1, forward strand.
CCCAGCGCGCAGGGCAGCCTCCCACCCTGTTCCTGGGGAAAACACTGATGTGGGTAGCCATCAGCTCCACTGCAATACAGTCATTTCCCTCCCCACCCTGCTGGCCTTAAGTGCTCAACTCACCTTGTGCACTCTTAGTGTAAACATGAGGATTTAGCCCTGACACCATGGGATTACAGCTCCAGCAATGCTCTCTGTGCCTATCCAGTGAACCGCAGTCAGTGCTGTTAAAGGCTGACCTTGCTCTGCTTGACATTGGCATGGCAGGGAGTTGTGGCCTAAAGCACAAACATGCTGTGCTTATATCAATGTGTTGATATCAATGCTTGATATAAAACATACTTCCGTACAGAGCACTATAGCTTGGGCACTACAGCTTTGGAAAGACACTCCATACCAGCAGACACAAACATAAAAGGTTTTAACAGGTTTAGATGCAGACTAGCATTTTCTTTAATCCCTCCTGTACCAATAAAGAAGCTTCTAAAAGGGTTAATTTGGAGTATACAGTGTGAGGATTAAGCTACATTTAATGGGACTCAGGTAGCTAAATCCCTCTTCATCCTCTAAAACAGGACCATGTAAATTCAAACAGATGTGCAAGACAGATCAATACTTTGTTAGCTCTATGAATAGCGATACGCTGATGTCCCACACAATCTGTTCTGAAAGATAGATTTCTAAACCATACAGTGCATGCAAGGGGAATCCCCTCTTAACCTTTGAAGTGATGCAGCATCATCCATTCATGAGATCAAATATTTGTCTTAGGAGGGCAGAGATGCACAATGTAGCTGGAAGAGGGTACGATTACAGCCAGCCTGTCCCAATCTCAACATTACCATTCCATATAATTCAGCGTGAGGAATTTTGCAAATGTTTCTATAATCGCATGTGACAGTAGCACAAGAAATGTGACCCACAGTAAGAGAGGATGGGAGGAAATAATTTTCATATCTGAAAGGCTCTGAAAAACATTGTCTAGGTATATACCAAATGAGCTTTTTTAAGTAAATCATCTGAAGCTCCTGGAATCTGATATATTGGCAGCTCCACAGGTTGATGTCTTTTATTCTCCAGGGACATATGAGCAAAGACTTCCAGAACTGATGTTTTCTTGCCACTACAGCCTTATCCTATGCCGGAGAAACACTTCTATGCCACAAAAAACCAGTACCCTCTTCCAGGCCCTTCAGTTTTTAGCCTCTCTGTTGAGATTGCCATCTCACATTAGAATTAAATGTAACGAAATTCTGTGCAATGCAGAGACTTATCCAGTATAATCCTCCCCTGGAGTGGACATAGAGTGCCTGTGCTGGATGAGACTCAGTGTGGTGCTTCAGCAGCCCGGCTCCTCTCCCCAGCAGCACACGGTGTCATGGGATGACACCATTTGACATGCACGCAAAACGCTGGGGCAATCATGCTCCCTCTTTTCACTATGATCACGCCTCAATTGCCTGTCACCAAAGCATTTGTCTCAAATGTACAAGCTGCAGGCAAGGCTGAAAAGGGAGCTCAGAGCCTTCCTGCTTTTCACAGCAAGCCTCTGCTGGCACAGGAGAGATGAGTGTGTAGGGGAAGAGAGCAAATAATTGTAATGTCACAGGGTGCCACTACCTGCTGTGTTTCATTGCTTGCTCCCTTGCTTCCAAAGCCTTACATGCCAAACTGGGGCTGCCTGATAAGGTTTTGCTGCTGTGTATCAGTTCATGGCCATTTTGAATAGTCACAGACAAGTGAGACATCGGTCTGCTGAGATCCTCTGTTCCTGCAAACTAGTCACACATTTCCCCCCTTTCTTTCCCCCACAAGAACTCATGGACTAAAACCCACACATCAGGCATGGGCCAGAAATTAACAGTTCAGGCCTTTTCCACTGCTTCCCACGCTGAGTAGACAACCACAAGCCATGCAAGCCACTGTTAAGCACTGCCAAATCAGGATCTTGACAAAATTAGCATCCAGCTGTACCCCTCCATAGGGATTTTCACAAGGAAGAGACAGCACCAAGCAAAGGCTATATTAGTCCTGTAAGGTAGCTCTAGAACCCACAAGTCCTTTTTCACTTACTCTGCTCTTACAGAAAAGAGAAAAAAGCACCCGGTTTATTAGATGCATTACTGCCAACAAAGTAGCTGTAAGCAAACCAACTTGTGCAGCACTAAACCAACTCACAGTCTAGGCTGGATTTATACCTAAACCAGATAGTGGTTTCTCCTGACTAACAATCCCTTATGCGGCTCTTGGCTCCACCCCAACAAGGTAAGTCAAGTACCAGAGCTCTGGAGCTGGACTGTTGGTGCTACCATCAGACCAGGGAGCTCGTCCCCTCTAACGGAGACAGTGACAATTTGCTCACACTTCAGAGAAGGCAGCTCACTCCCATTGTGGAATTTATCAGAAGGGCAAAATTTGATATCTCAGTCTTGTCTGATTATCATAAGCATAAAATGTAATTCCTCTTGTATCATTGGCATGGCTCTAAAGGTTATTAAAAGATATAAAATTGTCCGGTGTTTAGAATCCTATTATGCTTTTTCTTAATTTCTTGAGGCAGCAAGTGGCATGGCATTTAGAAGAGATTATTGGTTCCCAGGTGCTATTAAAGGAAAAGAGAGAGATTTGTATTAGGTTAGCTCAGTTATAATTGGGTTTTGGGTTCATAGTATTCCATATTTAAGAAACAGCATTTTTTTTCTCCACCGATTCTTTGTTCCCCTGCACACTAATCAAAGCAAGGAAGTGCTTCTCACACATTGAATCAGTTAGCTACAGCTATCAAAAAGAGAGACAAACAGATACTTTAAGGAAAAGAGAACAGAGACAGAAAAGCAGTATTTCCTTAATAAATAACAAAACCCATTTAAGATGTACTGATCTGCAACGATTGCTGCTGGTGAGACAAATATCAAGCAGAAAAAGGAGACCTCAATAGTGCACGTGAGCTCCAGGGTGGATGCGCTGGAACCTTAGTCACCCATCACTTATTACAAGCAACTATGAACAGTGAGGGCTGCTACACTGCTCCTAATGCTGAGATGAGAGCCTGCCAGTCAAAGCTCGCAGATGTAGTTCATGGCTCAGAGGCTGCAGTAAAATGAATCTAATTCACAGACCTCTGCCTAGACCCTACAGAAAGAAGTTTAGTTTGATGGTGAGCACAGCTCAACTAGCATCTCTACTCTCTATGTGACACCTGGATTCTACACAGGAAGGAAATGCTGATCTGTTCCAATTTAGATGAGTAAGATGCAATCCTCATGTACTGACAAGTTATTAGTTCAGTCCTCATTGGAGCCATATTTTGGTGAATGCACACATGAACTAGCTGAACAAGCTGGAAGCTTCCACATGGAGGTTTAATTAAACATTTCCCACAAGATTTAAACCAAAAAAACCCATATCACGTCACAACTCATTTGGCTTGAATGGGACTAAGGCAGACAAAGATCTCTCAGCAAAAGGCAGTGAGAGCTGGATGTTTCACAGCTCATCTGCCCTGACAGCAATTTCAGGAGGGATTCCCACCTGGAAATGTATTTGGAGAAGGCTCTGAGAACAAGCCCTGCTTCAGCTGCAAGGAGCCCACTTTTTGCTCAAACTCTTCCTGCTAAAACAAGTCACAGACACAATTGAACCACCTTACCTGTGTCAAACCCAAAACTTGGCACAATGTCCACTGTTCCATGAAAGGCTCCAGCCCATGCTGAGGTAGCGCTGGTGACAGCAGCGGGATCTGTCTTTGTCACGTCACACTGGGGAGCAGGAATCCTGGCTGCGCGGACTGATGGCATCAGCAGGGACCCGTACCGAGGGTCGCGGTGCGAGCTGGGATGGTGATGGTGCATGTGTGGGTGAGGATGATGGCGATGCATGTACACGTCATGCATGTGTGCATACGAAGGGCTCACCTGAGATGCTAAAGGATAATGCCAGGATTCAGATGCAGCAGGGGGAGGAGGCGGGGCAGTCTGATGAAGGCCGTGTCCTGGCCAGCTGCTAGGATCTGGTGTTGGGAAGGTGCCTGGTGCAGTAACAGGGAAATCAGGGTGTACTCCACTTAGGCATGGTGGAGGGGGAGGCTGATAAGAGCTGGTCCAAAATGAAGTTGGGAAACTGCTCCTTTGGCTTGAAATTGTTGAGCTTTCTGGTGGAGAGGAGAGAAATGAAGTATGACTGAAGCTGAACAACAGATTTAGTAACAAACACCCCACAATGATTTTCTGCTCTCTGAAATTCGTAACACTGAACTCAAGCTTCCTCAGCAATTACAGAGCCACAGGATAGTTGAGATAGAAGGGGATCTCTTGAGATCATCTAGTCCAACCACCCTGCTCAAGTGGGGTCACCTGGAACAGGTTGTCCAGTACCGTGTCCAGCCAGATTTTGGCTGAGATACAAACTCCACAACCTCTCTGGGAAACCTGTTCCACTGTTTTCTTGTGTTCAGATGGAATATTCTGTTTTCCAGTTCTCTTGTCCTGTTGGCAAGCATTGCTGAGGAGAGCCTGGCTCCCCATCTTCATTCCCTCCTATCAGGTATTTACACATATTGATAAGATCCTCCAAGAGAAGACTTATTTTTCAGGCTGAAGAGCAACAGCGCTCTCAGGACTTTGGTACAGGAATTATGAGGAGAGGCTAACTCCTTACCAGACCAGAACACATTTGGAAAGGCAGGTGTTGTGGCTGCAAAAGCTTCTGAGAACAGAGAACCAGGTCACACTGCAGAATAGGAGACATTTGGCTAAAGGAAGAATACCAGATCTTCTCAAACTAATTGCATACTTTGATGGGATAAGGATCATATCTAATGCATTTTATGTTAGTACCTTAGAAAATATATCATATTGCCCTGTACCCAATAGGATCAGACAAGCAGAGACATCTATGTGACTGAAAGAACGTTTTGTCAGAAATAAAAGACTCACTACTTCTTACAGCCAGGGCTCAATTTGTATTTAAATGGATTCCAATACTTCTACATTATGAAATCACATTCTAAAAATTCCTCTTTTGAAGGAGCGGTTAGTGTTTTTGATGTGTAGGAAAGTATTGGCATCTCCATTCTCACAATCCTCTTGCCAGCTCATGTTTGAAAGTACTGCTTCATGCAATATGTCTCAGCTCAAATATTATTTTTTTTTTTTTGTCAACGATGGAAACATAAAAATACAGGACTTCACCTCTGATGAAAGAACAGTCATAAAAATAGCCTATGGAGAAATAAAGCCAGGGAAGTTTAATATTTGATGAGGCGAAGAATCCTCTGTTCCTCGTATAACATTTACAAAAATATTTATATTATTTTTTTTAAATAATTTTTTGTTTTGCTTTGTTTAATAAGCAACTGGAATGAGGCTTGGGTGAAGACACCATTGAGAATGAGCAGATTCTTCAAACGCTCCTGCCTCCAAAATTTGCTTACACAAAAATATTTTGGAAACAAAAACTGTATAAAAGTGTTTTCTGACTACATCACTAGGACACTCATGTATCTGTTTTAAAATCCATTAAAATCATAGAAATTTTTCCACACATCAATTGGCTTTGATTTAGGCAGTTTATTGAGACTGAGTAACTTCCAGTATTGGAAACAAACTTTGCAAACGCACTATGGACAAATGTAGAGAACTTCTCTTTGTGCCAAACAGCCTCAGAGGCTGCAAGCTTACCTAGCAAACTACTCCAACATGACTTTCTTCAAAAGGTTGCTTTTTTTTTTTTTTTTTCTTTTTTTAAGCAATGTATTTCTATTGTAATTCATGCTAGAAGACAGGAGAGAGCTTCAAGCATATTACAGAAGCTGAGGCCCTCCAAAATTGGTAATGTTCCTTGTTTGTAAATTGTCCTTATTACAAGGGATTAGGCTGAGATGGAGAGTGCACATGGTTTACAGTGCTGGCAGCAGGGCCAACAACAACAACAACAAAAAAAAGCAAAAAGCAAGCTGCTTCTTGTCCAGTCTGTTGTTTTCCTCACTCACTGCTTACTAGAGAAGCACAGCATGACAATGCATTGCCATTATACTGGAAAATTAACCTCTGTAATCAAGAGTTTTTGGAAACTATCTGGCTGTTATCTGCATGGAAAAGCCCTAAATCCAAACCATCTCACTTCAGAAAAGCACAGAAAACCACAAAGTATCTGCAGGACAGCTTTAATATCAGGAGAGAGCACTTTAAACCACCGGATTACGCCAATATGAATTCATCTCAGATTGCATACCATACTGGCTTTACCAATCATGCAGAAGATCTAGGCCACAGAAAACATGTTTGATCATCTCCATTTTTGAAACCTGTGTACATTTCACAAAGCCATTACTACTGTCAGAAACTGTTATGGGCCAGCCCCTACCAAGATACCACTGAGTGTAACTGCATAGGCCAACCTCACTGGTCAAGGTCCAATCATATCACTGGAGCTACAGGGTTCATCCAGGTTACATGACCATGAAAAAAACCTTCATCTACCCTGAGTGCCCACAGAGGATCCTACTAAGTGCTATTAAGTGTGCAGCAACCCCATCAACAAGAACCATCTCCGTGTTGAACCACAACCCCCAACCACCACACATTTCCAGAGTGTTTGAAGGGTTTCGTTTCCTTCCCACCTTTAAAACAACAAGCACAGATACCATCATGTCAGGTACCTGGCCTTTATGGGACACGGCAATGGACAAACAGCCATTTCAGCACTGTCCTTGAAAAAGAAAAAAAATAATCTGAGTAGTTTACATGGGCTTTTCAGGAGGGGGGAAAGAGGCATTTAACAAAAACTGACTGCCAAGAAAGATACTAAAGTTACCACAGTTTCCTATTCTAAGTACAGGGAGGCAGGGAGATGGCAACAACTCAGATACCACGAAGTGGTGACTAATGCAAATGTTCATGGTGGCTGGCCAACATGCACTGAAAAAATGCCAAAGCGCACATGCTGTAAAGACAATGTATGGAATTTTCTGTAGTACAACATTACTTCTCAGCTAAGGCAGGATGGAAAAAAAAAACCCACAAACCCAAAACAAACAAACAAAAAAACAAGAAAGAAAAGAAATCCAATACTTACAACTAGGAAAAACATGTTGATAAAAATACCATTAAGGTAACATTAGTTTCAAGGTATCATTATTTTCATTAGCCCCTGCAAAAGATTTCAGGTAGCTACACCTACAACTGAATATTCAAAGTCCATGTTACCAGAGCCTGCTGTAGAAGGAAGCTATATTTTATAAAAAATAAGTTTTGAAGTTAATTTTAGCCTAAACTGATGAGAATTTTCAACATACAAAAGAAAAAACTTGTTCTTTTTAAGACAACAGGTTCTGTTTTCTATACATAAGCAAAAGCCTCCTTGAAATAAAAGAACCCACAGTATCACCTTAATAATGAAATTACAGTTTGCTCTTCCATCAAGACACTAAAAAACTCCATAACAATGAAATGTAGTATGTAATGGAGATGAAATGTTGAAATGAATGGAGATGAAAAAAAAAAAAAAAAAAGCAGAAAATGTTACTAATCCCTCCTTTCGTGTAAAGGAGAATAACACAGTGAGCTCAGTAGCCAGTTCATAGCTACACTTTCCATTTAAATCTGTACCTTCCAAAATGCAAAAGCTTTTTTTTTTTTTTTTAATTTGCCTTTGAGTAATTTATTAACAAAAATTCTGTCTACCCCTGAAGGTTATTGATAAAAGATCTTTGGGCTAATGATATTTTAATTTCTTTAGGTAATGGGATACAAATTCACATCCATTTGTTGTAAGAGAGCATCTTCGACACCTGTACATGAACCAGAAAACCAAGGTGTTAGCATTGTTCTTTCCCCACTTTTCTCAAGCAGGCATCTTTCAGAAACTCATTTGGGCCTAATAAAACTCTTGTCAGCTTCTCTTCTCAGGAGAAGCAAATACCTTCAGCTTTGTTAGTGTCCACAGCGTAGAACCAAGCAGCCCTGCTCAGCAGTCTCCCCAGGGATTTTCATACTGCTTCAGCAGGTGCAGCAATGGCAGAGAGCATATCCCCTTACTTTATTCCCGGAAGGCTTTCGGGACATGCAGACCTCTGTTCCCCACTGATGGCATGGGGCACACGGGGTCAGGAGGCAGCATGGCTGAAGAACGCTAACACCAGGCCACCCTGTCCCCTGCAGAGCCCTCTGGGGAGGTGGGAGCCAGGGAAAAACAGCAGGGTGTCTGAGGCCAAAGAGAAGACACACAACCTCACCCGTGGTATGTCTCCAAGCTCAGTGAAGAGGGCTTGCTGTAGTCATGAGGTCTCTGGGGACTGCCTTGATCCCATCTCTAAAACATTTACAGCCTGTCTGGGCCATTTATAAATGCTCCAGTCTCCTTTTTAGTAAAGAAGAGGTTCTATCCTGTTCTCAGTCGAGTCAACGGAAAATTTCCCATTAACATTAATGGTTGCGGCTCAAGCCATAAATTCCTCTAGCTCCCTAGCCACTTGTGCTGACCTTTGCTTAAACTTCCTCGGATTTGTCATCATCTTTCTGGAAAGCAAGTCCTTCTGTGCTATTTTTCTCTTTACAGTGGTTTACAAAAATTCCGTCTCTCTTTATTATCTGTGACTTTCATCACAACACTCTTACCTCAACATCGCTGATTATGAACACCACCACACCTACAACGATCGTCACAGTATCTCTGTCACTCAACATGATTCAAAGCCATTGCTCACCACACGCAGTTTGTGTCTTTTGCCAGCCCACATAAGGGTACAATCTGAAATAATGCGGCTGTGGATCTGAAAGACTACCCAGACTGCCACATTCACCAAATGGGAATAGCGCTTTCTCCAGCCACCAATTTTGAAATCTTATCTGTAAAGTCCACCTAATACACCTGGCAAGATTTGCTCTTTGTTACACTGATCATGCTTATATACACAGCATGACATAAATGTTCCATCAGTATGCAAATGCCTCGCAGTACCTACAATGTGGCTATCCCTGCTCAGAAGTAGAGTAACATCATCCCCATTTTGCATGTGGTAAGCCAGTTACGATGGCCATATCTCTTCTGTGAGCTCCACCTGTGGGCAGGCTGCAATGCACCACAGCACACGGCTGCAGCCACATGGGCCAGAGCTTGCACCCGAGCCTGTTCCAGCCTGTGCTGGCTTCTCCCTGCCTGGAAAGCAGACACTGACGAATCTTAATTGCCTGGCAAAGTCATACAAGAAGGCTCCGTCTCCTCATGTCCAAGGCCAGCATCCCAAACAGATTTGCTCTTGCCTCAAAGGCCAAGTTTCACACTTGGAGCTTAAAAACTAAGGCTCCAACCTTGCAGCAGACGTTTATAACCCACATGAGCTCTGCCTTGTTCCTTCCAGGCCTTGGTGGAGCCATGGGCTATGGCAAGGAAGAGATATGCCTGCTTCTTCCTCAACTTTGGTGCCTCTTTCCCCCTTTAACACTTCAGATCACTCAAACCCAAAAAGCTCCTCAGTTCTTTCAAATTCAAGGGTAATTTTTCCACCTCCACAGAGGAGCAAAATTTCAGCTGCAATACAATATGCATTACCACAACACAGATTGAGTAAGCCACACCACAGACAGCAAGTTACTGCTCCTCTTACCTCTCCACAGAGGACTTAGCCCTGCCTTGCTCTTGGTAAGGGCAGTTTCTGGATTGAAGCTACTGGCTTGGCTCAAAGCTCTTGAGAAGTGTTCATCCACTACTGAACCAATGTCTCCCTGGAAGTAAGTGAAGAGGACGCAGCGAGAGTTAAGGTACTCCATCTCGGTGGGCTGGTCTTTCTCATCCTCCTCTTGCTTGCTCGGAAGGGTCACTTCCAGAGACTCTTGCATCTTGTTGTATACAGATAACTTCTTCTGGGATTAAAAACAAAACAAATGAGAGATGTATCACTGACAACATTCAGTGCAAGCTCAACATCTGGTTTCCTTAAAGAAAAATTACTGAATATATTGAATATTCATTTCATAACATTACAGTTGGAATACCAGGATATTTCACACCGACATTTCACAATGAAGAGATTACCAGCGCTACTTAAGAGGTTTTATTCCTCACACACAGAGGAACCCTCTTCTCAGGCACATTTCACAACCGCAATTCATTGGCAACAGCTTTCACCCAGTACCTTCAAAAGAAAACAGACAGGCTCAAACAATTCACTCCTGACTGCCACCTGGAAAGGATATTCCCATCAGTAAGGGCTACAAAGGTTGAAACCAGCCCTGCGGAAGGGTGGCCAGATACATGACGTCTGCGTTTCACCCATCTAGCTAAGCATGCACCCAGTTTTGCTGGCTGCACTCCCCCAGCCGAGAGTACATGGCCTTCTGGACTCCCCACATCTACTTGTTGCTGAAGGAATAAAAATGGGAGAATCTGGTGCTTCCCAAAAAATTTTCCACTGTATTAAGTCCACAAAATACATAAATTCTCACTCACTGCCAAGAAAATTTTTATCATAAGAAGCTATACCTTAGAGCGGTGATTGGGGTTTGAGAAGGGGTTGGGGGTTTTTTTTTGGTTGGTTGGTTTGGGGTGTTTTGTTGTTTTGGGGTGAGGGGGGGTTGGTTTGGGTTTTATTTTTCTTTTTCCTTTTTTCTTTTTACTTTTTAAGCACCAGCTTCTGGTAAAAAGGACAAAAATTCAAGTAATAAAAAATTAAACACGTGATCTGGGGGAAAAAGGGGATTGACAAGTCTGCAAACACATGCAAAAATATCCACCCCAAACCAAAAACACCAAGAAACATAATAAAATAAAACCCGCACAAGCCATCTGTGAATGGCTATTTCAGAATCTTCTCTCTCTCTCTCAAATCAAACCTAAATGTCAAAATAAATGTGTGTGAAGATCCATTTTGCATGGAACATATTTTTCAGATGTTCCACTTTACAACTGTTTTCACAGAAAAAAAAATCTCCCCACAACAGTCAAGCTGCAGGAATCATAGCTTTTAGCTAGCCAGCCATTTCTACAGCTGACTTTACACTAAAGCAGCTTCAGGAACACAAAAACAACTATAGCACATATGTAGAAATATTTCATAGCTTTTCTACAGAATTACAGTTTGACTTATCTTTTATGGTTTGCTTGGCAACACTTTAGCACCATCAGAATCTCTTTAACTTTACAGCTATTTTCCCTTTTTCCAAAGTTGTTCTATAGAAAAAAAGTTAAACAACTACACAGTCTATAAAGTTGCATTTATACAATACACTTGTCTGATTTAGAAACAATTGAAAGTCATTTTCCAATCTTGTATGCCATCAATACATTAACATTCGGTGCTTCCTAAAATTGTGTAAGTCAATACAATTTCTCTCATTGCAATACAAAACACTCTGTTGCTAAGTCTTAATTATGAATGGTTATGGGGGGGGGGGGAAAAACAATGTATCTGCCATTACAGTACAGAACATAAACCAGCTCAGTATTACCTTTAACTCTGATGCTGTTGCACTAACTGCAATGAGGGATGTATGTAATTTTCTTTTACAGTTTGGGATATCCAGACAATAGTCTGGAATTCAAGTAAATCTGTGCTTCACAAAACAAGTTATACCATGGCTCTGCTTAGAAGAGTATTACATATTTAGACTTACAATTTCATCCCAAGATCCTATAACAGATGAAGAAAAACTGTGAGATTCATTAAACAAAAACAAAAGAACAAAAGATGCAAACAGTAAATTAAAACAGTTTTACTAGAAACTAAAATTGCTAAAATAAAACATAATCTTAGGCTTTGAAACATATTTTTGCAAATGCAGAATCTGGAGTGACCTATACTTTTTTGTGCCTTCTGTAAACAAAGTCTCCTAGTATTTGTTCCTGAAATTCTTACTAAGATGTCACTCATAGTGAACTTCATGGTTTTGCCTAAGTAATCACAAAACGATGAGACCTTAGTAAGACAGAAATGGTTACAACAATATTGCATATGCAGGAGACATATGTGTTAGAAATCTGTAACACAGTTACCTCAGTGACTGGATCATTCTTAAAGGTGCACCATAACCCAGATGCTGTTAAAAAGGCAAGACAAGTGGTTGGGGAGGGTGTTTTATTTTTGGTTTTGTTTGGGTTTTGGTTTTTTGGTAGAGACAAAGTATGAAACAGATTCTTTATAGAGGTCTAAATAGATTCTGATCTAATACAACATCTCAGGCAGTATATATGCCAGTCCTTGAATATGTGCAACACACTTTAAAAGTTGACTTCTATCATTGTAGGTACACTATTTGCATTTATACTGCAAGTATGCAAATACATATACAAGCACGCAATTATATACAGAAACACATCGTCTAATACAGCCCCTGGCTTGACTTGGTTATCAGGAAGGAAGTCTTTCAATGTTCCTATATAGAGACTGGAGCTCAGGAAATTAAAACTTATCTCCAGAGTCGCTTCTCTGTGCAGGAATGTTCCCCCTTCCACAGACTAAGAATCTAATTCATTTTCCATTTCAACTCTCCTCCCTTCCCTTCCAGTCCATGGGCAGTCATTACAAGATATTCTGAGCACTTTCTGCTTTTGAAAACACCAAATTTGACCTTTTTTTTTTTTTAAAAAAAAGTAAAAATTATGGTAGAACTGATGGATAAGTACAAGGTCTTGTGCAAGGACTGAAGTTATTTACAGTGAAAAGTTGTGTTTTGTGGTGAGTTTTTGCAAAAGATGAGAGTTCTAAATTAAAAGATTTTTCAAAACAGTATCAAGTCTGTGATCAGACACAGATCTAATTAATCTGTACTTCAGGAATAAATTATCAACCTGTAATTACAGAACTCTTTAAATAAGAGACTACAGTGAGATAAAGTGACTCAACAAATTTTCCTTGTATGCAACGTGTATACATCCTTTAATAATTTTTTTTTTCCCTGAACTCCCTTAAAATATCCTTTCTGCATATAAATTCCATATTGCTTGTTCTGACCTTAACAGAATCTTCTCATAGCATTTCTGACTGCACTTGTGTGAGTGGAAAAGTATGCAAGATCATCAGCTGCTAAATGAATTTGTCCCACCATCATGGGGTGGGGGAGACCAAAACAGGAAAAAAAAACAGGTTAAGTTTCTGATAACTAATCTGGGCTAGCTCAGTTTCAGTTGTACTTTTTTCATATGATCAGTTCTGGCATATATTTAAGTAGTCAGCAGTATCTGTAAGATCTTTATGAAGAGTATTTTCTGACCAAACACAATGTTATTTCTTGCCTATGTTCAGATCACAAATACTTTAATATATTCATGAAATCCACCTCTTTCTTCCTTACAAACTAGAGGCTGACATTAAGCAGTCTCTGAAAAACAAAACAAACACACAAAATCTCATCTTGGCCAAGACTCAGAACACAGAATTAAAAGCTAGCTTCGCATACTGGGAAATAGGGAAATGCAGTGTCTATAGCACCTGATGCCAGTTTAGAAAATAGGCCCCAGTTTGTGGCTGAAGGATGAGTGGCACAACCTCTGGGTAAATAGTGCTGTACAGCATGGACTGAATTCAGCTTAAACCAACATTATTTTTGTTATTTCATATATTCACAAACAGAGTCTTCCAAAGAGAATTTAAGCTCTTAACTGCAGGTTATCTAACAAAAGGAAACTAAAGGTCTGTAGCAAATCACTGCTAATACGGGAATATTAAAGGGAGGTTTATGTTGGATAAGCATCATTCTGTCTTCTGGAGGAAAACTGACCACTTTTAGACTATAAGAAAGCATGTGGTCCAAAATCTCACACAGAACTCACATCGAAGATTCCTGTTATTTTCTAACATACCCTATTTAGAACCAAGGAAAATGGTTCTCATGCAGTGAAATTGTGGCCACATTAAAGCCAATGGCAAAAGTTCAACTGACTTGAAGGCTTCTCGGGTCTCACCCTGGGTGTCCGGTAAAAATATCAGAACACTCCTCTTCACAAATTGAAAAAAATTCACTTCCAGATGAAACCAGATAGCAAGAAGCAAAACAGAAAAACAACCAAGCAAGTTGAGGATAGAGAAAGTTTTAGTTTAGCCAGTTTGAAAATTCAGGCCAGGTCTTATTTTTCATATAAGCTGGTTGCCTATTCCTTCAACTTATTATCTCCATACATACCATCATACAGCATATGGTCCTTTATGCTCCCAAGCATGAAAGTCTGGTGTGCCTGTGGCCACCTGTTACAGATTTTCCATTATGAGAGAAAGAACAGGAACCAAAAATAAAGAATAACTACGCTGAGGAAATACTATATGACCCTATCCTGAGAAAAAGGCTGTCATTTGACATAAGCTTCTGAGAAGGAATTTCAGCAACAAACTTGAGGCAAATCACAGACAGTCCTCCATTTGCAGAGCTGTCTGCCAAGCAGGCTCCTATTGATAACACAGAAAGTATTCACGGAAGAAGACCATTTCAAGCAGTCAAGGCATCAAATGCTGGGCCTGAAAGCAGTATTTATGGCATGCCCTGAAAACAAGAAATGCTAACTTCTACCCTTGCAAATGAACAAGCCAAGAGCAAAGCCACACACTTGCTTTCAGGTGATCCACTGGATTTGCAGCAGCAGAGCCTGGAGCTCCTGCTATGCTCTGCTGATAGAGGGAAGCAGTAGAATGAATTTATACATCTTTTGCTGTACATCTAAACAGAGGTGTACCATTAAAGTCTGAAGCTCTATTTTTACATAGATAAAGATCAAATAGAATTTGGTCCTAATCAGAACAACAAAGTACAGCAAGCCAAGTTTTTTTTAAACAGCGGTGTCTTATGGGATTAAACAAAACAACAAAAGTCCCACATACAGGGCAAGACTTAATGCAGGGTTTGCATCCTCTGATTCTGAGAGTAGCCTTTAAAGGGTTTCAAGAGGTGCCTTTAAAGATTCAACTTCCAGACAAGTCTGTAGTAGTGCAAAAATCAGGCTTCAGAACAAGCCTTGAGAAAGCATCTGACCTATAAAAAATGAATATGAAGCCATCTTCTGCTGCTGTCTGCTGTATTAAGATACTGCAGACTGCCACAGAGTGTAAGCAGCATAAAAAGCCCATCCTCAAAGTTGTGAGCACGTGATACAAAGAACTTTAGTGAAAAACTAGGCTGCAGTACGTGAGTTAGGGTTTAACTACAGCCAACTGACACAACGTTAAACGCGACTTGTCCTTGTCTGCAGTGTTGTTAGTTTGGAAGGAAGAGTTGAGTTAGTGACCTAATTTGCTAATGAAGACAAGCCCTTATCTGGAAAAAGTCTGTCTACAGAGCAGCAGAAAGTCTGACTTGAGCATATCACAACTTTTTATGCAAGATTTGATTTAGCAAGGATGGTGTTGGCTTAGCACTCTACATCTACATACCATGGAGAAATTCCAAAACTACCATTTACTGTAACTTCCCATTTCAAAGGTCTTAAGCTCAGCTGTTAGTGAGCCTGGGTGAATCCTACCTTAGCTTCAGCTCTGCAGCTTGCTATACCTAGAATGACAGGGCATGGCAAGCCATCACGGCATTTCGTGTGTGCCAAGAATAATTCTTCACCAATTATGTGTTTCCAGAGTCTCTTTAAATGAGTAATTCTGTTACACCCATTCCTCACTCTACCCATAGGAAAGCTGACATGTACTACTACAGTTGCACAGCCCCTCAGGAAGGTGTATGAAGAAGAGCATTTTAATTTTGCTGTTCTGCAGGGTTTTACCCACCCGCAGGCATGGCTCCTTACCACTCACAGGAACAAGTTCATATTGTAACACCGGCACACACTCTCTCTGTATTTTGGCAAAGGATTATGGAAACCCCAATTTAGCTGTAGATTTAGGGCCACACCCCATTTTCATCATTCCTTCTGGCATTGTATGAGCATGTATATATATCCATACTCCACTTACTTCCCTCCAGCAAACACACTGGACTTTAGCAGCCTCAAAGATCTAAGGTGCTAAGCCTCCACTCTCATTAACATTCAATAGGAATTCAGGCTTCAGTCCATTAAGCACTTTTTAAAAAAAGTCCCATCGAAATTAACTTGCCAGCAAGTCCTTTCTTGGCTAAGAATTGGTGAAAGTTAAGCTTCCAGAAATTCTGCATTTCTGTGCAAGGCAAAAATCAGTTCTGCACTGATTTTAAGGGAGTGAAAACTACAGATACGGAAATGTGGGAATAACTTTAAAGTAGGGTAATTTTAAAAAGGCATGATGAACCATCCCCTAAAAAAAAAAAAAAAAAGTAGTAATATGTCACTTCTGCACAACCCAGGTGCATGCTAGTCCATCATTTAAAAGCAATACAAGATCTTTTATTTAAAATTTAAAAAAAAAAAAAAAGG
>NW_020799091.1:111950957-111953049 GCF_003259725.1 Athene cunicularia
GGGGAAAAAAAAAAAAAAAAAAAAAAGACAACCATTCCAAACCGTTTCACTGCAGAGCAGAGACACAATGCCAGGCACTGGCTGGAGACGCTTCTCCTGAACCATGTATGCAGCATGCGACTACAGAAACGTGATGAGGTTACCGCTTCACAGAGACACCACAGACCAGAACTTGAGCCTATACATCTGCAACGGCAGCTCCACAGCTAAGGAGCTTGCTTTTGTCTTTAAAGGATACAAAACTGATACCAAAAGCTGATATAACCAAATACACGTTTGTGACAGATTTATTACAAATACCTATGATGTACAAGCTTTAGTTAGAATAACACATCTATGTCTCCTCACACTAAGAAGGAAAGGAAAGCCAAGCACAGCACCAAGGAGCTTTCTCTCTCAGAAAACAAACCATTTTACTGGATACTGAAAGACACCAGAGTAGTACAACACTGAAAAATGCTTCGATGGAGTGCTTGGATATTTTAAGGGTGAGCTCTGCTTTATCAGCTCCAATGCAGAGCTTTATTTTTAAGATATCCCACTAATTCATCTTCCCTCACTGATATTTTTAAACCACAGTTTTAATTCCAGCAAAGAAGAACATTCTTTAAAATGGTCATCGTCCTCATGAAGAGTGCATGAGGGTTTTACATGTTGAACACATGTGTAAGAAGAAAGAAAAACCTGGCAACCCATACTTTATCTTTCCTTCTTATGCTCTTTACCAGTTGATTAAATGTCCCTGACAGGGCAATTCTGAAGAAACAGAGACTTGCAAAATGTCATATGTTACCCAAATAATAAACCTTTCCACTACAATGCAGAAGGAGTTAATCCTAGGTTTACTTCTTGTTATTTAAAAGCCATTGGATTCAGAGAAAATACATGAACTGCTCTAAAGTTTGCAGCTGATAGAATTAGAGAGTGCAACATTCCTAGTTCAGCAACGACAGCTTGGTTTTTCAGTCTGACATTTGATTAGTTTGTGAAGACCCTCCAGCTCCAAATATTTCAGGAAAATTGGCGCAAGTTGGATTAACAAAAACAAATTGTCAATAGCATGGAGGATAGCAAGGTTTAGAATGTTTTTTGGTGGAAACAGGATATATGGTGCTGGCCACGACTCATGAGCTGTGTTGGCTCAACAGAGCTATCTACGTTTCTTGCCTTGCATATCTACCTCCACTTTTCTTAAACAGTATAACCCACATGAACTCGGTTTATTTAAAATGGAATTTCAAGAAACTTTGGCGTTCATTAGGGTGCCTCTGGGACATTTCATACGTGGTGCTGCTTTCAACTGATGGAGAAACTGCATGATTCTGTTTAAAAATAAAAAGCAATTGCACTTGAGCGTGACACAGCTGCTAACGATCGTTTAATAGATTTTCATGTACTATGTGTTCTACACTCTAGATCTGGAAGAGAAATACAGCCAATCACCTACAGAGTTAAATGCCAGAAAGTTCACAAAGTTTCAGCTACAGTTTTCTGCTTCTAGGTCTCTTAGTTATTTGAGATTATTTATTCATTTTCCCTCCAAACCATGCGGGCTAACAACTGGAGCTCCAGATATTCAAATACAAAGTTTGTAACTAAAATTACTGAAGAGATGGAAGGGTCTGCAAGCTGTGATCTAGATTAGAGAAGAAATAATAATGAAGGCACGCTGCAACAGACAAAACTCACAAGTTTTCCAGAACTCGTGTTTACAGTGAACACCATGAGCAACCTGGAAAAACTGGCTGGGGTATAATTTCTGCAAACGGGCTCTCTCTCCCGATAAAGAAAAAAAAAAACAACAAAAAACAATAACACGCGATAGGAATTTTAATGGTTTAGCCCATATTCGTGTCTCCCAGGCAAGTTGATATTAGGGGTCACTTCCCATGTACGGAGAAAACAATCTTCATGGATAATAATGATAAAACCTTATGGAATGCAGCAACAACCAAAAAATGTATTCTCAGATGACTACATTAGGGCCAAGTCAATATTAGTCCCACTTCACCCACGCACTGCATAGTCTAAAAATGCTGTCAGCCTGATAAGAATTTCCTGATTCACTTTTTTTTTTTTTTTTTTTTTTTTA
>NW_020799091.1:111953099-112019926 GCF_003259725.1 Athene cunicularia
AGGGGTCCGGCGCCCCGAGGCAGGTCTGGGCTCCCTGAGGATGTACCGACCCCCCTTCGGTGCCAGCCCCCGCCGCTGCTGCTGCCTGGGAGAGGGTAGCGCCCCGGTGCCGGGGAAGCTCGGCCGAGTTTAAGCAGCGCGGACGCGCCGTCGACGAATGTCACCTGCATCAGCCGCGCTTCACCTCCCGGGGAATTCATCCTGGAAATTCATCTGGGAGGAAGGAGGAACACACCTGTCCCTCATAGAAGGTGGCAGGTTGGATGACAATTGTGGCTTGCCCGGGAAGTCTCTTCCCTCCCCACATTCGCTCCGCAACATTTAAAAAAAAAAAAAAAAAAAAATCGGTTAAGCATACTCCTCTACTTGAAAAATATGCGGAAAACCAGGATCTGGTTGTAATGGCTCCAATCCTACTCAAATACATTCATGGCCTACCTCTGTACACACATTTTTGCCAGTGAGCTGCTCCATTGCAGTCCCACACTTGAAGGCTTTTGATGCCATTCCTCACATGGAAAAGACTACGCCTGTGGCTTGTTAGCATTATCCCAGCTTATGAGCCTGGGAATGACTACACTTGTTTGCTCTTGTTTTCTTCTCATTTGGCCCAAGACAAATTATTTCTAGCTTCTTTTCATAAAAATTTGGTTTGAAGTTTACGTACATTTATTAGTGGCCAAAAATTGAAGCCTTCAATCAAAAATTCTAAATTTATACTGTCTGTTTGTCTCTATATACACGCACACACACACACACATTTCCTTGGCCAGAACAGTTAGATGAATACACAAGGTTAAAATAGCTCTGTCTGACCCCAGTAGGATTCCCTGTTTATAGAAAGCATTTCTCCAAAACATTCAACAGCAATACTTTGTAAAAAGATCCAATTTCCTGCAGGCACATTTAATTTTTTTTTTTTTTAAGTTTTGGGCATACAGATTTTAAGGTAGCTATATACATTCTTAATAGCACTTTGATAATTTGTTCCTGTTGCATTTTGTATATCTAGCTAAATAGATTCAATCTTACATGTTAACCTTTGCAGCCACTCAGAAGTTTCCGCGAGAGTATGATACACGTACAGCATACACTTGCTCTACCAAATGCATGAGCTTCTGAATAGTTTCTTCGGGGAAACAGAAAATCCAAGTCCTGATCGCTATCTACCAACTTCTGTTTGATCTGGACCCTGTTAATTTCTACAATCTCCTTCCTCTTGTTTCCTACTGCAACAAGAAGCCTAAGGCAGAACATTATCCCGACAGCAACGTCTGCGGGAGCCGGAGGCAGTCGATGGGCAATAACAAGTACGGCCTTTGGAAGTGCGTTGTTCCTGGACACGTGCCTGATCCCGACCTGGAGGTTTTTACCACGAGGGTACGGCCGGGCTGCCTTCAGGCATTCCTCCGGCCGCCCGTCTCCTGGCACCAGGCCTCCTCGTGTTTGGACAACTGGCTGCTATCCACCCTCGCAGATCCTCACAGGGAAGCTGTGCTGCTTGCCACAGAGGATTGTGAAACATGTTTCCTGTTTTAGGGAAGATGTTGTTTAACACCATTCTGTCAGAGGTAAAATGCTTTCAGATGCAGTGGCCATAAGGCCCGATGCCAGTTTGTCAGAAAAAAACCCAAGTCTGTAAAACACAAATTCTTTCCATACCAGTTAATCGATTTTAGGAGAAAAATCAACTATTGATCCTTAAAGCAGAACCAGACGAAAACAGAAAGTGATTTATCATCTACTATGATAATGCAATACACTGAGGTGAGAGTACATTAATGATCATTTTACACCCAAGTACACGAGGCACTTGCAAGAGATCTACAGATGTGCTAACACTGATACCACTGTTTTCCACAGGATGCCAAAATGCTCTGATATTCAGTTACTCACATTCCTTATTATCAGATCCTGCCACAATTCCTATCAGATGCCTTCGGGCACAATATGGTGGCAAGATACATCCTATCAAAAAGCAGAACGGGACCATTATCAGGCAGATGTTTGACATGATGCATCATGTCAGTCAGCCAGCGGCACGCAGCCACTGCTGAAAAGGATTTTGACATGATACAGTGTGCCAATGCCGTAGCACAAAACTTGCATGTTCCAAAAATAGTGACAAATTCACCTCTGGCATAAGTAGAAGTAGCTACAGTGACTTCATGAGATTTGCATCTGCTTATGTCAACAGTGAGTTTGGCCCATAATCTGGAATTTATATAAAAGAGCGGTAAGTGGCTGCATTTTCAGATATTTGTTACATTGCTTTCTACTCCCAGCATTCAAGCATCATGAGACAGTTGGAATAAAACCACCACCTTTCTCAACTCTTTCCCCTGCACAAGAAGCAGCATCACATTTCCATTTTTAGTAGCATAACAATACCTCAGAGTACAGAAAGGGTCACTCTTTTCAGAGACACCGAAAGTTGTGAATTTGGGGATTCCACAAGGAATAGGGATTGACAAAAAACGAAGAGAGAGGACCTCTACTTTCTGCCCCCATACTATTTCACAACAGTAGCTTCAAGCACTAGATGCCCCAAAACAGCAGCAAGCTGTAAATTTACAGTGACAATTAGAGTAATACTAAAAGAATGGCATGAAAGAGCAGCTGGAATGAAATGTGATATCTGATAAGATTTGGAGATTTCTTAAAAGGCATTGTAAGTTATTGTTGTCCCCTTTCATCACTCCAGAATGAAAAGCACAGCTTGCTAATGCAAATGCATCACACTGACAAAAGGAGAGGAGGGAAATAGGCTAAGGTATGACTGGTGCAAGATCTTTACTGAAGAGAAACACCCCAGCTTTCTGCCAAAGTCTGTTTCTTTAATGAGGAAACAACCCAACTGGTTGTATTTTAAGTAAAGTTCATTCATCTTTGCTGTGTATTCTAGCTTCTTAAATCCATCAGGCTACGCTGATTTTTGGACTAGCTGAACTTCAGCAATGCTAAGAGCAGTCATGAAAATAAAGATCAGAAAATCCTCGCAGAGCACTAGGTAAAAACCACAGCTAAGCATGACTTGGTACAGCAGCTATGTGGGTTGTAATATGAAGGGAACATGACTTGTCTAGTAGGCTGAAGTTCTGGAGGAAAGAGGAAGAGTGTAACAACGTGGTGGAAGCAGTCTCTGCACAGGACCTTCAAGAATTTGTTTTTCTGTTTTGAGATGAACTTTTCCTCTTGGTGTTTGGAATGCTCACCACTTTCACAGACCAGAAAATGTATGTAGAAGTCTGAATAAATGCTGGAAAACAGTTGCAAACCTTTCGAACGACAAGAAGTAAGGGCCCTCCCCCTCCCTTCTCACCACTATGCAATTATTTCCAAATATTTCTTTGAGAAGACAACTCTGTAGAGTTAGCAGTTCCACAGAGATAAAAACAGATAAACAAGTCCTCTCCTTTACTGCCCACCCTCCCTCTTTGTTTGACCCTCTGCTGGCATTCTATAAGTATTTAAATCATTGGAAACCACACCATAGCTAGCTGTGGCTAATATTTACAAGCAAAGCCCCTTGGCTTTCCTGTTATGGTCCACTCAACAGCCAAAAATTTAACACATTAGATTTTCCTAGTCAAAGAGACCAAATCTGAAGACACACATGGCATCCCAAGGAAATAAACACCAGGCATTATCTGTGTCTTATACATAAAGAAAAAGAAAGGGTAAAAATAATGTTTGTTCACAACTGGCTGGGAATTCTCTGGTGAGATAGACAAAAAAAAAACCAAAACAAACAAAAAACAAAACAAAACCAAAAAAAACCCAAAACCACCATCAGTTTTGATGAAACAGCATTTTTGTGGAGATGACTCAATTTTGACAAAACACCCTCTAAAGCAGGTTAGGTTTCTGGTGGAATTTGATACCCAAATTTCTAATGGTTTCATATCAATTTACATGATGCTAGGTAGCCCAGCTGAGGAGTTTAGCTTGACTCAAGGGCTGCTAGGCACATTCCTGTAAAGCTGCAGTGCCCTCACCACCATAATCTACACTTCCAGCTGGTACAGCGCAAGTCACAGAAGCGCAGGAGGCAACAGAGATCTCAAAAACTCCTGGGTTGAGCTCAAGCTCTCCTCATTCCCCAGGGAAGGTGCACAAAATGGAGGCAGGTAGGCACTCCATTTCTGAAGAAAAGGAATGGAAACAGACTGCTCCAAACACTTGAGGAGGGAAAGAAGGATGAGAGTTATTTCCTTTCCAGAGGACAAAGTTTCTCTCTATACGTACTTATATTGCTCCAATTTGAAACAATACAGAAATTGAAGAGTTGTGTGTTTGGGAAAAAATAAGTGTTCCGTTCATACAATGCCATTTTCATTCCTACAGCACCTTGGGAGTACAGGAAGCAGGCTTAAGGTTTCCCTTATATGTATAGCAATTACACACTCATCACGGAGGTTTTGACCCCTCTGGAACAGGAGGCAGCAACTTGTGCGTGGCAATTATGTTGCCCTCAGATTTTAGGATCTCCTGATTCAAAATGCAATGAAATCCAGAAAACCACTGGCCAAGGTTATGATTATGAGATGCGTAGCAACCTCTCCACACAATGTGAGGATCCGGACACCTCTCTAGTCATCTCGTTCATATTTTGTAAAATAAGCAAATCTGCAGTGCCGATTACAGCAAATATCTTTCTTCAAGACACTAACAGCTTTCACATCTCATGCCTGTAATCTTCAGCAAATAGATCAAGGACTGTTATTCATTTTAATGCCCAAATGCATTATATTTATTCTTGTTATAATATTTTCTGTTACCACAGAAAATGTTTGGCTCCCAAAGAAAAGGAGGGAATTATGTCAAAAGTCCAAATTCTTTCTTGAAACGCAAACATTTTTAATGACTTTAATGGAAGATATGCGTTAGAATCCCAGGGCACAATCTGGCACTAAAATCCTCCGTCTATATTGGAATTTTTCACCATGTCTTTTTCATAATATATTATTAAACATGTTTCCATATCAGCAGTTGAATTTTGGGGCCCTGTTGCATCTGAGAGGGAAGCACAAAGCAGCTGGGGAGTAACTGTAAAGGAGAAGCAGAAAACTTCAGATGCTGGAAGATGCCTTCCTCTTCCATCCTCCTCCTCGGAGGAAAAAAGCACATTGCAGGACTCCTTCAAACTTCCAGCTGGTACAGTAGCAGCAGCTGGCCCAACGCAGGTAGCTTCAATGCTGTTCCCAGTTACCCTGAGGCTTTCTTTGGTCCCTAAGTGGCCACAGATTGAGCATTGACTCACTCCCTGTGAAACTCTGAGGCTGCAGCAAAAGTGGTGAATATGGAGAGACTAAGGATGAAGCCCAGTGGCTCCTGGCAGCTGAAAAGCCTGGGAGAATATGGTTTTATTGTTCTGCAGACCAGGGCCCAGTGACCGGTTCATGAGCACTGACTGACACTTTGCTCTGAAATCAGTCCTGTTGTCATCAGCATAGCTGCTCACAGAGTAGTATTACAGTGGTCCTCCAGTCTTTGATATGCCACCTGTAACTGCTGAATGGCACGCATACAAACACTTTTTTGATGAATTAGTCAGAATACGATGTAGAGCGTCTGCCAGTTTTATGCAGCTGGGGGCAAGCTGACAATGCCTGGTCTGGCATGAAGCCCATAGCAAAACATTAGTCCAACAGCACATTTAGAACAAATCTGAACCAGCAAAGTGAGTCTGTATCAGAGCATGTTTTGCAGCAGCTAAGTGTAAAGGGTTTGATCCAGTCCAACAAGCCCTAAGGTAGGGCTGAGGCTTTTGATGACATTCAAGCCATAATTGCTATTAAAAAAAAAAAAAACACAAAAAAAACCCCGAAAAAAACCCCCACATTTCCTTGCTTATTTTTGCTTTCCCTCATGTCAGCACAGATGTGTGCTTACAAGGTTAATAGGACAGAGACACCAGTCCAAGCTAGGACTAAGTAAAATAATGATCAGCTTTATCCCAGATTAATTATCAGTTTGGAAAAAAAAAAAAAAAATTCTTCCCCACACCCAGTTGACACCGTGATTTTCTACAACTGTCTCTGCTTGCATAGCTAATGTGCCCCCTGCCCCCAGTCTTGCATTCAGAAACTGCCACTTGCAGGAGAACAGGAATGGCTTTACACTCCTGCTTCACCCTCAGACCTCTATTGCAATCGTACAGTTTGGTCACCAAATGGGGCAAATCCATTTTTCCCTGGTGGGCTACTTCAAATAACTTCTCATTAAGCAAAGTAAATACAGTAATGCATCCAGTTTTGCTGCACTCATTTTACTTCCTCCTCCTTTCCCTCTGATTGACAGTGGTTTCTATGATAATTCAGCTAGTAACACTCCTTGCGTTTTATTGGGTGGGATTAGCAACTATAGGAGCACTCTTGTTTGCAGAAACGAGGCAATGCAAATCCTTTCTTTGGCTTCAATGACAGAAAGCATTTACTACAAGAAACACTGCCATGTTTTTAATACCACACACCATTTCCCAACTCTAAATATATATGTTAAATGCATGTGAAAAGTAGCTTTGCTGCTGCAACACAATTTCATAACTGCATTTAACAATTTAACAATTGCTTGGGTTTAGTTTGTTTTTTTTTTTTTAACTCCTTTTGCCAAGAGCATATATTAAAGTAAGAATGTAATTTTCTCCGATACTAAATTATTATAATAATCGACTGTCAGTATTTCCCAGCTTCTTTTCATATTGCTCTTGTGATCTCATTATCATAGGTTTTTCATTAGCTTTTCTTTTCTTATCGAAAGAATGTGTGTGTATGGTGAAGGAAATGGCTAGCAAATACTTAGAGAGTATTGCCAGTCTCTTGGTAAAAGAAATGTAGCTATCAGTAACACTTAGCCAGCTCCTCTCAGTTGTCTATGGTATCATTTCTTTCCCATCACAAAAACAGAATACTCTGTATGAGTGGGAAAGCAAGTAGTTAATTCTTAGTGAATTGATATGTTCTATAGTAAAACATGTAAAATATTTATATATAAATGC
The DNA here is from genome assembly GCF_003259725.1 of Athene cunicularia. Taxonomy (NCBI): domain Eukaryota; kingdom Metazoa; phylum Chordata; class Aves; order Strigiformes; family Strigidae; genus Athene; species Athene cunicularia. The sequence continues at coordinate 111,960,100 of NW_020799091.1, forward strand.
ACTAATTTCCACACTGACTATGTGAGCTATGATTATTTCTTTTAGAGTTGGATATACAGAGGCTGTGGGCTTAAGCAGCTCAAGTCCATGGCCAGAATTTTTGCCATTTGGGCATGGGCTTAAATCATGCAGCTTATTTAGACTCCTTGCAGGGTGCAAGATTCATTGACATGATTATTCCCTACTCCATGGGCATCTCTGGGCTACAGGATGTGATTGCCTTAATGAAAAAGGAGGTCTTTAAGCGAGCAAAACCAGCATCCCGAAACTGTCTGGAAAAAGCAATTTAAAGAGGGAGTATATTGCTCACAGTGATGATTCTTCACTTTCCAGAAAGCCACAGGATGGGGGAAATACAGTAGAATGGCTTTTGCTTGCACCACAGCTAAAGCACACTGTTGAATAGAGATAATGCTCTCAAAACCAGGGATAAGAGAGCTACAGATTAAGCTCCATCTTCTTCTCCCATAATGGAATTTTCTCACCTGTCCTTACCTCTTTACACACATGCATTACCCTTAGCATTTAGAAGAAATGTGGTATTTCTTAAAAGTACATACAACATAAAATGCATTTCAATCTTTTTTTTTGGAGGAGGTGGGTCCAACACAACAGTACTCGGTGGTTTATTTAATTAATATTAGCTTTTCAAGAAAAAAAATATTGAATGCTTTCTTCTAAACTCATCTTTCCTATTTCAAGTGAGACAGGGAATTGCCACCTTTGGCAAGGTACATTTGAGGCAAACAAACCAGATAGGCTAACAGCACTGGCTTAGCAACTATAGCTCGATATGAATAAAAAACTTACTTCTCCAAGTGTGTCAGTACCACAGTGCCCATAAGCACTATCAGTTTTGGTGCGGGTTTGAGGTTTTGGGGTTTTAAGCTTGCAGCAATAAATTTAAGAGACAGGAAGTAGTTAACAACACTAAGACCAAACCAGGGCTCTTGAATGGCACACTACAGTTTATTTTGGAGGTATCCTTACAGTTTCAATTAGAGCATTCCAGAGTGTCTTTGCAGAAGGAGTCTCAAAGCCTTTAATTTTGTGAAGTACTACTAATTGCCTTCCATATAAAGAGAAGGCTGCATCACCAGAGAATGTGCCATGCTCTTTTACTCTAAGCAGCTTATGCTTTGCAGGCCTCTCTCAAGGGTATTAAACAACATTTTGTTTGCTATTTGCCCTCATCCCAGCCCAAATGGGCAAGCAGCAAAGAGAAGTTGTTCACCTGTTCTTGAAATTCTTGCAGAGAAACCCTAAGAAGCAACGTGAGCAGGATACAGAGGCAGCAATGGAGAAACACTTCCTCTCCTGGGCCAGTGAGTGCAGCAACACCCCTAACTGACAGCATTTTCCTTGGAAGGAGAATAGAAGCCTGTTTGTCTCCTCTGTCCTTACACCTAACCCCTAGAGCCCAAATCTGCTGCCATAACTCCAAGTTAGAGGTGGCAAAGTCCTTTCACTCTGACTAAAGGCAACTATTTCTTCCACCAACAGCATCTGCATATTCCCAATCAGGGAACACTTTAATAAGCAGCAGCATCTGAGAAAGGTGGGCTGCAGAGTCCTAATTAAACAGCAACTGACATATTGCTTTTCAAACTAAAATCCAACTGGGATGCTCAATCTAGCACACATGGTTTGTAAACAACTGAACAGAGCGCTCCATAGAGCAGCCCTACACACTTCTACCATGAAATACTGCAGAGGCTCCCTTCGCCCTTGTAACAAATGATCTAATGATCCTCAGGAGGAGGAAATGAGGCTGATTTGTAGCTCTCTTCAAGAGGCTAACCCAGTTAAGCAAGACTTCTTAATTGCCTGCTCTTTATTATTTAATGCATAAGAAAGTTAAAAAAATCCTTAGGGCCATATCCCAAAAAGTTATTTAGGTATTCTGCCTAAGCAGGCAGCTAGGTAGAATTTAGCTGCAATTACAGTGATACTAAAAACCTCCGCTCAGCTGCTGCCCAACTCTGAAGGGTCTTAAACCTAAGTAGGTACCTATTTCAGTTTTAAAGTTCTCCAGGTGCCTAGCATTCAGCTTCTGCACATGCCAAGAAACACTTCAGTCCTGACAGTGCCGAGCCTCTTGAGAGCCAGGAGAAACCTGAGAGGCTTCAGCCTTGATGAACATTTGTCTGGTGGACAGAAGCATCTGAAAGCCTACCAGTACCTCTTGAAGGGGTTATAAATAAAGTCAGCCTAATTATAAATTATAATGTGGCAAGCAAACAGGCCTGCTCAAAGACATGTCACAGATCCAGCAGTTCCACGACAGGAAGCAATACAGCAGAAAGGCAGTCCTAGTGCTCTCAGAAACACTCAGAGCTGCAAATTATGAAGGACAAGTGAGCTAGCTACCTCAGCTACGGCAAGGCAAGAAACATGCTTTTTAAAATCCTCCATCTTCTCCCTCCAGACCAAAGTGTGAAAATTAATCCTTTAAATGAGTTGGACCCAGGTCAGACTAACGTTTGAAGCTCATCAGCTGCAACATCTGAAAGTGGGAAGGCAGCACCTGTAGCCTTGTCCCACTTGGACACTCTTGCCAGGAACAAGGGGGGACAGAGAAATAGGGGCAGGAGCACTTCGCCCACTCTGCTTGCACATCAGTGGTTTTATACATAGATCATTTGAAAAAATCTCGCTTTCCCAAAGAATGGTATTTGCACTATGCAATTTAGATATCAACATTTTGAAAAAGTTTGTTGTTCTCTTTTGCTGCATATAATCTTACTCTCATTGATATCTGCTTGAGAGGGATGGGGCACTCTCAGGAGAGCATTTGGGACTGAGCTATATTCCACATACAACATTTAATAAGATTTATTGCCATATTTCATTAGTCTTCTGTGAATTCAGGTAGTGCACTAATGGAACAATGAGATAGACCCTTGACTTGGTAAATACAGAGTCAGAAGAAAAAAGGCTTATGTAAGAGCATATAAAAACAAGATGGTTCAGAAACCAGGCAGCTGCTCTAATCTTGATTCCCTCCATTGTGCCTCAGGTTGGACAGACATCAGACTGCCAGATCTCTTACATGCATTATTGCATTTTTAAAAGTTTGGGCATAACAGAAAAAATGGCAAAGATGAAATGGTAGTGTTAACTTTTCTATTCATCTTCTGACACTTTAAATCACTTCATGTGATGTTGCACTCCTGGGAGATTCGATTACTTTTAACATTAATGCTGTGTAAGAAAAAATGTCCCTTAGGCATATTGCAATATTTATAAAGGTAATTGCTCTTTTCTCAGAATATTTAAACGTGGCAGAGATATTCCCCTGGTTATGAATAGCATCTATATAGCAAACCAATATCAAAATAGGTCTTAAGGTCCAGGAGTAGTTTTGATCTGTGTTTCACTTGCTGTCATGGTCAGTTTCTGGAGATCACTCTAGGACACTGGAAAGACTGCCTAATTCTCCATACTGAAAACTAGTTGGAAACAAAGCCTGTTTGGCATGAGGTTTCTGCCTCTCCAGAGGGTAGAGTTCCCAGAGTGAGAGTGACACAAATCTCTACAGAAGACAGAACTTTCTGCAGATAGAAAGGGGAGAGCCTCCCCCAGAATTCTTGCAAACTTCAATATTGCTTCCATCAGATAGAAGAAACTGCTTTCTCTAAAGCATACTTGGCCACATGTATAGCTATTTTCGTAATTGAACCAACTCTTTCCCTTCACATCTGCACCTCTCTGAAGAGAATGGAAACATTGCCGTGCACAGCTGGAAGGTGCTCAGATATTACAGTATTTTTTTCTACTGACATATGCAAGGAATAGAACTGGTGTTCTGTGAATACTAATATTAACAGCAATAACTAACATTTCTGATGTGCAAAACAGAATAAAGTTGTTACATTCATTCATGGTTTTCCCTCTCAAAAGAAAAAAAGCTAAGTGCACATAGTGAATTTTGAGTTAGTCAAATCAGAAAGTTAAGCCATTGCATATAGGTAAGCACCAACACACACCAACAAGTCAGTTACCAATTGTCTCCCTAGTTCTTATGCGTTTGAATTGTCCAAATGACAGTTTGAGTAGGGTTTTGTTGACTTCTTCTGTTTAAAGCAGACTTAAAGGGCTGTTAGAATTAAAACGTGTTTGGAATGCATGTTTTTCATACAGAATTGCTGAGTTGGTAACCCTGAAGCTTCTGCTAGAGGTATTCTGTTTCAGTGGAACTTCTTTGCTGTAACAAGCTGCAAAACACATCACAGAGAAAATGTCTTGTCAAATTGCAAACATCAATTTTTTTAAGAGAAGTTAATGGTCGGGAATGCTGTCCTACTCATTCTGCAAAGCATTAGGGACAACACAGCTCACTGGTTAATTAATTAGCCCTAGACAGGTACTTGAAGGAGAAAAAGAACATGCACAGAAGGACACTCAGAGCTCCGAGGCCATCAAAGCAAGACTTCCAACCACTTTCCAGTTACACTGTGGTTATGGCCCTTCTGTTAAACAAGTGAAGAAAATGATAACTGTGTTGATTGGCATTCAGAGATATGGATCTATCAGTTACCCACTTCACTCAGGCAGCACGTGTAAAGACAGGGAAAGTGGATGACTGCAGCATAGAGGCAGCAACAGTGCTACCCTTCCATGTTGATATGAGGGGAGGATGTGAAGTGCAGCAGGATTCCCATTTCTGGCCGTCCAAAAATTTGGTTTGGTGATGCAAAACACTTTACTTTTCAATAATTTTGATTAGATGGTCTCAAAATCACATGACACTTTCAAAAGAGTTTTGTGATTTGTTTCTTGTTCTTTGACCTATGATTACTTCCATGGGTTATGGTAGTCAAGATGAAGAGGGACTTGGGATACTCTCAATTATTCTTCATAAATAAAATTGATATGAAAGCCTGTTTGTTAATCATGCTAATTCAAGATTTTGCCTTTCTGTTTCACAGGGTACCTATTTTTAAACTCAGTTCAGGTACACTGTGCTATTACATATATCAGTTGTACATCTCCTAGGCAGCAAGATCTAGTGCACACAAGTAAGAGGATTCATTTAAGTCTCTCAGGAGTCTTGCTGGTGTAATGTCTGATGAAGCAAATGGAGAGGAATTGCAGAAATGTGCCTTTAATTCATTTATATGGTTCAGACCTCTCAGAGAGTGATCAATCATTCTTTTCCAAAATTTCCAGTTGTTTTCTGATGGTAAATTTATCAGCAGGGAACCAGTCAAAGTCCAGGTTCAAACTTGAAGAAAACGCCAGCAACCTCATCAGGATGTAGGTAAGAATCTGAAATAAAAGTGAGAATATATCTCTGTCAGAAGGATAGTCTTATTGAGGAAAGAAGTCAGAGAAACTCTCTCTCAGACGTCAAGATTTTAAAAATAAACCTATCTCCTTTAAAAAAAAAAAAAATCACGTTTATACATATAGACAATGCTAACGTATCTTTTAAAAAAGCAGTTGGTTTTTGCTGCTGTAATATCGACTTGTGTCCACTAGATGGACGTCATTTTCAAGAAGTTGAAAGGCTTGGGTCTGCGCGGGGCTCCAGGGCTGTTTAAGAACCCCATACAGTTCACTTCCTTTTCTGTTTAACACTTAACAGAGACCTAAGTGGTGACAGTTGAATATCTCCACTGATATCATCTCCACTGATGATCTGATACGTCCATTCCCAATTTCCATTGTCTTAGCAAAGGCACAAGCACTGACTGACTGTTTCTGGAAGGTTGCCCACAAGGTGAGAACAGTTGGTTATTTTCTTCATTTTTAATTTATAATAAGGAAGTATTTTTGGTCTACTGCAATCAAAACTCACCAGTTGGTGTGCCCCTAAAATCATAACAAAATAAACTTTTAAAAAATTGACTTTAAGAATGAGCCCATCTGGACTTCTTGTTAGACTTCGGGCTTGTGAGATTTTGGGTTCATTCTGGTTTTACCCTGCCTTGGGTTTTATTTGGTTTGGATTGTTTGGAAAACACCATTCTAATGTTTTATCAGTAATTGTGAGAACAAAATTTGTTTTACATTTTAAATGAAAGGTAAGGAATGTAAATATAATCACATGACTCAGAGAACAGATATGTAAGCCCAGCAAATCTTGTGTGGTTTGCAACAATAACAAGTTTTGGCAAAACTGAAAGAAACAAATCTCCTTTTCTTAGTGTTTTAGGCTCATATTTGGCATTATAACAATCAAGGACTTTGATAAACGTGTAACTCTACTTGAAACCATACATATTTTTAAACTAAGACTTGAGCTATAATAGCCACTTCTGAATAACCTGCAAAATAAGCCCAGCTTCTTCTGGATCTGAATGCCCCCTGGCTTCCAGAACAGAACTAAACTCATCAGTGAGTTTCTCCAAGAAATCCTGGAACGTACTGAACCTTTGAAACAGGCATTTCACAATAGCAGCCTGGAAATGCAGGACAGGCTCGAAGTGGGAATGAATTAGTGCTGCAACCTGTAGAAAACTGCAGGATGAGAGACATCATAAATTTAGTTTGTGAGATCATCCAGCAGTTTCTTACACGACTACTACTTCCAATTTAAGGATTAAGTTCTGGTTAAAATCAACAAAGTGCTTGGTTTAGCCAGAGTACACAAGATTTTGTCAGTCAAAGATTTGGCTCACAGTATGAGCCACCACTGTGTATGAATTAGATGAATACCCTGTCAATAAACACTACAGAGCACTATTTACCTGAGAAGCTATTGTTTTTAGCAAGGCTGTCTGGTGCTAGCCAGTCAGCCTGCAGGCATTTCTGCCTCTGGTTCAGCCAGCAAGCCAGAGAAGGAAGGTAAGGCCTGTAGTGAAGTTGGTTTTGCGGGACAAGAGAGGGAAGTAGGAGCACAGTGGAGCGGGCAATCTGAGGGTATTACATGGGAGGGAACAGGAAAGATCCTAGTGGGAAAGGTAGAGGACATAGGGCACAGACCTGTATAAATGAACTTCATTATCCTAAGGATCACGGAACAACTCATTTGTGGACCACTGCATATTATACTACATTTAGTATTGTCTTCCAGAAAAGCAACCAAGTGAAAGAAATTTTAATAAAAAGCCATTTGTGAGGCTTGCAGAGGAAATATAGAGCACGTAAATTAATATTTCTAGACCACTGCCAGACAAACCAGTGCATAAATCAATAAACTTCTGAAAGACAAGCATACATTAAAAAATGAATTAACCTCCAGGCTGCAAAAGTTTAATAAAAATAGATCTTAAATAGATAAAGGGCAATGCTTCCAAAACATGTGAAATTAAATTGCTTTTATATATCCTTGTTCTTTGTATGGCCTTACCTCTGAATAATATTTTCATTTTAATTGCATCAGCAGTTTTGTATTGTTCTTCAAAGTAAATCTTCCATAACTCAGGCTAGCCATGAATAATTTTGTTTCTCAAATGAAAAATCAAAACCCGGACTATTTTAACTGGGTAATATGACCACTGTTCCTCAAGGGAAATAAAAATATTGCTCCTGACTGTAGTCCAGAGTCATACTGAATGATGCCTTTTTGTGGCTGGTGACAGGAAGTTGCTCATCATGGGAGAAGAAATTCAGATGGTGACCCTAACCCGTGGAGTTCAGTAGACCTGTGAAGTAACTGATACCAACTCCTCAGGCACCACACCAGCAGTCTCCCAAGTCAAACCTGCATTTTTCTGGGAGCATAGGAACTACAAGCATCACAGAAAGAGAAGCTAGTAAAGTATCTGTCTCTGAAATAGTACAGGAAACACCTGAAAATTGTCTGACTTCAGTCTTGATGGGAAGCCTGAATTGCAGGAGGAGCCAGACTTCAAGAATGGGACTGTACTTTCTTGGATGTAAGTAAAGCTACTTCAAGTGAAATAGGTTTAGCTTCCTGATAAAACCCATCAAACGTGATCATAAAACAGTCCCTTAAAGTATCAAAACTGTGTTATTCTACATTGCAAGAAAATTACTTTTTTTTTTTTTTTTTTTTTTTTTTTTTTTTTTTTTTTTTTTTTTTTTTTTTTTAATGGGGTTACCTTTATTACCACACTGGGTTTAAATCAGTTCTTAGTAACATTCATGTAAGTTTAAAGAAAGCCTACTGAGGAGGAGAGCAGGTGCTGAAGAAAATAACTTATCTGATTAAAAGTGAATAATATGGATGTGCCAAATTGCTGGGGAGTAGTTGCCACAGGAGAGTCAGTGATACCATATCAATCAGGGGTACAACAGAGAAATCCACAGTGATGACTTACTGATGGAAAGCCAGCAGAAAACATCAAGTCTCTGTGAGGCATCTATAACATAGATTTATAAGCACAAAATGAAATGCAAACTACCCAAGTTAGCTGAATTTTATTCAATCATGCCTTCTGTCTATTTATCTACTTTTCTTTTAAGCATATTAATCTATCATTTTCATATTCGTTCTGTAACTTGAAGCAAGGTTTCCTTTGAATGATGATTTCATTAGGATTTGTTCTGCCAGATAGCAGTGCCTCCAGAGTTATGTACTACATTAATTCTGTCACATCTTTTACCTTACTTCTATCTTTATTTCACATGAATTATGGAAAAAAATCTACATGCTGATAAGTAGAGGATGCTATTTTCATGCATTTCTCATAATTTAGATGAATGTTGAGCCTTCAAAATAAAACACAGTTCATGAAATAGGGCTGCTTACCATGCTAACTGAATGAGACTGTAGCTTATTAGAAAATTATTACAAAAGACAAGAATTACCTTATTTGGAGTCAAAAGGAGACTATACTTCAAATTCAAAGGGCACTGAATAAACCCCAGACTGGATGGATAGTTAGTGGCAATAATTCAAGTTCTTCTCTTGGATGATCAGCTGCTTTGGAGAAATAGCCATACCTTACAGACCTTTCTTCCTATTGGAGTGTCACCTTGAATCTGCCTAGGGGATGATCCCAAACACTGAAATAAAACTGTTGCTGTTGCTGGTATATGTGACATGATCTTATGAAGTCTCCAAGTCTGAAAACAAGCAGAGCAAAACACACTAGCTACCACACTTAGGATGTGCAACTGGAATCCGGGGGTGTTAATGACAGCTTGTGTGAACACACCCAAGTTGCTTTTTGTCTTAGTTCACTGCAACAGGATGATGTTCATTGGGAGTTGAAAAATCTGCTTTTCTGCCCCCATTTCTCTCCCAACACCTTCACCCAGAGTAAATATTCAGACAGCAGATCATGCTGGGTTCTGTGCTTTCACACTACCAGACAGTTTTAAGCTGTATGTTGAGGTAAGGCTGAAGACAACACTATTAGCTAGAGACCAGGTAAATATATGCAGTGACCAGTTTCTACAATAGCTTAGACCAGACCTCCAGCCCACTTTTTAGATCTTCAGATAAGCCCTCACTACCTTTAGGAGCTCTTGGAAAAGTCAATGTTTTCAGAATACCCTTCAGTGCAAGCTCTACATGCTCCTTATCACAATCCAGTCATTCCTGCACTTACATTATGCTGCTCTCTCCATAAGAAAAACTGTGAGAGCAAGGTCATGATAAATCATGTAGTCACTAGAAAGCTAAGTAATAGTAACAAACCCAGTTTATCTGCCCCAGTGCAGGGTCCTCCCATTTGAAAAGAAGATGGAAGGATGGAAAATAACTCAGTGTAAGGATTATGTGCTCAAAACAGGCAGGAACATCTGTGTTGCCCCAGAGCAAAGAGGCATTCACTGTCCAAAAATGAAAGTGAATGAGACCCTACAAGCATCTTTACTCCAGTAAAGAAATTCCGTCAGTTCAATGAGAGCAAGAATATCTTGTTAGTTTTGAAGCAGGGACCCTTTGGACCTTGCTAACAGAGGCTGTTGAGGAAAAAAAAAAAAAAAAAAAAAAAATTCCTACACTACAGACTTTCCCCCAGTAAAAGACTTTGGGGGAAAAGGCTTAATATGGGAGATGGCAGAATGGGCAATTCATTATGTTTCTCAATCCTTTCAGGCTTTCACTATCATCATCTGCTGTCATAAGTCTCCTCTGGAGAAGAGGGTCCTGGCCACCTGGCTAATGCAGCAGCTGTCAGTATACTACAGTGCTGAGCTAAACCTATCTGTTCAAAAAACCATTTCACTCTCCTGCATCAAGGACACTGAAGAGAACTCTATACAGAAAAAAAGATTATGTCTTATGAAGAAAAATGAGCTTGCTTTCAAATTAGTACCTATGGTGTATTAGCTCTAATTTGAAGTAGGAAACAGAGATGATGGAATAACTCAGAGTTTGTTGAAAACAGGTAAAGAGTTTGTGGTTTGCCTAATAGTAGCCAGGATAGCTTAGGTACCCCTCACCCAGGCTCAAACTTTGGGCTGAGCTAAATACTGTTTAATACATTTTCATCTCTGCTAGCGTAAATTGTTGATTTTGTTCTAAGTGCACAACATATTGAGACAACAGACATGTGGAAGTGCATCACATGCCCTGCAACTAACTGTTCCCAACCTCTGTATCATCCCCAGATGACTGACAGATTCAATTCAAGATCATATTCTGTCCTCAAATGCGTGACATATTCAGTTCAATTAGTATGACTGTGCTGATGACACAGTAGAAGATTTTGACCCCATAATATATGGAAACCCTTCCACATATTAAAATGTGAAGTTTTAATATATAGGCTACAGAGACTCATTTTGACTTTTGCTGTTACGTTGCCGCTTCTGATGTATGGGCATGGAGTAGGACCCAGTAATCTGTGAAGAACCACATGCCACAGCCTCACACCAATACACACTAACAAAGCAGTTCCAGACCCCATGTGCATAAAGCCTCTGAAGGAATTACTGCGAGCACCTTACTTGCTTAAACACTGCAGAAACAAGCCCCAGCTAGTTGTTTTTCTCATGTTCTGTCACATCAAGGTTTGTTGCTAGCTAGGGACAGCTGTTTGATTCTTCTGCTCTTACTTCCCTGAATCTGGGGCATTTAAGAGAAAGCAGTGTGTTGTACAGCTGATCAAACACAGAAGGTGAAAAAGTCACCTGGGAAATTGTCATTTAATGAAGTGTTTCTTTACACTTGCAGAAACAGGACTTGTATTCCTGTTATGTTTTTCATGTTCTCTGGAAAAATAAGGTAAGACGATATAACTACTAATTGCTGATTTATAACAAATTCAAATCAGCATCCAATGTGTTCTCTCATTTTTTAGAATATTACACTGTTCAGTGAGTACAATATGAAAAACAAACAGATGGAACAATCAGACACGTCATTAATAAAAATACTGTGACCAAGCCTTGATTGGAAAAAAAATCCTATTAAAATCCTCTTACAGTGCTCCAGTGGAGACCAGTCAGTGATTACTGAGAGTTCTCAGCAGAAGTTTTTTACTGGTGGATAGGCTTTTTAGGGTTGTCATTAATATTTATTTTAGTGAGGCAGAGCTAAGGTAAGGAAAATACTGAGGTGTGAGAAGAGGAGATGTGACACCCTGACTAACTTTAGTCTTTTTACTACAGTCACATGAAAACACTTAGGTAAAGTCACTAGCACACATGGGTGCAGATGAGCTTACTGATGCTAAATGACAGAAAGAGTCAAAGAGGACAGAAAAGTGAGTGAGAAATGCAAAGCAAAATAGGTCAGAGAGTGCTCAGCTAAGTCCTGACTGTGTCAAAACCTTCCAGGCAGTCTGAAGGTGGACTAAGCAAACAGGAAGCATCAAAGCTGAAGGGTCTTGTGCATGATAATGAGAAAATTTATGATGCAGCAGAGGCACATTGAACCTTACAGTGAATATCAGGTGAAGATCTTTGCCCTACAGCTTTCAGAACCAGAAGTACTTCACTTTTAAGTAGGCCCAGCACCGTGAGATTTGAGGAGATGGCAGCTTGGATTTGAAGGGATGGCAGAGCTATGGCCTTCTCTTTACTTTGTATGAAAAGGCTGCATTAAAGTAAAGCTACATTGATGACAGATTATGTGAGTCCATGTTAATGATAGTTCGCCGTTGTTTAGATTCTTAACCAAACCAAAGCACTGGTCTTAACCAAAATAAGAATACACAGATCAGTGTTGGTCCTTCTCAATCATTCCTCAGGATCAAAACAACATTCTATTTAGAAAGACTGGAGGTTTTAAATCCAGTCATTGCAAGACAGTAAAGCAAGTAGCAGTGCTGTTATACCCCCTTAACGTTGTAGAAAACAATACTCTGCCAAATAAGTGTCATGTGGAAGAATCCTGACCTTGCAGGCCACTAGAAACACTAAATTTGCATAACTTCACAGGGCAATTTTAGAAATGTTGAACATTTAAAACCAGGTTAGCTGGTGTGAGATTCCTTAAATAACATCAGTACAAGACTTGATGTTTGAGCTCACAGACTAGACTCCCTTCAGAGAAGGGGAGAATCAGGTGCTTATAAGATGCTGCTTACCACATCCCATGGCAGATGGCTGAAAGAAATCAGATGCAACTGAACACTGCTGGGATACAAAGTTACAGGTATGAATAGAAAACACCAAACTTCTGTTAGTTTCAAAATAAAACCTCCTTTCATTCAAAGTCCTCAACCCAGGTGGAAAAAAAGTCTCAAACTTTGCACTCAATATAGCATTTCTTTAAGAACAAAAAAAGGCACTAAATTGATGCAGGTCTACAAATTGCTGCATTAAGTCTGCTATACACAACCCACGCACAATAACAGAAGGGTAATGTAAAAACATGCATTAGGGATGAAGAAGAATATTAGATCTATCTCTCTCCTTACGAAAGGATGAGTTGAGAGCTGATGGTGGGTGAGTACTGCTAGCAAGCAAACACTTCACTATCTGTGGGTGAACATTTCATGCATGCTCTTTATTATAAAGCCCACTGAAAACTTAAAGCTGCTTTTCTGAAGGAGCTGTTGTGTAACTCTGACATCTGGGGTTTTCAGTCGCTGCCCTGTTTGAACTGGTTATGGAACACATTAAACCCAGAAGGCTCCACTTCAGCTGTTTACAAACCTTCCCCACACTCCTTCACCACCCCAGCTTTGCTGACAGGCTCCAGTTCAGCACTGGGGCTGAAGGCTCAAGCCTGGCTTTCTTGGATAAGCACTACTGTCAGCTGCAGCAGGAAGGAACCCTCAGTTAAAACACAGCATATTCTCAAGAGTGTGGCAGAACCAGGACTGTTGTTTTCAGAAGCTTAATCCACTACTCTACCTTTGGATCTACCCAAACAAGTTACCACGCCTATAAAAAGGATCTTTGATTCCACATGTATGTAAAGCTATTTATGGCTATAGCTGTATAACTGATACAACTTGCATACGTGCTTGGAACCATACACCACAATTTCTTCTGTTTGTGTTTCATTATTATTATAGTCAGGATTCAGGCAGTAGATCCATGCATGTCATGTCAATAGCATTACTAAAAAATTCAAAAGAATAAATCAAAACAAATCATTCCCTCTTTCTGTTCACAGTTCATGAACATGCTTTGAATTTGCTATTCGAAATAATCAAAGACCACCACTTTTTGATCAGGATGTCTTTGAGTTGCAAATCACTGGAAGCTTGGGAATAATTCTGGGAAAGTAATAGTATAGGTATTCCCTCTGTTTGTGATCTACCTTAAGCATCAAGGCAAGTGTTGGAAAGAGGAGACTGGATGAAACCCATGACTGGTTGTACCTTTTCTTTCTTGTGTTTCAGTGCCTTATGACATAGATAAAAGTATCAATCTGCTTTGCTGATTTCATGGTTTGTGTAGCTATCTGCTACAGTAAGATGAGAAAGTATAGACAGATTATATTTATATTTAATTCAGAAAATGCTCAAAAATCTTGCTTTGTAACCATGATATTTTAAGGTCAATTTTTCCCTTCCAGACTTACCATGGGAGTTTGTGGAAGCAGAGAGTATCAGTAGGTTCAAAAAGCATTTGCACACATTCATGGACAACAGGTCCATAGATGGATACTAAGAGAAACAGACAGGAACGTTCCCTTTACAGAATCACAGAACTGTCTAGGTTGGAAAAGACCTTGAAGATCATCCTGTCCAACTACACCACATCCCTCAGCACTATGGCAACCTGACTCTTAAACACCTCCAGGGATGGGGACTCCACCACCTCCCTGGGCAGCCCATTCCAACACCTAACAACCCCTTCTGGAAAGAAATACTTCCTGACATCTAGTCTAAACCCTCCCTGGTGCAACTTGAGGCCATTCCCTCTTGTCCTATCACTTGTTACTTGGTTAAAGAGACTCATCCCCAGCTCTCTGCACCCTCCTTTCAGGGAGCTGTAGAGGGCGATGAGGTCTCCCCTCAGCCTCCTCTTCTCCAGACTAAACCCCCCCAGTTCCCTCAGCCGCTCTCCGTACGACCTGTGCTCCAGACCCTGCACCAGCTCCATTGCCCTTCTCTGGACACGCTCGAGTCATTCAATGTCCTTTTTGGAGTGAGGGGCCCAAAACTGAACACAGGAATCGAGGTGCGGCCTCACCAGTACTGAGTCCAGGGGTCAGATCCCTTCCCTGTCCGTGCTGGCCACGCTATTGCTGACACAAGCCAGGATGCCATTGGCCTTCTTGGCCACCTGGGCACACTGCTGGCTCCTGTTCAGCTGGCTGTCAATCAACACCCCTAGGTCCCTCTCTGACTGGCAATCAACTCCCTTGATATCCCTCATCCAAAAATTTTGACTCTGGGACAGCAGGAGAGGAATGAAGAGGACATGGACAAGCTGCTCTGATTGCACCAGCTACAGACACAACACACAGGTAGTCTGAGCCAGTAGGCAATTTCTTAAATTCTTATCACCACAACAATTACAAGAAGGGGACCCGGCTACCTAAGCTATTACTTCTTTCTCTAATATGCCCTGAATGCTTAGTAAAGTGAACATGATTAAAGAGATGAACATGGAATCAAGCAGATAATCTCAGCCACACACATCGGGCTACTAGTACCGCTGTGCTGGTTCAATCAAGGGTCTGTTACTGCTCATAACAGCAGAGGCAAGACAAGCTTCTCCCACACTTCAAAACCCTCACAGCTGCATTATTTGTTCATTCTGTTGAGGACAGAGCCATGAGCACTGGAGCTGCAAGGAGAAGGGTAGATTCATAGGCCAACACAGCCAGCAGGAAACTCATTAAGCTGGCAGTGTTTCCAATTAAAGATAATCATGGAAGTCATTATCAGGACATCCAATGCAGAAACAGCAGTTAAAATACAGAACAGCACAAATACAGTACCAGAGATCCATAATATAGGCCAGCAAAGATCTGTGACTGTAGAAAAAGAGAAAAAAAAGGATCTAAAAATCTGGGTGTGCAGAGCAGTTCCAGGGAAATACTTTGAGATGCATCTTTTTGATTGTAACTTTCTAAGCATGATCTGTATATTGTCATTTTGGTTGGCTATAAGATTCCACAAAGCATAAAATGGGCACCTATATTGGATAATACAGTCTTAGCCACCATAAAGGAGGAACAGTATATAAAAATTTATTACATCAGACTTCACTAATCTTCACACAATAAAAAAACTTTGTTTAGGGAAGCAAACTTTTCTGTTTCTAAAAAAATTAATACCTGTGAACAGCTGCCAATGTATAATTATCTCATTAACTAAGATTTACACCAGTAGTAATATAGACAGGAAATTATGCAAATAATTACATAGAAATGTATAAGCATATGGATAATATTGTGTGTTGCACAGCAATGATAGACACTTGGACCCGAGACTTCATCTACCCTGAGCAAAAATGGTTGACCGCAACTTGAGTAACTCTGTTCAAACTGACTTTAAGTAGGTCAGGTGCTGACAGCTGTGCAGCTACAGTGACAGGGATTTCTGCACAGACTGATGGGCTTGATGGGTACCAAACCTCTCTAGCAGCTGCACTATATTCTGTACAGTTGCAGCTATTTTCTTAGAGGGACCCAAGCAGCTAGTTTAAAGCTTATTTGGGAAAAGCCACATGAGCAGGAGTAACACCATGAAAGCAGCAGAGCCCCACTATGAGTGATGCTTGGTACTGCAATACTCATTACTCTCCTGGTGCTTGGTAGGAGGACACTTGGAACCAAATAAAACTGCCATAAGAAACGACTTGGGGCCTACAAGCACCAAAACTGCAATACATTTATGGACAAGCCTAGGAAGAGGAACTAAAATTTACTTGCAGAATTAAGAATATTTATAGCTTCCAACAAAGTCCAAAAGTTTCTGCTTAGGCCACCAGCTCATCTGTGCAACTCTGCTGGACCTCACTGATTTAACTTCTGTTCATTTGAAGCAATGGAGTTAAGGGGGCACAGAGTCAGAACAAAGTCAGGATCAGGTGCTTCTTACTGCAGTATCCACATGCTGATAGGATGTTATGAAACCACACCACCATTCCAAAGTGGTATACAGCACATTTCTCAGTATATGAAATACATTCTACAATAAGCTAATTATTGATAAAAGCCTCTAAGATGTTGCTGTTTTTACCTATAGAAAAGCTACCAAGAAGAATAATAACCCTGACAGCCAGATTCTTGGGTGATGTGCAGGCTGCTGTGCTTTTATTACCTAAGCACTAATGGCAATTTCAGAAAAGGAATTCAGGTGAAGTGGCACATAATAGGAGATCAGTTATAAGAGTAATAATTCATGTTAAAAGTCAGGCAAGTGACTAAAATTGACAGGAATATAACCAGTCAGCTGGCTGTGGTTTTAAAGAAATTAGCTAACACATTTACTGCATAAAACCAAAAAAGATATCAAAGTATTTGGGGGAACAAATAACATTTAAATCCTCAAGATCAAAGTCTTATCACTCTCAGTTTTACAGAATCCAAGAAATGAGAAGAAGCTTCTGAAAAAGTCAACCAGAACATCTATTTCAGACTCAAGATTAACTCAGAAATCTTGCTTCACTGTGGTGTGCGTGCATATTACTTACTCAATGGCAGTGACACGGGTTGCCTGTTTGTGAGGAAGAGAGCTCAACAGCCTACCTTCCTTGACCTATGCCATATAACAAGCTGTATTTTGATACAGCTAATCATAACCTAATCAATTATAACCTAATCGTAAGAAAACGTTCCTTTAAACAAACAAAGGGTTCTCCACGATGGAACGTTGAAATCAGATAACAGAATTCCTCATCAAAATGCAACTCTACTGCTAGTTACCTATAGCAGAAACAAGTGCTAGATTCAGTCCATGTTTACTATACAAGCATGCTTCTAATTTTGGCTTTGGGAAATTCAACTAAATTTTTCTTAGTCATTTCACAGCTGATTTTTCCAATCCATAAGAACAAAGCTGTCCTCTGGGAACACCAACGCAGCTGCCTTTTTATATGGGAAGAAGTATAGCATAACCAATACCTCTAACATATACAGCCCTCTATGGACTGGCTTTTGCAAACACAGGGCCACTTAGGGCCACAAGTGGCTTTTTTTCATGAAATATGTCCATGCCTACCATGCAGACATAGTAAATCCTGATTTACAGTGAATATACTCAGTGTATGTAAGACTTCCATGAGTCTACTGGAATATCCCTGGTTGAATACGACTGAAGCACTGATTTGCTTCATATGCACAGCGGTTCTGCTGCTAGCTTGCTCTGGGTCTGTGTGAAGAGCACCCAAAAAGAAGCTGGGAAAGGGCTATGTTCACCAAACATTCCTCCAGTAGGAGACCTCCTATAGCATAATTCATGTATATACTTGTGGGTTTAATACTCTCTAGTGGTAACTCATTTAATGCTGCCCTGCCACGCATTAGCTGTGTGACCATCAGCATGTTTCCAGTTACTGCCCAGCTAACTGCGATTCAGGGCTCCTGATCACTCTCCCTGTAAGATTCCAGAATGTAATGACAAAACATACATGTGCTACCCACTATCCTCTGCTGTCTGCTGTTCTTGCTGAGCATCAGTCTTATTACCAAATTGAAATTATCCAAGCATAAAATTAAGATGACATACTTAAACCATGTGTAGCAGTTTCCTATTCACTTTCACAAATTCAAGAATCAAAATGTCATTTATACAGTTAAAACAAATTCAAATCAAAGCTACAGATTTCAGTCAATCCAAACCCAGCATGTTTACCAATGAGGTGATAATTCATTGAGATTACCTAGCAGGATCTTTTAATCCTCCTCTTTACTCCTGTCCCTGCTCAGGTTGAGAAGCAGGGAATTCCACTGCTGCAGGCAGTCTGGTCTCCAGATTTTAAAGGGAAACCTGCAAGAAAAGGGCTTTCTTTGTAAACAAGTGGTACAGGATAAAGAAGATGCAAGAGCATAACAAATTTATAACAATTTCTAGAAACATGCTGGAAGCTGAGGTTTTTTCCCCAAGTTTCTTTTAGGACAGAGTGAGAGCCTCTCAGCAAACAGAAGATTTCACTGAAGCTAAAGATGCCATTTCACACATAGATTACATAGAAATCTTGAAAAAAGTTTTCAGACATTCAAATAATTGTTTGTCACATTATTTCAAGCATTCATTTATAATACTGATTATTTAGCAAGTCAGTCTTCATACTTTGCAGATGAAAAGCTTCTATTTAGCTCAAATGAAAGTGGATGAGTAGGAATTACTTGACAAATTTAAGAAAGCCAAAACCTGTATGGTGACTACTAAAAAGTAGTTTGCAGAGTATAACTGGTGATATAAGCACTCAGCTGGGGGCACAAGGAATTGTTGATGGAAGAGGCAGCTCTCAGAGCTCCATGAGAGCACGGAGGCCTGCAGGATGCCAAGCTACATTACACGGGGTAAGATGATTTTGGCAAGTATCATCTGGTATACAGTCTCTATTGTGATAGGTATTGTACAGGTATTAATGAGAAAGTCTGTAAGCACTTAAAGGAAACTATAGTTATGAATATTAATCAGCTAATAAATCATGCCAGTGACTCTGGATAGGTACTTGATCAAATCATAAAAACTTCTGAAATGGAAGTATAGCAGATATTATATGTAGACTTCATTAAAGTACCTGCTACAGAGATTCATACCTTTTATATAGAAAAAAATTTTTTTTTTCAGTTAATGACAAAGGCTAATATGGGGAACCTTTATGTGTAAAATTAATATTGCTAGATAGATAATTTTCAACAATAAATTGATTGCCCACAGCAGGCAGGCCCTCTGGCAGAAAAATGAAAGGCAAAATGCTAAGTTAGAAGACATCATTTTGCTAGACAGGGATATATACCTCTAGTTTGCCTGGACAAAACTGTAAAATGTACATCTAGACAGCACCACTGATAGCTCTATTCTTTCATAAGTGTTGTGATGGGAAGAGATGTTGCCCTCTTGAAAAGCACAGCCTCATGAGGTGGGGAGACAGTGAAAGATCTGGCCCACCATTTTTCTAAGGCCACAGTACATTAATTGAGAAATGAGTAATTTAGCTGTAGATGTACAAATGAATAAATGTATTATCAGAAGTAGAAAGAAATAGAAAATGATGATCCTTTCAAGGCCAGGCCATGCAGGTAATGACCGAGAGTGATTTTCATCTGTAAGCTCTTTACATGTTTACATTAAATAAACTGTTCTCTTTTCATTGTTGGGATGTTGCCATTCCAGATATCCTCACAGCTGGCAATTTCAGTAGAGTTCAAGAAATAAGTGTATACAGACCCCACCTTTATCTGCGCAGTGATACTTTTTGGGGTCAGGTCCCATATACATCAGAAAGGTACCATGTGGAAACATCTTGCAGTTGTGTATTCTGTGCTTCTAAGGATATAAAGTCATGGTTCAAAGCTGGTGTTTATTAAAGCTTCTATAATTAGAAAATACAGATGTTTTCTTTATGTGCATAATGTAAACTCTGCATAGTGTAAAAGCAGTAACAGTGAGGTGAAAGTTTCCAGCACATAATTTTTGTTTGTGCATTTTAACTGTCTGGATACCATTCTGAACATTTAACTATTGTTTTCAAAAATCATCTATGAAGATACCTTAGCAAAGCATCTACAACTAAAGCTGTTTCACTTACCATGCAGTGCATCTCATCTTTTTCATGCTGAAAAGATGAAAACTTCATTATCTCTAGAAGTTTACTATAAAAGCATTGTATAAATTCTAAGAAGCAGCCTGTATAATTTGTTTCTGTAACTCAACTTACTGACAGAGAATTCTTGATCTCAAAGGATACGGTTAATTGTGAGTTAGGGGAATGTTTCCTTGGTTTTATTGGTCCTGCAGAACATATTAGAGCAGGTTTGGCCCCATAATAACCACAGCTTCACTGACTTCCCAAACAGAGGTGGCTTGCATCCAAGCTGCTGAAACTGTACGCAGCCATACAGGTGTGCTGGAAGGGCTCTGCCCTGGTACCAGTGGGAGTCAATAATAGAACAGGACATTCAGTCTAATACAGCTGAGTTTGAAGCTGGTAACATAAACATCTGGATTGTGTTCTACTATTCCTGCCTTGATATGATTTTCACTCACAAAAGAAGGACCACTGCTGCCTGTAGGCAATGAAGTGTGGCTCAGAGATGTCAAAATTAGCTTTAAACATAGCAGCTCAGGCCCTGTACTGCAGCCATCACAATGCAGAGACCCCAGCTTCTCAGCTGGGTGATTTAATCTACAAGGGCTGTGTGCTGCTGTCACTGTCAAGGAGACATGCCCTAGCTCTTTCTCTTGAATTTAGCCTCTTTTACATTAATGGCTTTCATTGCTTGAGGTATTTTAATTGTGTTCTATTGCCAAAGGCTTTCTAATACCTTGATGATGTTTTATGTAGAAACAGAAGTTTCTAGTTGCTTGAAGACTGAGATGACATTCTGAGTAATTGCACATCTTAGGAAGATGGTATCTGAGCATATGCTTGACAATTTCATATTTGCATTTGATAACTTCGTAATTTATATGAATAATCTAAAAGCAAAACGGAAATGCCCCAGTGGCTCTGATGCATTTATTTTTAAAGGCAATTAGCATACAGGCTTCACAACATTCCCAGCTATCTAGCCAGCTTTTAATACAAATGAATTAGACACTGATAAAGAATAAAACAGCTTGATGTGGCTAGTCTCACCTGAACTGTCCTTAGTAGGCTATTTTGCTAAGTGACATTCCCATAGCTGTTGAAGCATGGTCAGTCTGTGGCACTGGTAGTATTTGGTAAGGTGACAATTTAAAAATCATAACTTCTGCATTATTTTAATGCAGACAGCACCCCGATCTGGTTTACAAGATTGTCCCACAAACAGTTGTGCCAGCACAGTTTGGAAGACAGAGATGAGGCCTGTGCCACATCAGTAGAAATGAGCTGGGGAAGCCAGCTGTTTCACATTGCCCAGTGCCGCATAACATTTTGTGCTGAAAAATTATGGCTACATTAGTACATGATTAGCACTGAGGAAGGAATGCATTCAAAAGAAAAGTCTGGGGGAGAATAACTTTTGCTGCCTTTTTTTTTTAGTATCAGGAGAAAGCTTAGTCTGCAACTTTGCCATCTTAAAGTCTGAAATAGAAGATAAGCCGTGAATAAAGTTATGTGGAAAATATTACTTATAGATGAATGAAAATGCTTTTTAATTCTCCCCTGCAGCCTTACTAGCACCATTGAGTAAAATGTACTTTCCCCTCGCGTATGATGTGGTCACAACTGTACAGCTTGAGCAGCATTCCCATTTAGATCAAGACTTCATCCAGTCCTGATACAACTACTGTTAAATCATGCAATACAGATACTGCTCTCATTGAAACCCATCTCATATGCTCATTATATTTATATTATATGTACAAAGTCAACCACAAAAGCCAAAGGAATGCTATATGACAGACTTGAAATTTTATTATTTACAGAGGTTCTGCCACTCTGTAATTTCAGTTTTCACCTCTCTTGATGGTTGTTGAAGACATTTACATGAGAATATATATATGCAGATAAGATCCTCAGATAGTGGAAAACTGAAAGTCTGTCTCAAGTCGGAACTTTATCAGTTTATACCACCTCAAGATTTGATCCAGGTTTTGTGTTGCTCAAAAGCTTGCTTGTTTCTCACTTGAAGTCATTGTTCACTGTTTGCAACGTTACCATGTGCTGCTTTAAAGATAATCTGGTTGCCAGAAACACTGAAGTATGTCTGCATGAAAGAAATAAGCAGCAGGAGCAGAGGAACCCTTAACCCACAAAAGATCGTAACTTTCAGGAAAATGTACTTAGTAATTAAAAACAAATGGAAAAATATGATGAAAACAATGTATTAACAGAACTGGCTGTTTAGAAATAAAATGTTTTCCTGGGTTTTTTTTCCCACTTTTTTTTTACCAGAAACGTTAAGATGATTTAATTTTAAAATTATTTAGATTACTATGTAAATTAATCGACATGAAAATAGATAACATAGTTGAGGCAAAACCATATGATCTGCTTAGTGAAGAGTGTCAAAAGAATGGAACAAACCAATAAAAATTTACATGATATTGTCAATACTTGCGGAGTCGATTATTCTATATTCAACTAAACATTATTTCATTTTTCTATTTCTTCCAATATTCAAACACCATATTACTGTACCATGCATTTCTTTTCTTTCGGCACAAAAAAATAATGAGCACCACCAAAACGCACACACAAATGAGCCAAAACTCCCATAAAGATTTACTTCATCAATACATTTTAAAGAATTCTATGTAGTCTTGCATTTTAAATAAAGTTGCTGGTTTGCTCTTCTTAGAGATTGGGATGACATTTTACATTGCAAAATTTCTTACCTCTGTCTGAACTCTATCGGTATTAATCCTTCCTCTGTGGTTTCTAAACATTTCAGTATCTCGTCAGCAGATTAAAAATTCTGATGAATTTTAAGCAGCCATGAAAACAATAGCATACATTTTCCTTCATCTTTTACAATTTGATATGGAAGTTAGTATTTTTGAAAAAAAATACTGTGAAACTTGTAAATTATCCTGTACTCAATCACACAGCCATCCTGGTAAAAAGGGATTACTTATAAAAATCCAAGGCAGTGAAAAGCATATGACAAATATTTTTCATATGATTTCAGTCTACCAAATTATTTTTACAACTACATTTATAAATGGAAGTACTGACACTTTTAAAAATTAGAATTTCTGTAAACCATGGGCTAACTTCTCTAGTGATCTAAAGAAAACTTCACTGGAGCTTCTGTAGATGTATTCAGCTGTACCAAAAGTCATTTACTATTGTCAAAGCCTGTCAATTTTTTGTCATCTGGTGGACTACATTCTATTTAAAACTGGGAGTGCAATCAAGTGCAAAGCAGCAGAGGACTTTCCTGCTTTGTCTTCTATGAAGTGGTCACCAAATAGTCTGCTGGTAAAAAAAACTTTATTATTTCAGAAGAGGGCTGGAGGGGGTGATCCAACATTGACCCATCTCTGCCCACCTCTTCTGAAACAAAGTCAACTTCTAAATAGTTATTCCAGTCATTTAATAGACAGATTTATTTTTCTAAAGGAAAGCTGGGGAACTAAAGGTAATCATTAATTTATAAAAAAAAATCTGATAGTAAATAAAAATTTCATTCTTCTTCATCTAAAGTGGTCATAATCCTGTGCAGCTACCAATAAGCTTCAGGGTTTATAAGTGCAAGTATAATGACTGACCAGTATTTAAATGTTAAGGCCCATCTAAAGCAATGAAGTGAACTATATTATAAAAGGCATATACATCAGACATATATATCCTCACGCCAAAGGTTTTACTGTATTCTAGAACTAAAGAAGGGGAAAAAAATGGTTCCTCTGAAAAGAAACAGTTAATGCTGAATATATGCAACAGACTGTACATACTACTAGTTAGTTACCATAAAAATATGCAATTAAGAACACCTTTCATAACACATTGAGATGCTTAAAGAATTTTCCTAATGAAAAAATATTTTTCCATAAGTGAACAGGGATTTCAGTAGTCTACAAACCACTTCTTACATTGTCAAAGTATCAAAAATGGAGAGAGAACTGTATCCCGTCTCCTGTTTTGCTTTATTATTGGTTTATTTTACACTTCTTGTCAGAGTAAATGGCCTTCAGCAATACACATAGCAGTTAAACAAATGTCAAGTAAAATCAGATAATTTTGTCATAGGTCCTTGTCCTTGGCTGAAAAGTTCTTCCATGTAACTTGGAAAGCAATAGTGCGGTTTTATTAGCCCCACTGAAAACTTGAAAATAATTTCCTCTTATTAAGAAGAACTTTCTTTGTATTTAAATAGATACAATTAATAAAATATTCACTGAAAAGTCTGTTTTAGAGAATACACAGGGTGCAGTCTAGTGCTATTTGAAATTTGTGGACATAATGAAGTGCAAAACCAGATAAATCAGCATTCCAAAAGGTGTATAAATTCATTTTTAAAAACCCTGTGTTCTCATAATATATGTCTCATAAAACAAGCCTATTTAAAATTTAAAGCAAGACAATGTACATTAAGCTCTAAATTTACGACAACTTATTAAAATTCTCAAAATGTAATTTTACATTTAATGTCTTAAGCAGTTCATGTTTGTGTTGAAGTTTTAAAGTAGGCCAAACCACAGGATCAATGGGAGAAGTCATTAAGCAGACTGAAAGTTTATTAAAGTGATATTTCAGGTTTTGGCAGCAGTAGCCCCACTTGCAGGTGTAAAGAATATTCATTCAACAAAATCATTTCAATACTTAGCTCATACAACATTACGAACTAAGTGGTGAATTAGTTCAGCAGAACTTACTTTTCTTTTTTACTCCAAACTGCAGTAAAATCTTGTAATTCTGAAAAATAGACAAATACAGTAACCACAGTATGTGTGTCTACTAATCATACGCAATGTTTCCTTTGCTTTAGAGGCATAGCAGAAGACTTGAAATTCAAGAACACTTATTAAAGTTTTATTGATTTGATATTATTTTTAATGTTTTTGTACATTTTAATTGAACTTTATTTTGCATCAAGATCTAATTGGGTGGAAAATAAGCAAAATTAATGCTCTTTCAACGATAAATGCTCTTTTCAATGATTCTGTGATTCACCGTTATCTAATAAAATACATTTTTTTAAAAGGCTAAATGCATTTATTGTATTACATAATTTCTTAAATAAGTGTTCATAATATTTCCCATAGTATATTTCCATTGTACTCACTTGAAATCAACATCTTTAATGGCTGCCAAAGAGAGGAAATCAACTCCCCTTTAGAGAACTCACTAATTCAGTGATTCAAATGCAAAACAAATTTAGAACTATTATTTTAGCCTTCCTGAATGTTGATTAGAATCATAAATAGTACTGATGACTTAACCATTTGAGTTAAGTTTAACCTTTGCACGTTTCATTGCAATGAAAGCATTGTTGATTGAGTCACAACTGAGATATTGCACTGTGAAGATGTCATATTTATAACTTATCTATCCCAAATCTTCATGCTTGAGAAACTGGAAGGGTCATAAGAAAGATGGACAGAAGAGCATTTTGGTTTTGGAGCCACACATATGACACAAGCAAAGTCTGGAAATGCCAGAGATGCTCAGCCTTTGATGTGATCTTAATTTTCACATGAACCAGAACCATCTGCTTGCTTTTTCAGGCAGGTTCCACACAACACAATGAAATATCCAACGGATGAAACTGCTGTCAGTTATAAGAACGTACATCCACAATATACAGATGTATCAGAGGAAAACATTTCAGCCAGAAACTTTGTGCAGATAATGCCGCCAGGCACAGAGCTGCATGCTTAACCCAAGGTCACTGCTAGTCCTCTGCAATTTAGAGTCTGCACCAGCGACATTTCCCTGCCACAAACAATTTTAAAAATAAATACAGCTGCATAATAACGTGTCTCTTCTGTGCCCCTTCCCCAGCTTGCCAGATCTGCTCCCTTCTCCACAGGCAGTCTGGTTCCCATGGCAATGAAACCACCTTCATCTGCTGTTTTGTAGTGCCCCCTCCTTTGTACCACCCCCACCTTGGCACGCCCCAAACATGCTGAATGTGAAAACTCTTGCAAGTTTACTCATATTGTTAAAATTAACAGTCTGGGGGCTAGAAGGATGTAAACTCAAACCTCCTCTCTCAGATGTATATCACTGATAGCCCCCCCTGGAGCCTGAACAAACAAACAAACACAAGAAATGACAACCATGTGTCATGAAGTTACTTCTTCACGTAACCATGGCAAAGTGTAGGCAGCTAAACAAAACTGTGATCATTTTTAAATGGTTTAAAATAAACTCATACATAGGCCAACTGATGGCCAAATAGGGTTTAGACCAACTATGTGATTCAGGATTAGAGACCAGACTGGGCTTGGTATTTCCATTTGCATTGGACCTTATCAGAAAATTTCAATCTAATGAGGAAATTCAAAATTATATGTAATTTTTAGAGAGGACTCCTTTCCCTTTATCCTCAAGGGTCTAAAAATCTAGGTAGCCCGGACAATGAAATCAAAGTGAAAGGGGCACAGTACAGGCCCCTTTGCACACTCTTTAAATGCAGTGCAGTAGATAGCTGTCACTGGCAAGCCTGCTGGCTTCCTGGATGTTTCTACATAACTAAGCCAATGACATGACACATTTGGAAAAATGCTCCTAGGAGGATTTTGCGGGTTAGCAGCTATTAATGTTATGAAGTGTAATGGTAAACTAACAGTTAGTATAATATTAGTGTAGCTTTTTATGGCTGCTCGGAAATCTCTTCCTAGGTTGTCTGAGCCATGATTTTCTACAGTATTACTATTTTAATAACAGCATGTCCACACCAGGACACAACTCTCACATGTTTTTTTCCCCTTTCTGTTGCAACCTGCCCAAAGTTATTGCAAACTGCTATACAATTATTTTTTTTAAAAAAAGTCCATCTTACATAACATTGCTCATACGTTACAACTGCAAAGCAACAACAATAAAGCAGATAGCTATGCAACTTTGCAGCCCAGTAGGCAGAATTTAAACTGACTACATATGGGTTGTTTGGGTTTTTTTGACAGGAAGATGACTAAAGCAAAGACGCAGGTGCCTGATGCCACTTGAGAAAATTGTGGTCTTTATCTCATCTTTGAGTCACACTGAACTGCAGAACGCATGGACATTTGGTTGTGTGGGCCCTGCTCAACAGTATTCTGAGAAGCAAAACTGACTGAATGGCATCCATATGGTTGCCAGCTTGACACAACGAGTTACAAGGTAAATGTTTTGGCAGCAGCAGAGGGCAGGAAACATATTTTGAATATAATTCTTTCAATTTATTCATTTAGCAGGAGTAGGTAGCTATCAGCATGATGTCTGTTCATCTGGGAGAGAATAACTACCAATACAGCCACTTGTTTTACCTGAATGGTTTGAGGCGGTTGTCATTATAATAAGACCTACAGCTGGAAACAGTGATGTAACATACAGTGTTAGCAAAAAAAAAAAAAAATTTAATATAATTAGGCTGGACTTACTGAAATATGTCACTAACAAGGATCTTAAAACTTTTCACCTTTTATTTCTATCAAGAGAGTGTTTCCTTCCACATTATATAGTAAAGACCTTGTATACACAGCATGTTTATATAACTTAATATCAGCCTTGATGACTCAAATTTCTTCATTCATGAAAAATCTTACAGATTAACCCTGCCCTACCTTCTCACTCAAATACATACATATTCCATCTGAAAATTTTATATGTCTATTTTTTCCCTCTCCATCATTCCCTCACATCTTTTCCTCTCAATTATCTTTGACAAAACTGGATGTATACAAAATGCTTAAACAAAATTAAGGTAACATTCTGCTCCCAAGAGGCTATAAAGCATAAAGTAATGGAATACCACACTATGTTACAGTTTTCAGCTTATGTATGTTAAAAAAAAAAAAAAAAAAAGGTATGAATTTGCACATATGCAATTTGCCAAGATACAAAAGCCAATGAAACTTGACCAGAGGATCCTCAATTATTTTAGAACAAAACCAGTTTTGACTGACTATATTGCTTTCTACCCAATGCCAAAATAGTACAAGTGCAAGTATGAAGACATTTGCAGAATGTATATTCTTTACTCTCATTACTTGGAGGATTTACAAACTGTTTATACTTTTCAATAGATGCAGCAAATATCATTACAGAGTTCACGCTTCTTCATTCAATACAGCATTCCAGAAAAAGAGCAAATAAGTGTGACTGAAAAATGAACCCTCAACCCAAAACTGAATCCAGAATCTAACATTCTTTACAAGTGCCCATAGTTCCTTCAATTATATCTAAAACTCATAATCAGAAACTAAACTAACTACTAAACAGCTATTTTTTTAAGTCACTGGCCAACCTCTCCCTCCTCCTATCTCTTCTCCCTCCCCTCCAAAATCCCTGTGACTTAATCATGATTTATGAGGGGAAAAAAAAAAAAAAAAAAAAAAAAAGGTGGAATTCTTCAGTGATGTCTGTGATATAGAAATAGTAATAGCACCTATGGGAACAATATTATTTTTATTATTTAATCAGCTGTGGTATAGGGGGCAATCAACACTAACAATCACTCAAAAAAGATGACGTGGAGATAAATTCAGGAGAAATAATAGAAAAAGTAAAAATGATACATTCATTCTTGTATCTTATTCGCTTCATGGAAGGCTATCTTTTCCTTTATTATTCCTACACCTAAATTGTAATAAAACATGAACCTGCAAACTAGAATAATTGACAGAGTGAGTTATATTACTTCTTCCCCATATAACATTGCATTAAGGACCTCTCATTTATAGTGTGTCTTCCAATTCACAGTGTTTTTTAAAAGGTCTGATTTTCAGCATGGATATTTTCTAATACACAGTTTTACATGCACAAGTAATCGCAGGCATAGTTTTCCTCTACTCAGCAACCATTCTGAGGCCTATTTTAAAATAATCAATTGTCCTATTACTTGTTGCACTTGCAATCAAGTACTTAAATCTAGGTGACCAATTTTCAGAGATCTGTCCCAATACCTGTTATTACCTAGTTTACTAGTATCTTCAAACATATGCCACACATGTCCAAGAGATGCCACAAAGAAAATTAAAAATTTTTGCCATCAATGTGCTTGTCACTGTGAAGGAAGCCAGGAAAATTGCATAACTGGCATGCTTAAATGTGAATTTGTGCAGGATTAGCATAACTAGGGCATAAAAATACAGGTACAGAAGTACCACCACAGAATGGCCAAGGTTGGAAGGTACCTCTGGAGTTCACCTGGTCCAAGCCCCCTTCTCAAGCAGGGCCACTTAGACCCAGATGCCTAGGAGCATGTCCAGATGGCTTTTGAATGTCACCAAGAATAGAAACTCCACAACCACTCTGGACAACCTGTGCCACTGCTCGGTCAGCCTCACAGCAAACGAATGTCCCCTGATATTCAGAAGGAAACTCCAGTGTTTCAGTTTGTGCCCATAGCATCTTGTTCTGTCACTGGGCACCACTGAAAAGAGCTTGGCTCCATCTTCTTTACATCATCCCTTCAGCTAATAAATATCGGTGTGTAAAACATGGGTAAGATCCCCTCATGCCTTCTCTTCTTCAGGCTGAACAGCTCCAGCTCTCTCAGCCTTTCCTCATATGAGACATACTCCAGTCCCTTAATCATTTTAGTGGCCTTTACTGGAATAGCTCCAGCAGCTCCATCTCTTTTTTACTGGGAGAAAGTACAGGAGCATTAAACATGATAGAAAAAGGAATCTGATTTTAAAAAAAGGCATTTCATAATGATAATTTCTGATTAACAGCTTTAGAGGAAGAATTACATCTGAATAACAGATGCTGAAATCAAGAGGGACCCAGTTACTTTCATTACCATATTTGCCTCCCTTTTATTTGATTGGGTTCATAGTTTACAACCTTCAGTGAACCATCATAACAGTAACTTGTGATTCAGAGCCTGCAAATCCTCCAGGCATCCTTCAGGTACCTCCCATTTTACCAGAGAACACCCTGCCTTATCTGTGCCCTTGTTATAGAGAAGTTTATGGTGGTGATAAGTCTTCATTTCCTAGTCCCTGCTGAGAGCTACTCAAAGTCTGGAAGGCAAAAGACCTGTTTCTTAAGCTTTGGCAAACCAATTTTGCCTCCTAGCAGGACCTGATAACAGTCTGTACTTTCAGACAACAAGGCTATCCAAAATCAAGTGAGAACACTTACTGTAATGAATACCCTTTAAAAATGTCTCTTCAGTAGTAATTGATAAGCCTTAGAAGCAGTGGAAGAGTGGTTTAGGCATATATTCATAATTATTAAAAATAATTATTTAACTTTGAGATATTTGTCATGTTCTTTTAGACTTCATACGTGTCTCCTCATACAGCATATTAAAGACAAAGTCAGTTATCTCTGAACCTTCACAAACTAAAATTCAAATCCAGTAAAACACATAAGCACATGTCTAGACCAAATAAAAAGGCCCTCTGTAACTTTGCACATGCACACTTCCATGTTTTATGCAAGGACTCAACTCAGTCTGTTATTTTCAGACACTGGGTATGGAAGAGCCTCAATAAATTACCTGGTGCAGCATCTAGTTCTTACTAAACATCCAAGTCTTATGCAGACATTATTTCACCTCCTTGCATGTTCTCTCAGCACTTGGATTTTTACTGATTTGTGCTGCATATTCTGCTTATTCATTAAATCAAAGCACGTGACTTTCAGAAGACAGGGATCTTTTATTTTTCTGAAGTGCTGGGGTTTGAAAATACATAACATGTGTTACTCATCTGCAATAGTAGAAAAGAATTTTTGAAATTATCTTTTTTTTATTTGTCATTTAGACAACACATGTTAACTATTTCTCATTTGCTTTGCAACACTTAGATGTGCAACATCAAAATGTTTTTCAAGTTTAGTCACTATTTAAGAAACAGCAGATATCGATTCCAAATACTTAGCCATAAATACACTTTAAAATTATGCACAAATATCCATGAGCACAATAAATTCTTCAAGAAAGTTTTGAAACAGCATTAAGCACCATGGGAACAAAAGAGTATAGGTGATTCTGACCGAGATTACAAGAAACAGAAGGAGCTGTATGTGGCACTTGTTAACAACAATCCATGTCCCAATGTATAGAAATATTTGCTCAGTGGAGCAGTTTAGTGTGGATACTTACCAGCAGCACATAAGCAAAGACATCTGCTGGCTGAACTGAATTTATCAAGCTCATTTTGACTACAACAAATCAATAGAAGTGAAATAATCTTGGTCTTCACAGATGTCCTTTAGGCAGCTGCTCTCAGCAGGCTCAGATGTAGTTAAAAAAAGCAAAACAACAAAGGTATCATGGGCAAGGCTGGTAAACATTTGCTTGGGGACCTGAATGAATACATATAAATTTCCCACAATAAGTGAAAACCATCAAATTCCATATGCTACAGATACCAATGACTCAGCAAGATTCTTTCAGTGATCTACACAAATGCTAACACTTCAATTATTAGGATATTTTTTTTGCTTTTGCTTTTTTAAAAACAAACAAAAAAAAATGAATATAAAACATTATGAAAAGTCAACATGCCCCTGAAGAGATATATTCTTCTAGGCTGGAAGTTTCCACAATGGATCAGTTTGGACTTTTTTTTTATCCCGAGAAGCATCTGGTAATGCTCTGAGATGGATTTTGGGTGCCTAAACATAAGGAACAACTGTGTAATAGGAAACTTTTACCCCCTTAAGTCTCCCTTCACAGGAGTACTCAGTCAGTGGAAGTACACATTCATTCCTATGAAGGCTGAGGATCTGGAACTCTTTATAGGACAAGGAAATTTAAATAACTGAAAATGTCCCTATATAAGGCAAGTCAGGACTACTTATGCTCTGTTATCAGTGAAGGGCATCTTGTAAAGCTATTCTTCTGCTACTCTAATGCTATTCTTTTGCTGAAAGATTTATTGAAACAAAATTGAACCTGAAGTCTCTCTAAAATCTGTGAGACTACAGAGACTGCTCCATTTCTACAAGTGCTCTGAGAGTCTTCTGGAAAAGTGAGCTAAAAGCTCAAATCACCAAGTGTTAGTCTGAATTAATGTGTTAACCTGTTTAATTAAATTAGCCTGCTTTTGTGACCATAGTTAAATACTGAGCAACAGGAAAATGTTTCTCTTCTGATCTGCCTACAGCATGCTTCAAGGAAATTTCACACAAGGCAGAGGCATAGGTTTTTTTTATAGCTTTCCCCTCCTCATCTCTCTTCCATCCTGTCCTTCCTCTTGAAGCACAACAACAAGCCACCAGTTCAGAGCAATTTATTATTTTGCTACAGGAGCCTCACTGAGCTAGTCCCATGTGAGAATGTGAAGATAATAGAAAAAAGAACAATAAAAATTAATCTCCTCATTATAGTCCACTAGGGGAAAGTTTGTACTTGGAGATGCTTCCCCAGCCTTCTCTTAATCTTGCTCTTACTATGGTGCATAAAGCTCTGGGAAAAAAAAAAAAAAAAAAAAAGAGGCCTGACTCTCTAAAGATTTGTGGCTCAATCTAACAACTAGCTGCTAATGAA
The DNA here is from genome assembly GCF_003259725.1 of Athene cunicularia. NCBI lineage: Eukaryota > Metazoa > Chordata > Aves > Strigiformes > Strigidae > Athene > Athene cunicularia. The sequence goes on from NW_020799091.1 coordinate 111,992,573, forward strand.
GTAGGCAATCCCAAACTCTGTCCTTCTCCCTTCCACTCTCCCCAACAACCCACATTATTTGCTTGCTATTGCCATCTGACCAGTGACAGCAACCTTGTGGCCAAATGGTTGGCTTCCTTATCCACCTGTGAGTTGGTCTGACCTAGAAATGATTAATTTTGACCTAGCCACCTAGCCACAGGACAACATAAGGAAGGAAGCAGCAATGCACTGGCTGTTCTTTTCAGGCACAGACCACCATTTTGTTGAGGTTGAGCTAAGCTTGAAACTATAAATATATCTCAAACATCTGACCTTTTGTCAAAATTTGTTAACATCAGTCAATAGACTAAAAACCTGATGTAGAAGCCTCAGACATGAAGGTGTATATAAACATTTGGATTGCAGAGGTTGCATCAAGCTAACAACGTTATGAGAAGGAAAAAAAAAAAAAAAAAAAAAAAAAAAATGAAAGTTTATTCTGCTGTCCCAGGTTAATGAGGAAACTTGACCACAGACTGTAACTGCACATCACTGCTAGATGGCATGACTTTTTAAATAAATCTAACAAGACTGGAATTACTTCTTAATACTTAACTGTTTGAACCAGAAGCCACCATAAGAACCTTGAGTTTCTTGGTGTCTGAAGCAGAAGTTTCTATCACTGAGAAATGCAAAGAAAATAAATTGTCTTTTAAAGAGTAATAGATGTCTTTGGTTTCCTCAAATCATGATACTATGACCCAAGTGACTGATTTCCCTCGGGAAAGACAGGAGCAAGATCTAATTTTTGAATGGCTGTAGTTAGCAATACTGAACATGAAAAGCCTAATTTTGAAATACTACCAATTGCCTGACAGATAAAGGAAAAATACATTCATTAATACTGAAAGCAAATGCATGAAATTGCATAGAAAACAGGAAAGAAATGAATTCTTTGGTCAACAAGTGTTTCTGAACTAGTTGGAGCAGTTTCTGGAATAGTTCTTTTCTTCTCACTATAATCATAACACATTTTTATTTTCAGCAGATGTTGTTTAGTTGTTCCAAATCTCACTATTTTGAAATTCAAGGAAAACCAACAACCTGGCTTCCAGAACTCTTAGACAAGTTTCAATGTCATGAAATTTGTGATGCTTTGGCTTTTTGCTTTTGAATCAACAGCCTACAATCAGTTCAATATTTAAAGAATTCCTCTGCAAAGGCAGACTGTAGACTTTCTTATGGTATTTAATTTTAATGAAAGCCAATGTTCTCAGTGCAATTTATTGATTCCAGTAGTTGAGCACTTTGGGAAAACATCCAAATCATAAAACTTATGCAAGTTGTCAGAGCCAAAAAGAATGTTTATAGTTTTTTTTTTTTTTAATACTTGGTTTTATAAATGCTTCCACAAAGAGTGAACGAGTACAAGGTAACACCATCAACATTTTAACAGCATCACAATCAAATCACAAGTGGAATGTTACAAGCCTGGTTACAAAGGCTGGCCGTTGACTATTGTGTTTATATCACTTATTAGAAAAAACTGACCCTTGAAACTTCTTCCAAAACACCTGAATTTGCATATGAAATTAAGGCTTCTTTCAAAGTAACTCAAATGTTCTTGAAAATATTCCTCCTATATGAGTTCTCTAAGCTGTTACAATTTCTTTTTAAAGTTACAGATCATAAAGTTAATATATTAATTATCTTGAATCCAACTGTTTGGAACAGGGAAAGAAAAATGCTATTGTCACTTCAAAAGACTGAAAAATCTCCTTGCAAGATTTAGATATTGCTAAATGCCCAGTCACTGTTGTCAGCTGGTAAAAATGGATTGCCTGGCAGGGACCCCCAGCTCCAAAGCTCTCTAAGGTTAAGAGCCCTTATTGCTGAAATCTAGGTGGGTTTTTTTTCTTCTTCTAGAAACACTATTTTTTTTTCCCCATCACAAGATGTGATAAAAGATATTCCAAATAAAAAGATATGCAGCAGCTTCTCCCTTTCTTTCACAACATAAAATATAGTACTTTTTGCTAAAAGATGATTAAATGTACATAATAAATACAACATCTTTAGGCTGAGCAAGATGGTCTTTGAACTTAGTATATCCTACAGCTTTCCTAAACTTCAGCAGTGTTAGCAACCTCTGTCAAAAGATGGCCAAAATAATTTTTCAGGGGTCAAAGGTCACGTTTGAGATGTGCAGATAAATTTATAATAGTCTGTGCACGCTTCACAAACCACTCCTATTAATACCCACTAATCACTCTTTGCTGAATGTAAACAGAAAAACGTTGCTACATTTCCAACAGCATTTGAACCAACACTTGGTGCTTGCCAGTAATTTATCCACCAGACTATAGAGACCAGTTTTTAAATATGTAAAAGATGCTAAGTGATAAATTAGCCACCAGAGGGAGCATATCCAGTTTCATAAATATAATCCAACCCAGCAAAGAAATACACTTGAACGTATTTTAATGCAGACAGTGTCAGAGTTCAAAGTATAAACCAGCTTTCACTCTGACCTTTGTATACATAATCTAAGGTGTGTGTGTGAAATCAGATTTCCTTCTTTGTTCACACCTCTTAAAATTTTCAGAAGTGTTATGACGAATGGTGCTCATACATCAAAAAGCTATAAACTAAACAACTGAGATTGCTGTGGCAACATCTTGGCTCCCCAATTAACATAAATCCTGAGTAAAATTATGTCAAATCCCAAAAGGGGAAAAGAGACATGAAAAGGTAGCGAAGAGCATCTTCTTGCCAAGAGACATCTTGGGACAGCTGTTCATGAGAAACAATGCCCATCCCACTGGTGAAGCAAGGCAGTTAGTTTGCTTTCTGCTGAAGGCACCACTGGCTGATGTTTAGAACGTTACAGCATAGATGCTAAAAGTTGCAATTACATTTTACACTGTTTATAATTCTTGTGCATTGCTTTAGTTTTCTGTTCTAATTCTCATATCTGGAGTCTCACTTTATTTTTACAGACAAGGCTATCAGCTGCATTTTCACAAATGTTTCAGCTATTCAAATTCTTCTATAGGAAAGCCCTATACCAAAGAGCAATTATGAGTTTATTGTTGTTTTCTCTGCCTTCCAAGAAAATTCCTTAAGCACTAGACAGTAATTCCACAAGGGAATTGTTTGGGTTTGCTGCTATAACTGAGCACAATCTTGATCTTCTGCTTTCCAGAATTTTTGGTTGTAAGAGGTTACATAAATTCCTTTAATAGCATTAGCAGTTATGCATGCTGCCTGAGGACAGCACGATAGATGTCCTAAAGAACAGAAACCAAGGAGGTTAAAAATTCTATAGGAAAGTATGTGCACATAAGCTGCAAAGAACGTAACAGTATGGAGCAATATGTAAAAAATATTAATACAAGGTTGCTCCAGTCAATGAATACATTAGAAGGCACAGACCAATATAAGTTAAGTTTCTGTCAAGACCGTCAGGAAGATAGTAAAAACTAATCCCTCACCTGTAATAAAAAGGTGAGCAATAGAGATATAGAGTGTGAAAGCTCTCAGATCAAAGATTTATTCATAGGAACAGCAATAAAACTAGCTACTGCAATTTAATTATGAAAGGGAACCATCTTGGACAACAAATTTATAGTGAGGTTCCAGCACACAAATTAAGATACAGTACTTTGTATCTTATAGAATTATCCCTACTCACCGTAAATCAACAGAAGATTAAGTTCACTCAAGGCCCAGCAAAGCTAAACAGAAAGCTACCGTTGCCTTCCCAAGGCTACAAAACAAGTCCTTAGCTCAGAAGCTTTCCTTTAGATTTAGAGGAAAAGGAACAGCTGCACATTTTTTCTCCTAGCCTATTCTCAAATAATAAATGAGCGCATACGAGAGAACTGCTGGCTTCTTCCCTTTTCAAAAAGTCAGGTTAAAGAAAATTACTATGACATAAAAAGCAAGGACACCTAAAAAATCTACAAACTGTTGGAAGCTGCATAGGGAGAGGGGTTTTTTTAGAATTTAGAAGTGGTGTTTCTTTTTCTGAAGCTTTCACTCTAACCCGTAGGTTTTCATTCCACAAATAGCCTAATTAAGAAGCATTGGATTTCAGAATTCTACATAAAAAATTTGGATTCACATTCACTCTTTTTGGACTTCTTCATAGGTGTTCTCAGGGCCTGTAAAATAATGTGTGCTGAAGAAAATCTACGGCTTTCCTGGAAAACTGTTAATGCAAAGGCCTGATGCTGCTCTCTATTGACTTTAAGGAAAAATTCTATTAACTTCCATTGTGTCTTTCAAATCAGACCTTAAATGGAGAATAATATATTAGTGCTGATTTTCAACAGCTTAAAGCCAATCAAAAAGAAAAAAAAAAAAATCTATATTTATAAATTAAATCCTACCTAAGCAAAACATTGATGGAAAAGGGATAACAAATCCTAATTTAATAAAGCAGTTATTTATTAACAGGTTCTGATTTTGCAATCCTTCCTTGCACGTAGTGAAACCTGACTAGAGCTTAAGAACTTCATGGAATCTGACTGGATTTGAGCATGTGTTTAAGTAGTGTGCTGACATGGGCTTTGGGGATGTCTAAACAGTGGAACAGTACACTTACTTAGCATCTGCTTAAGAAGGATTTCTGTCTGTCATGGAACACACTGTACTATGACACAGGAAAGGCTTTGGATGGTGTGTCAGTTGCTTTCCCTCCATTCACATCCCTGCTGGATTTACATCTTATTAAGTTTTCATATTAAATAGTTCTATAATCCAGTTTAAAGTGATATAGTGCAAGTGGACATTGAGCCAGTGACTTAAGCACCCAATGAGGTGGTGCAAGGAAAGCAGAGAGGCTGTGCAGGATTTAACTGCACCTCAACAGACTCATTTTTAGCTACTTTACATATTCTATAATTATCCCTTACACTACCATTCTAATTACTCAGATGTCCTCTGTTGACAAGCACCTATAATCATACAGCTTAATTAAAACATAATTGAAATACCTGTGGTGATAAAAATACCTCTTGGAAAAAAAAAAAAAAAAAAAAATCATTTTATATTCACTACTAGACCCTACGTCTGCCTTCTTGCGCACTCACACAGAGCACCAAGACAAACTCTGCTAAGTTAAGCATATGTTTGTATGCAGTCAGCACAAGGAATTTGGAAGAACTCTGCTATTCTCTTATTAGAAAATAAAACCTGGTTCCAAACCTTACTCACATTTTATTTAGTTGCACACATTTGTGCAAAATCAGTCAACAGCTGGTGAAACGAAGCAGTTCAGAGCAGTAGCATTTTAGAGATGCTTTGCACAAGTTACATACTGACCATCCAACTGTGGAGAAGCTGGCCTAGGGCTGCCTGAAGCATTCAGGCTGATAAACATCTTCACACCATGGCTGGCCTTTCAGAAAACAGGCTATATACTAAGATCAGTTATCACCTTTCAGTATAAAAAAAAAATATTAAAACTCAGAAGCAAATTTTATATCTTTCTAAAGTGACATAATCTTGTCAAGGTAGCTGGGATTACTGCAAAAGAAAAATGGTGTGCAATCTGCGAACACAGGGAGATGATGGCTCCCCTCAGCCCTGGTGAGGGTACATCAGGAGTGCTGTGGTCCAGCTCTGTGATCCCACATACTGGAGCAAGTCCAGCAAAAGGCCACAAAGATGACTAAGGGACTGGAAGGAACATCTTTCATATGAGGAGAAGCTGAGAGATTTGGGACTGTTCAGCCTGGAGAAGGCTCAAGGAGGAACTTATCAATATGTATTAATGAAGAGGGGAAAGGAATTGAGATGGAGGCAGACACATCTCAGTGGTGCCTGGTGACAGGGCAAGGGACAACTGGCACAAATTGCAATATAGGCAATTCCATTTAAACATAAGAAAAAAACGTTCATTGCAAGGGTAGTAGCACACACAGAGTAGCAGCACACACAGAGTAGCAGCACACACAGAGTAGCCTCAGCAGTCTCTGATTTGCATGGTAGCTAATCAAAGCTAGATACCTACACTGCACAGCACCTAGCCCTTCAAGACCAGACCATGGTTCCTTTAAACACTACATTGTGCACTCTTTCCTTGTGATGCTATTTTTTTTTCTGTGTCCAGGTAGGTCTTATTGATGATACTTTCTCAGTAAAGTCTCACTCTGAAAATCTCAGTAGCAATTTGGATAATATAGGAGAACATAGCTGTTATAAGTTATCATTTTTAACAGTTGATGGTGTTTTCTGTGAATCCTGAAGATGCATCTTAAAGTTATAGAATACAATCAAAACTTACTATAGATTTGAAAAAAGTGAAAGGTACAGTTTCCAGAAATTAATGCAGTATACCTTTTATGCAATTTAGCTTGTTTCATCAATTTTCAAACTGCCTTTTAGCTCTCCACTATTGTATGTGTCTCAGACTGAAAGGATCACATGCAATGCCTTCTCTACTCAAATTATTCAAATTGAGGATTGAATTATAAACCCCTTGAAAATCAAGTGTCATTTAATACACTAGCAGGAACATTACAGGTTAAATTCATGAATATGTATCCTTATAATTTGTTTCACTGCACATGTAGGCACGCACAGATTTTAAGCGCTATTATAAGACATTAGGAATTTAAATGAAATATTAATTAGAAAAATTACTGAATTTAGCAGCAGAGAGATCTGGACAAGTTTGCTTAAGATTTGTTTCTAAAGCACAAGAGAAAAGGAGACTGATAGTGCCATCTGTTGGCCAATTTAAAATGGACATCATTTAATGGAGGTTTGTGGTCTAAAGTATTCTCTGTTATGCTTAACGTAACACCAGCAACATTACCTGAATAGTCTTAGTAGTGAAACACCTTGTACTCAGTTCAGGGTAGTGTGTGCAGAGTACAGTGGGGCCACAACACCCCAACACAGAGCTGGGGAATTGAAGTTCTGCTCAAACACAAAGAGCTGACCTTAAGAGACTTTTAACAGTGTATGTTTTTTTTTTATTGATACACCATCTATAATATATACTGGAAGAGTTTTTCAGAGTGGGGCTTCATTACTATTTTAGGGTGGAGCAGAAGGGCACTTGAAGCAAATCCTCTGATCTTCACTGCTAACTGCACATGGGTTCAGACAGTTGAATGGTGCACAATAACTAGATTGCTGGCGGTGATGCGTTCCAGGTGCACATGTAACATGCTCCACTAGCTAACGGGGAAAAAAAAGTGTGAATTAATGAGCAGTCCATACAAACATAAAGTCTTCCAGCATGTTCCCAGCTTGCATGGTGGAATAAGCTGCTCTCAAACTACTGAGTACTCCTATGACATCCCAGAGTAGTACTTACGTTATGTAAAAAGTCAGATGGCACCTAGGCCTCTGATGGACCATTGTAGCACATGGAAATGTTTGTGTTTTGGCCATTTGCTTCACACACCATTTCCCTGTCTCTTTTCACACATCCTATTACCTCCTGTGCCCCATCTCTGTTCATTTCCACACATATTATGAATCATGTTGGCTCTTGCAGGAAATAGAGTTTTCTTTTCCTTTGAATGGTTTTGCTGACCAGTTTCTCTCAAACACATTTTTAGCCTTTGCTCCCTGTCAAGCAGGTGTTTTCTTTGTAACGAAGTAGCAGGAATTTGGGGTAATGGAATAGGCCATCATGAGGCTGGCAGGGCACATTTACTTTCCAAATATATGGTTTTAATCTTTGCATGAGAGAAAGGTGTGAAGAGCTTAGCCAGTAAAGGAACATTCACATCCAGCCATCCATTCAGGCTGTTGACACACTGTCATAGACATCATGTCTCACAGATCAGCAACCACAATCTGATTGCATTTCAGAATGACATAGAAGAAAGCCCATTTAATTGTCCATAAGAGTATAAGTCACTGTCTATGCACAGACTCATAAACCCAGTGGGCCAAAAGTTATGTAGCATCTCCAACAACTCTCTGAGCACTCAAATGTCACAATGACCCTGTCCATACCTGAAATGAAGATGCAGGAGGCCCTTTTCAGTCCAAAGACCAAAACACAGCCATTAGAGAATTTTCTTATCTTCCCAAGATACCCATGACCTCGCCTTATTGGTACATCATGGGCTGCAGGACAATCTCACATGATAGCCCTTGAGGCTTACATCATCATAGGTGCCCTGAGCTATCCATAACACAGAACTGAGGACAACTTCAGAAAATCCTACACAACTCAGGAAACCACGAAAAGTAAGTGTCTAGTCAGCACTTCCCCCATGCTATCTGAACATAGTGGACTTGTGTCTTTGAAGATTTCGATCAGACTTCTCCCACAATACACTTGCCCACCACAAACTGGTTAGCTACTGACCACTGGGAGTGGTGGCTCACAATAGTCCATTCTGTCTTTCAAAGACAGAAACAGATTCCTGAAATTGCATCTGATAATGCTCCAGCTCTGATGCCAGCTCACAGGAGACAGCATTGACTGTGCATTTCTGTCTTAAAGTTCTGCGCACACTGCTGTTTTCCCCACATCCCCAGCACTGAGTATATTGCCCAGACCCACAGCTTCCTACCAACTGAGGACACATCTTGACAAGAACTTCCAGATTGTCAGCGTCCATCAGACAACAGGACATCTAGGATGAAGAGAATGATTTCTTGGGAAGAGTGGCTGTCCCAGAATAGCTGCCCAAGCCTCAGATGGAAGAAACTTTTCTCCAGACAGCACATCTGTTTACCCAGTGAAAAGATTCAGCATCAGAATGTGGTTAGGTAGTAGGCACCATGGTGCCATTTGTAAAGATGCAGAGATAGAAGTACAGCAAGAACACAAGGTGGAAGAGAAATAATAAAACTTGTTTCACATGGGCATATAATCCACCTGTACATATATACTTACAGGCAAACATAATTTCTCTATAAATCCTCACATGGGAATTAAAAGATTAAATAGCTAATGAATATGCTGGCAGCAAGTAGAAATAGTAATAGGCTCAGATAGAATGATGGGCAACAGCACTATATGAAGACAGTGAAGTTCTTTTAAAGATTTAATGTCAAGGATATTGCTTTTGAAATACATTTACATATTTAGATTTACCTTTGGTTTCTGCTCTCTTTTTCCATTCACAGCTAATTTTAGCAGCTAAGCCACTGACCAAGGTAGAAGGCATAGTAGGGAAACAAACCAGACATTAACAGATTATTAATTTCATGTCCACTCACAAAAAAAAAAAAAAAAAAAAAAAAAAAAAAAAAAAAAAAAAGAGCAGATTTCTGCTTAAGAACAATAATGTTTCAATGACAGGCTTGTCTATATATACTGAAGTCCTTGCAGGGAGAGGGGGAGGAAACCATTCTCTAAAACTTACACCACACTGCATATATTTTGAGTTGAGAATTAAACCCACTGTTATATCTCAGGGTTATTTACTCCATATACATATGATCTCTTGCACGTGAAACTGCCAATGTACCCTATCATGACAAAATATTTATTCCAGACCGTGCAAGAGATTACAGCAGCATATTATACTCCATAACAGCTTTTGGTCAGATCATCAAAGGACATAAATGATTGTAAAATTATTTGCATAGTTTCACCAAATTAATTTTGCTCGCAATAAAGATTCAACTTTTTAAGTTCGCCATAGCAAAGACATGCTTTATTACTAAACATTTTCTCATTTTTTTATCTTATTTAAATAAGGAGTAGCATAACTCTGTGGGGGTGGGGATGGTGAGGGGGTGAAGAGCTTTAGGCAATTGACTTTTCCAAAGTGTTTGCAGAGATAATTGGAAAATGTATTGAAAATGCTGCCAATCACCTTAATAGATGCAAAAATCTCATATACTTCCAGAGGGATGGAGATGCTCCTGAGGGACACCAGAAGAGTGCTTTACTGTATTTGATAAGAAGTTTCTATTGGAAAGTTATTTCAGGCTACACCATAATTTCATTAAACTCCACTAGACTTCATGTCTGCTCCAAATCATTCTACTGAGTGTGCTAATTATTACAGAACAAACCTTTTTTCTTCCATTACACAGGAAAACATTTAAACATAAACACAAACCCCCTCTGAATGAAAGCGCTTTAAAAATTTTGTAGTGTGAAAACTTCTCTAAGGTGGAGACAAACAACCACAGCAGTCAAAAAAAAAAAAAAAAAAAAAAAAAAAAAAAAAAAAAAAAAAAAAAAAAAAAAAAAAAATCAGTAGTATAAGAGATGCATTTCAGTATTTCTTACAAATATTCTCCTAAGATTGTGGTATAAGACTGTTTTAAATCTTTATACAATATTCATTTTTGCACTGTCTACAGGATACTTGGTCACCAACTACAGAAATACCTTATCTTATATTACTTCTCTGCATATAATGAAACCAGGGATATGAGGATCAAATGATGTTACAGATATTATCACAGTCTTTTATATGACTAAGAACCCTGGAAATTTTAAGATCCAGTTTTCTTTTCCTTTTAAATTTCACACATTCAAAAAATTTTGATTTTTTTAAAAATAAAAATCTGTTAAACACCTACATAAAATGATGGAACAATCAATCTTTTGCGGATTCACTGCTTTTGCCACACAGCATGCTTTCACTTACCATTTGGAATTCACCAGCTGATATATGTGGATTAGTCTTCTCTGGCTAAGTACCAAAGAGAAGGAATAAACATCACAAAGAAACAAACCTTCCAGCATTACTGGTATGTTTTCCAAAACAAATATTATAGAAAACAGGGCAGGAAATTGATAATTTGCTGATCACTTCCAGCTCAAACAGTAGGAGTCGAATCTGTTAAAATGGCAATGTAGAAACTTGGATAGAATAGCCGTTAATTTTCAGAAGAGCAAGTGGCACACTAGGTACGTAGCACAGCCCCAACTTAAAAGACAGTTTTCTCTAAGCCCTACTGACAGTTAACCTAAGCTGCATTCATCATTAAAAGCAAGCCATGGCACATATTGCTCTTTATTCGGCTTCTGTAATCCTGTCTCAAGCCTTTGGTGCACATCAAGAAGAGGAGCACATTTATATGCCAGACTGACATGGCGTATAGTAAAACATTGTGCTGAGCTGTCATTCTTCATACAAAAAAAAAATGAAACATAAAATTTACTACTACCACCCTCAGTGAACTGGAAGAGCAACAGCGACAGCGGGTGGTAAACTATTTTGACTTAACCATTATCTAACAAACTCACATAAAACCCATTTTGTACATCTAAATCTTCATTACAATGGTGCTGAGTAAAATTGCAGACCAAAACAGGGCTCCGATATTTGATAGCTGAAAATGCCTGGCCAGAGAAGTTATGAAGGATCAGAGAAGTTACCAATGATCACACAAAACTGTGGCAAATAACAGGCTGCGTATTTTCTTTCTGACAACAGCACACAAAACAACTGCAGACTAAAACATTTTTGAGCTCAGACAGAAGCTGCTTGGCTACAGATGAACAAAATGGCAAATGCACACATATGTAAAAAGAGACCCATAGAATGTGATCCTGTCGCTCCAATGGCAGCCTGAATGCCATCAGCTTAGTTTAAATTTTAATTAGATTTTACCGTAACAAATACCATAGATTGTGCTACAGCATGCATACATGAGTACTCCTGCCAAGACTGCTAATAAAATATTATGCCTCTTCACAATTTAGATAATCACAAATCTGCCCTTTCCTTTCAGCCAAAACCCATTCTTAATATTCAGAATGATAGTTTTAGGTTGATGAAATAGTCAAGATAATTGCAGAAACAGCTCGTTTATCTCACAGATGATAAAAAAGATACAATGACCATCTCACAACCACAAAATCCTATTTATTATTTCTTCGGACATTTGCACAAATTCTGGAATGCAGGTTCATGATGCTATTTTTTGACCATGAGATTTTACCCTCTTTCACATAGTGTTTTGAAGCATACATGTTAAACACTGTTGTGCTCTACATAGAATATTTATAGAAGAACTTAAGTGCAAGTTATATCTTAATTAATGATGGTAGACTATAATACCAAGAGCCAAAAACAAGCCCCCACAAAATATTATCTTCCAAAAAAAGTTAATGAGACTCCTTTATACAAGACACCAGTCTATCCGAGATATTTTTGTCCTGAAAAAGACTGCTTACATTACCTATGGGTTTTTTTTTTTTCCCTACACTCAGCTTCCTCATTGTGACACTACACTCTGTAGAGGATATCTGGATAAAACAAGGAATTAATTTGGATGTGTTGACCAGACATTACACTGGACCTCGTGCCTTTCATTATGGCAAGGAGAAACTTTGTTTTAGATTCACACAACTGCATTAAAACAGTTTTGTTTTGCAAATTTTCTAGAATTCTCATTCTTCAGATGCCATACAGATCCTTTATATAAGGGCAATACTTTCCAGATAATATTGGTTACTTCCATGTTTCTACTTCTAAAGTATAAATTTTTATTCTAAATGCTTAAGTGATATACTCTTCTTTCAGATAATTAAGAAAATTTACATCTAGTTGCAAGCTGTCATGTAACTGTTTGATGCAACTTATATCAACATCAGGGATATTTTGTATGCTAACGAGAAGGGTTTTTTTGGTAATACAATCAGTTGTAAATGGAAGATGACATTACAGTACAAAACACTGATTAAATGGTTAAATTTAAAACTACTTAAGTTTAAAGACTAATATTTGTTCAAATATAAAATATTTGATTTATTTTATTGAATGAATATATCAAAAGAGGAGTTTGGTTTGGTTTGTTGTATTTGGAGTTTTTTAATTCATCATATTAAAACTTTTCTGGAGCCAAATTAATGTCTCAGGTGAGGTAAAACTCTAAAGATGTTCTTACATCTTTCGGACCTAAAGACAAAAGCAAAGGAATTAGGAAGCTTGAGTTGTGACCTTCCTACCTGTTCTTGAGCTGCAGCCACCAGTAAAACCATCCTATGACATGTTTGAGTCAAAGAAAATACAACACTGGTACTTGATTTGAAACAATATTGAAAGAAACGGTCTACCACCTCCTAAGAGATACTGAATCAGAAGAAAATCTATTTGCCTGAACATGGACATTTCTGCAATATGACTAATAATTCAGGGACTATCATGAGATCAAGTTTCTAAAAGCACAAGAGATTTATTTGTTTATCAGCATTTTTTACTTTATGCAAATTGAAGTTCTGTTAAAATTTAAAATGCTAGCACATTGTCCTGGCACAGACCAGACTTCAGGCTCTTTCCTTAAAGAGAGATGTGAATTGACCTTGTTAAAAGGCAAAAAATAGGGGAATTCAATTTGAATGGAAGTGTGTTAATCTAGTTGGTTGGTTGTTTCAGTACTCTGAGGAGCTGTTTTTAAGCAACAAAGTTTAAAGACTTCCGTTAGGTTTGCAGGCTGTCATTAAGATCACTACCTTTTCCCACTGATGTACTCTATTACTAATAGAAGTGGATTCACTAACACTTAAATGGAAATTCCTTGGCCAACACATAAGCTGATTTAGTTATCCTTAATATATTCCTAGAGTAGACTACAGATTGGTTTTATTTTACTGTAGTAAGAGCATTCCTTCAGATACACACTTTCTGCATTAATATGAACAGGAACATTTTAGCATTTGTCAGCTATGCTTTGCTGAGATGATTAATAACTGTTATAACCACACTTGGGGCTGATAGATGTCTACACAGATCTGTTTCTCTTTAGTGGGATGGAAAACACTAAGAATTACCCAGTAAAAAGCTTTAAAGCATTGACTGGAATAAAATAGATGGCTGTGAGAAAGTAAGAACAAGCAGACAAGAATACAATAAAACCTCAAATGTCATACAAATAGTTTTTGTGACTATATTTAGCAAATGTGTGCAAAGAATCCTCCATTTTTTCCTGTAAGAGTTCCCATTATTCCTGTCCCGATGTTAACACCCTTTTAGGGGTACTGATAACTGATATGAAAGCCTAGATCCAAAAATCCAAGTTCAAAAATTTGTGAGATTCACTATTTTTGATTAGCTGTGGAGCTTCAAGACAAGTGAAATCTACGATTTTTTTTTCATCTTCAGAGAATTTTTAAAAATATTCAAAAAGCAAACCCTCACAATTTTCCAGATGTACTCATTTACAAAAGATTCATCAAATAACCAGAAGACGAGATTCTCTTTCAACTTCCAGCAATCTAAATTAGGACAACTGAAATTAAACTGAATGACAGCATTGTAACAATGGCATAAATGATAAAAGAGTGTTAATTTTATTGACTACAGCTGCCAGAAAACTGTAGAGGATACAAGAAAAAACAGAATGAAGAGCCTTGCATAATACTTCATCTTCCCACCAGCCAAGAGTGCAATCCGGGCAGTGCTCTGAGGAGTAAGCTGTGCATCATCTATTATTCCAGCACTTTAGAAAATTCATACATCTTGAAACATGCACTATCTTAGACGCTAGTGATTAAAACAGATAACTGTTTTATCCAGATCTCTGTGGGCATTAAAACATGCGTTTATCTAGGAAGGCAAATGACTCCATTTCAAGCTGGATGAAGGTAACACAAGGGTTAAGAAAAAGTTTAACAGCCATGTTATATTGGAGCAATCATTGTAATGCCAGTGCTCTGGGCAATGACAATCTGTTAGCTCTTTTCTAAATCCAGTACAAGCATTTGTAATGCAAATGTTAGCTCACTGAATATATAGTATGAATGGGTGTACCAACAGTGCCAGGGACGGGAAGGATCATGTGGCCCTATCCTCTCCACAGCAGATTAGCTCTTGTTTACATCCCTGTGTTTTCTCTAATATAGCTTGAAATGTCATTAAGCACATATATTGCTGTTCAGGACTGCTTATAGTATTTGTTAGCCTTGTCTCTCCTTCCCAGGATATAGCTGATTGATGTATGTGGTGAACAGGCTCGACTCCCCCTTTCATGTGATTTTTAATGCAGTTTTGTTGAGCAGCATTGGTGGTACCCCGAGTTTAGCACTCCATAAACAATCTACCTTTTTAGCAAATAGAAACAGGAATAACGCCTAAGTGTTTTGAAAAATTTATGGCTCTATCTCCTTGAAATCTGTACACTTGGTAAAGTACTTAGAAAAACTGGGAAACTCAGTCTCCAGTTGAGAAAGGTGCAAGGTTAAAGAATGGTATGAAGGAAAATGTTTCCTGCTTGATGTTGCCATTCAGTTAGTTGCACAAAATATACAAATAAATCATATGCATATAGCCTTTTGTGTGCATCACCACCCTATAGCACTAGCTTACAACCATTTTTTGTTTGGATGCCCCCTTAAGAATTTTACCATTAAAGTGCTGAATACCTGCAAAACCAATTTAAGCCCACTGCAGAGCTTGTTTTTCTAACATTTCATGGGTTTGCTAGAAACAGGTCTTAAGTTTCTTTGCTAAGAGCTCTGTAGAACAAATTGGTAACTTACATAAGAATATCTAAGTTTTTTCTGACAAAAATCACTCCAGTAACACTTAACCATGCAAGAGAACGGAAAGATTTTTTTCCCATTGCAATTCATTAAAATAAACAAACCTGCCAGGAATGAAAGAAATGAATCTGGTTACTTAACTTGGAAGAAATTAGCAGATAAAAATATGTGACAAACAAAGCACATTAGCCACATCGAACAGTTCAAGCAAGATCTGATGGCCAAAACCACAAATGGAAAACGGGATTTTCAACTCATTTTTCCTTTCCTTCAAATACATATGTGAAAACTGGGAACTTACCAAATGTTCAAGGAGACAGCCAAGTTCTGCCAAGGTAGACATCTCTGTCAGAGCAGTAGGTATGAAATGGAATGTCAGGGGTTTTTTTTGCGTAAGTGCTGAGATACAGTAGAATGCACAGTCTTCCACCTTTAGATCTACAGATAGAAGAAGACAGTGATGACCGATGTGACTTAAAAATTACACTGGAGCACCTGCCATGATGCATAGGCTAGCTGAAGGACACACAAGAAGTTGTTGCTAAATGGTCTGCACTGAGAGTGAAATTCCACATAGTTAAGATGCCTACAGAAGATATGCAGGGAGGGGTAGGGAATTAGGCAAGAAAGGTGGAGAACTGTTCTTGCCTAATGCCAATTTTCAGCAGCAAGATAAATTCTTATGCCAATTTGTGTTTATTCATAAAGCAGTAGGACCTCGCAATCCCATTGATTTAGTATGGGTTCATTGGACTGAGCACTGCATAAATAAAACATAAAATAGCAATGAAAAGTAGAGAGTTTTACCTGACACACTATTTCTATCCCCGTGTATTTACTTATTCAATAAATTGCTGCTTCCAAACATGAAGACAGAAAGTATGAAAAGATATGAATACATTTTCAACAATATCTAGCACCAGAGCTATTAACAAAATCTGAAGTATTTAACAGTAAAGTCTAAAGTTGAACTGATACTATCTTCTAACACTGACATAATTAAAGCAGCAAAAAGAGTCTGTTTTCTCTTCAAAACAGGAATAAGCAAACATGTACCATTATACCATGGGACTGAACAGCTATTTGTGTCAATACAGTAAATGAACGACTTGAACAAGACAAGTCTTATGTGACTGACAATCACCTGTTCCCCCAATAGCCTCATGCCCTTAAATGAAAATCCAACACTTCACATAAAGAGCTTCAATGATTAAATTAAGCACTGTTTCTCAATTTCTCTCATTTACAATTAATGACCCACAGAAACCTTCTTGATTTTGTTCAAATTGACCCCCAAGCACGCAAGTAGCGAAGAATCAGTACCCTTCAGCTACCCAGCTATATATCCTGAAAATAAAATGAGAATAGTGAACTGCCATTCTAGAACACAGGGTAAGGTAGGACATTTAATTCTGTACTTCATAGAGTAAAATAGTTGAACTAGTCAAAAACTACCTTAGAGGAAATGACATTTTAGAATTGATAGCATACAGCAACTTACCTTATTGCATTGCTAAATGTACAAAACAATTCAATTTTGAATGTAAACAAATAAAATTATTAATACTTAAACCCAACAAGGTTCATATTTCTTCCTCAAAATAATTGTTGAAATACATTATTATTATTTGTTAGGAAAAAAAAAAAAAAGCAGATATGATTCTATTTAGCATTATCAATGAAATCAGAAGGGAAGTCCTATTGAAGGACTAACTTAACTCTCCTTAATGCCCTTATTCTTCCTTCATTATGCCATCAATGTCCCATGACAACAACATTAATTTGACATGGATGAGTTATGACCCACTGTTTCTTGCAAAACTCTCAAGAAGCCCAAGGCAGGGTTTTCTACTTTGGGTATTGGGGCCAGAAAGACCATACATAAAACCAGTGCAGTAGAAGGAGCAATTAAGCCACAGGTTGTTTTGCTGTAAGCAGTTAACCAGCTGTGCCTAATAAATTATTTGATTATACAACATCCTATAGTTTTGACATCGATTGTAACCATGCATAAAACTAACATTCAGTGACTTTATATTTGCTTCTGTGATTATAACATTAATTCCTCCCGGCACTCATTAGTGCACCCTGGCAATCCAGCACTATTATTTTTCCATACAAATGGCCAGCATGCTCACACCACCTCAGAAACATGGACTAATAAAATACAACAATCCTGAGAAGGATGTGGGAAATGATTGTTGTTCCTATTTACTGTTGAGAAACAGACCTGTGCAAGGCCACTTGCACACAGAGCAGAAATGAATAAGAAAGAGAAACTGAGGTATGTATACATCATATGTGTTTATATATACAATGGACATACACATATGTAAGCACACATACATACACAAAACACAATTCAGTAGTTACTAAAAAAAATTTCTGAACTAGAAGCCTGACATATATAATTTTTTTATAGATAGAATACTATGCTAATGCACGCACTCTGTTTCTAGCACTTGCACTACCTTACTCAGCAGCTCTCCATCATCTCATATGCACTGCTTCATTCTTGGGAGTTGTAGCTATGGGCATCCCATTTCCAAGTCCCACACTGACTCTGTACTACTCTGCCTTCTCACAAAAGAAAGAGGAATTTGCTCTGATAAGACAGACAAATTACAAGGTCCTGCACAAACTTGAATTAAAAAGTCACTGTGAAACAGACTTCACAACCACTGCAAGTCTGAACAGCTGCCGCCCTTGACCACATCCATTTCCTAAAAAAATGCTGGCACATGAGTCCTCTTCATAGAGGACAGTCATCTTCTCATGTGACCACAAAGAACCATGAAAGGCTGTAATTTTTCTTCAGCTAAAACTTTCAGTTCTCCAGCGAGGACATAGAAACTGTCAAGAGGACCATCACACATCACATGTAACAAAGCAGTGAATTAAGCATGTCTCAAAAATAATTCAGACAGCAATTCATAAACCATTAAATGCAAGATTATGAATAACAAATAGATGAATGTAAATTCAGTTCTCCATGGATAATACACGCACAAAAATGCTAATTTTTCAGGCTAAATTATTCACAAATGAGTCAATCAACCCTATTCCCTCACAGACCACTATTTCCAGAAGCTATTTATAAGTGAGACAAAATTGGTGTGCTTGTACCATCTATTTCTGTAGAAGGGGAAAGTGCATGATAATCCTCTTTCTATTCCCTTTATTAAGGCATTCCATGAACATGAATGGCAACAATGATCACAAGAACCAGCTGTAATTGATACTGCAGTGAGAGCTAAATTGCAAATTGATGGATTTGGCTAACATCACAAATTTCAGTAGTTCTGATCAGGCACTTAATAACAAAATACCTCATTTATTAAGTGATGTAGTCAGCAGAATTCTGAACAGAACAACCTATTTCAACTATATAGAAATATGTGCAAAAAAAGTCACATGACACAGAGCTGTTTTTCCCTAATTTCCTATCCAGCTGTACTTCTCCCAACCATAGGATCCCCTCCTACTTGGAGGAACTTAGCTCTCCTGGGCAGCAGAGAGAAAAATGCACCTGAGTTTCATTTCCACAGAGCAAGATTTCAGCACACTACAGTTTGCCACACACTATACAAACCAGCAAAGCCAGTGATAGTCACAAAGTCTTCCTTCTCAGCAGAATAGCCATATCTCTGATTCATTTCCAAAACTGGAGCAAGTCCTGATAAAAGGACTTTTCTGTTGAAAGAAGGATCAAGCACTTGCATACAGGTTTAGAAGAACTTTGCTGAACTGGAACATCAAAACCAACTGTGATTCATGCTCTCTCTCTAATGTTGCACCAAGCTCCATAATTGCCACACCTTTGGCAACTATAGCCATATCAGAATCAAAGAGTAAGTTAACTTAATGATACTATTTTACAAGCAAACAGTTGCTATATTAGTCACTTCAACAACTTTGAGAAGTTAAAAAAAAAAAAAAAAAAGAGCCATCAATAGAGACACATTTTTTTCAGCTACAATTTGAAGGTTAAGCCAGACAAATCCCCTGAATAAGGATCTAGTGAGATCCAAAGGCTTGGCTTAGGAGACTTGATGCTGTATGAGCAAAGGAGAGGCTGTTCAACATAGCTTCCGTCAGCGACAGCTGAGTCTCCCAGAAGACTACCTCATTTACCACTGAAACATCCCAATTAACTTATAAAGGGATTACCCATATGAATTCTCACTGAAATTAAAGTGGCCAAATGTCTTTCTTGGCTTTGTGGAATTGAATCCTCATTTACATGTGGCTGAGCTCCCCCCTGCACTCCTTCCTGTAAATGGTACGTGCTTTACCCTAGATGTATAAAGTGACGATGGCATTAAAGGGTTATGAAAGAAATTGTTAAACACGATGTAAAAATATAGTTTGAATTAATTGAAAATAAATTGAATGCCTTTTTAAACAGTGAAAACAACTTTAGTCTAATTTTTTCAATACTGATTCACACACAGACAACAAAGACAACATAGATTCGACTAAAATCAAATGAGATTCAAAATTGCTTCCAGAGTTGGTGCTGAAAACAAAGCATGCACAGGGGTCTACTATGCTGCACTCTTGCAAGGCATAAACAAGGTCTGCAATAAACTGCTTGATGCTGTCTTGCTGGTCATAAAGCTATGAAAAAAGGGGTATGCCATTTTTTATAACACTTTAGGGTCCAATGCAATATAAAATATACCTGGCTTTCTGGCAGTATATGCTTTGGGAGCAGATTCTAGTGACTTTGAGTTTTATATACACTTTTGTGATACAGGAACTGAACATATTTTTTGTTGGATTGGACCATTAGGTAGCTATAGCTACTCTCAAAAGACAGTGTAAGCAACCAGCATTCTGAACCCCAGTGAAAATATAAATCATTAACAAAAATACCAAGATGAGAAATCCTTGATTTGATATTTCCACTATTAAGAAATATTTTTGTATTCCTTTTATACGTAAAAGAAACATTAACTATTCTAATATTAAAATTACTTTGTCTTCATGTGGATGCAAGAATATCATCACAACTCCTCTAAATTAATATTTGTTTCTTTGCACAGTTATCAAAAGAATGGAAAATGTTTTAAACTATTGCAAAATCATCAGAAATAAAAAAAAAAAAAATTCTTACCTTCTTAAGGGATAAAGAATATCATGCAATTTATTTAGAATAAAATTAATATTGAAGTAAGTAATTCCACTTTACCAAACTTTTTTAAAAAAAAAAAAAAACCAACAAAAAAAAAAACCTGCCATAAAAATAATTACAAAAATGCTAAAAAATCAGAATAAATAATTGCATACATTAAGGATGCATGCTTTCATTTTCATAAGGCCCTATCCTGGGTTTCCTTATTCTCTATTGTGTTTCTAAAGAGTCTCATTCATTAATACAAAACCTCTACTATCTCACTTATCAGAATAACTTATAGCTCTCCTTCTTTACTTCAGACTTATTTTTGAAGAACCTGAATTGAAATATCAGTCTCTTTGCCTACCATTACCTTACAGATATTCAGCTCCACAGGGCAGTGCTTCCAACCTTCTCTCTTTCCTAATCAACTCAGTCACCACCACCTTCACCTCCATTATTTAGGCTGGTCAGCTGAGCATCATCTCCAGCTCCACACTGGTTTAGCTGTACAAAAATCTTACCACTCCTTCTTGCAGAGCAGCTCTGCTAGATTAGCCTTTCTTATTGAGACACAAAGCTGGGGGGTTACTCTAAATACTCATTACTGTGCTGCAATACGAGTACCAACACCTTTCATCACATCCCTGATAAATCCAACCCAGCTCCTGGAAAATGTTTTGTAAAAAGCCATCATCTTTGATCACTGCTTTGATCACATTGACATTTTTGTTGCCTCCTTCCAAGTGGCTCCTTTGGTTACTCACCACAAGGCCTTCCCTGGCCTATCCCGATTTCTGTACCTCCTCCATACCACCACACATTCACAGTCCACACTAACTCCTTCCTTCAGTTCTCATTAACTCTAGCTTTTAGCAACCTGTTAATAATTTTGCTTCTGACAACTACCTTTTGTCTTCTCCTTATCTACTCATCATTGTTGGAAGAACTTCTTTACAAACTGGCACAAAGGTCTTTTTTTCAAATGCTTAACATCTTTTTACCTTGACACCCATGCACAGACAGCACATGAGGCTACATAAGGACACTTCTGGTTTCTTTGAGTTGTCCAGTCTGCTGACATCTACATATTATTTCTTACTATATTGGGACAACAGGTTCTCTGGGGAGTAGAGTGCCTTTTTTTTTTTTCCCCATTTATAGTATTCCTAACACAAAGCAGTCATGTTCCTAGATAATGTAAACCAAATAATGAACAGTAATAACCTTAAACTGAATTTCCTAGGTTAGTAATGCATTAGTTTAGAACAACTACTTCTAGTGCCTTTTACTTGAAAAATAATTGTACACATTCTCAAATCTGAACTTGTTTAACACAGATCTTAATGTGTTACATCTTGATGTGCAGTGAATTCCACCTAAGCTAAATATAAAAACTTTACCATTAATGAAGCATTTTGCCTGGGCAACATACACTAAATTTTATCTAAGATACACACAGAAAGTACAAACAATAAGAACACTACCAAAAAAAAAGTATTTTCTTTAGGATCAATGGACTTGCGTTAAAGGAAAATTATTTCAAAACAAGTTACAGAGGCAACATTCAATCAAAATGACTACTATCAGCCATAAACATCCAGGACCCTCTAACTACCCAGGGTAATAAGTCTTGTATATTATTGCTGGGAATTCCTTCAAAGCCCAAATCATTTTTAGTTTGCAAAGCTCTCTAATTTATTTTCCATGGTTGGGAGGAATCTGCTGCTAAACTAAAAATACAGTTTTACCCCCCATTATCTCTGCACATAAAGAGTCACAGAGCTTCAGGCTAGAATTAACATGAGATACGCTATTATGACTGTAAGAACATTTAGCAGTCCCTGTTGACTTTGTGGTTTGTAATAATAAATATCCTCCCCATAATCTCTCGCTCTTTTTTTTCTGAACCTGATGCCTTAAGGAGTTCTTGAAGCTTGTGATAAAATGCTAACGGTATTTACCTATTTTGTTGCCAGACTGGATTTCCTTTTCTCCTTGGGCAAAGTCATTTAAAGATATCATATTTGCAAGCAAATGCTTTTAAAAGCATAACCCTTGATTTCATGAATGCCCTACAGAAATATGATGTCCTACTGTACTTGATTACTGATGCAAAACTAAATCAGTTTGTACAAAGTAATGGCACTATTTTAAAATGAAGTGTTGGCTCTTTCACCAAGGAAGAACCTTGCAATCAGATGCGAAGACTATAAAAGACATCGTCTGCAACTCAAAAGTATCTGATCATCACCAATCAAGGTAATAATTAGAACCATATTTCTGTAAGGAGGAGTTAGACATTTAGAGGGTTTCACAAAGTACTGAACTTTACGCACATACTAAATGGAGCAAAGTATTTATTAAGAAGATGCTGAGAGTTACTGAAACCGTGTAATCTTGCATACCTAAGTATCTTACCTTGATATGCTGTTTCCATGCAATAGAAAAATCTTACTTGTCTGTCTCTTACATATATTGAGGATGCTTCGATTTGGGGTTTTTTGTTTGTGGTTTGGTTGTTTTTTGTTTTTTTGTTTTGTTTTTTTTTCCCAGAATCGTTCGCAAATACATTCAGGAGTAAAAAAATTAAGATGAAGACAACATCCTTTAAATGTTCTGGGTTCCTGTTACCAAAAGCTCTTCAGCAAACTCTAACAGTAACATTTCACATTTAAGATATTACAGTTTTTCTTTAACTCGTTTTTACCATTTTTTACTTAGTCAGAAGTCTGTCAAGTGAATTCAGTGGATTATTGAGCAAAATATGCACATCACAAAGCCCCTCTCACATCAAAAGACAGTTTCAGTCTCCATAGATGTCACACAGTCCTCAGAAGAACAAATTAAATCAAACCATGCTTCCACACCTAGATGTGTATTTCCCTCTATCCTGTACACCTTGTAGGCTATAAGGAATAGAAGAGTAGCAGTCTATTGGCAACTGATCCTTTTTAGACAGAGAAAGAAAGAAATTATTAAGTTACAACTAAGACCAACAATATACTCTCTCTGCTTCACATACACACACAGTTCAACTTAAAATGTGATCAGATGGGAAGCAAGACATTCAGATATTTCAAATTCACCATATTCCTCAATATTTTCTTAAATATAATTAAAAGTATCCTTTTTTTGGGAAAAGGAAAATATACAGAATTATGAATCATTTCCAAATAGATAATCCACCGATTGTTCCATAGCTTACTGACTTGATTCCCATTGCAACCTCATTTATTTTAGCATTATTCTTACTTGACAGCATTTCACTACTGACATTATTTGCAGACAGTTAAATAGCTTTCCCTTATGAAATCTATCTCATAATTTTACTTTCAGTGTTTCTAAGGGTTATTTCATAAGTGTGTGTTTGCTGGATGCGACTCCCCCATTTCTCCTATGAATGAACTATTTTTCAGCTCTCATGAAAATTCCATAAAAGTTGCTGGAAAGTTGTCTAATCTGCAAGGTGAGGGTGAGAAGTGCTGTATAAAACACTTTTTTACACTTGTACATATAAATAAGTGATTTCATTTTGAACAAAGCAGATAAAATTAATTTCAGAACCATGGCACCAGAGGGAACCTCCAGCATCTTACAGGTGCACCATTTTCACTGTTCTTCTCCACCTTCTTGATCCTCTCCCTTAGGGCCTTCTTTGCTTATTCCTATTGTTTCTAACTCTTTATTCTTCAAAAATTTCCACATGCACCGTTCGTGATGGCCACCAATACTCCCCTGACTCTTTCCACTTCACCTTCTTTCCAGTGTCACCTTTCGTGCCCACCATCACCTCTCCACTCCAGAGAGTGCACTCTAATTTCCAAGTACCATTTACTAATGAATGCAATTAGAGATAACATCATGACACACACGCAGACTTCAGCAGAGCCATACATTCAAACACAGACATAACATTCAGTCTGTGCCACCACAGATTCTTACTCAGGAAGGAAATTCAAGTTGAACAGCAGCCTGAGCATCTATAAGGTCTGCAATTCTCTCCCTGTCTTTTCATTTCTGTCCTGCTCCTAACTCAGCCTACCTTCATATGACAAGATACAAGGTGACGTAGCCTTTAGAGCATGATCTCACAAACTCTTACACATGTAAGTGCCACATTATTTGATTTCAGTGGAGCTCCTTCAGGATAAAGTAAAGTGTTAGTGAGACTTTGCAGGGTTTGGAAGATAGCGTGTTGCTGAGGCCCCAGACACTTCTCCCCATAACCTTATTTCACATGTCAAGTGCTGTGCATTTCAAATAACCATATATTTATACCCGTCTTTGATCATTTATATCATTCAGGGTTCTGTAATTTTCAACATACTTCATTTTTTACTACACATGGCCTCATTTAATTTCCTTATATATGCAGATGAGAAATTAGACAGGCCCAGAATAGATGAGAGTACTGAATTTGGATCATAATCCACAAAGCATCCCAAGACAGTCTGCCTTAGCTTGCCAGCGAAAGTTCACTTGCAATGTTCACCATAGAAAGGGAGATATGGAAGACTAATGACTTTCATTAGACCAGCTGATATAGCCAGAAAGCTTGCAAAGATTTAAAGCATGACCTTGAGAGTTTCTTCAAGACGCATATGCCTGAAAGCTCAATTCTCCTTTTTCTCCTGAGAGTGTATCTGAAAAGTATTTTTCCAAATTAGCCACTTTATCTACAACTCTAAAGAACAGTACTGGAAAGCTATGATTTGCAAGGGTCTCTTCATAGCAGCCATTTCATCTGAGTACCTGACTGTGACTGAACCTAGTCCCCTGGTTTAAATTAACAATGTGCTTAAATACTCTAATGGACCAATGCTAGAGTAGCTTATATATTTCTTTGAAAACAAACACATGCCACCTTTTTCGAAGTACAACTCTAGAATACAGACCAGTCTTCCCACTGTTAATCTGCTTTTATTATCCAATTCACTGTTCATACTTTGATTTGAAGGTGCCCAATTTTAAAATACAGGATATCATATCATCCTTCTGAACCAGTTTTTTGTGTCCCGCTATGCTCAGTATTCAACAAACAGAAAATACACAGTCCCTGCTTTTGTTTGCTACTGATACTTGCATACAGTCACTAAGGAAAGGTTATTTATTTCATCTGGTTAATTTTTAAAGTTTGTCTATAGCATAAAGGATTAAGATACTCTCTTTACATTTTGGTTTGCAAATAGATCCTGAAACAGGGCATTGAGAATCTAAAAGAAACACTGACCTTTAAGCATTAGTCTTTTAAAGGATGAATTCAAGGCCTTCTCTAATCCTATTGCTACTACCAAAAAGATCCAAATCAACCATCTCAGCATTCAGGTTTATAGCACAAAAAAGTAAGTCTTGGCAAGCAATAAGTCAGACATACTTTATTTATTGCAGTCATGAAGCCTGTTATGGACATCTTTGTTTACCTCATCACAAGTAAACATTCATGAAGAAATGTTGTGGAAAAATGCTTCTCTGGTCTCACAGCTAATTAGCTCAGTTTAAGAGTACCCCATAGTTAAGCTGCCCCACCTCTCTCTCAAGGAAAGTGGGGAACTGAATTCAAATTTCAAGCTCTCTCCTCCCCTTCATCTGTGCATTTTCAAAGCCAGGATTTCAGTTTTGCTTACTAACTCATCTCTGACTGATCTGACCTAATAGACAATACAGACATACGGGAATAAAATTGTAGAGGGTATTTTATTTATCTCATAGTGAATTGCTAAACTTCCATAGTTTCTACATCATCACACATGATCTAGATTTCAGTCTAGCATCATCAGTGAAAAATAACTAAAAAGCCACACGAAAAACAATGAAAGCTTGCTGTTTGCAATATATCACTTTCAGGAAATCAGGAAATAATGACACCAAATACATGTTTTGTACCTTTCTATGTCCACATACATCTTTAGATTGCTATTATAATATTCTAATAGACTGTTTTTCCATGCAAGGTTATAAAAGTGTGGTTTATTTGGGTACTGCTACCATAAAACTACAATTCTTCCTCAGGTTAAATTTATATCTAGCTATCAAAATGCACTACTAGGTTCCAATCACTTATTTTTCCTTGTAAATTAACATACACACACCACACCACACCACACCCCCCCGCACTTTAACATGAAGGTATATCTAGCTAGTATTCAAATCAATGGCTCTGTATTTCATACTATAGATCCTTTTTCATTTTCCAAGTCCCTGATGTGTACATAGGCAATAGCCAATGATGAAAGCACAGCTACGTTATAAACTATCTTATTAAAAATTAAGGACTGTAATTAGACACTGAAACCCCCCCCAAAATTATTATTCCTTTTTCCATACTCTTACATCTTGTGCACCACAGCAGCTGTGATGCTCAGACAAAGGCTTGTCTCAGAAAATCAAGGTGTTATCAGTTCCCTAGGCACGGCAACGGCTCGGGATGAGGGTCCAAAGCTGGGGTGCTCCTTAACAACAACAACAAAAAACCCCAAGCCGCAACCCCGCGGTGTACTCGCAAAGGCTGGTGGAGCGCTGTGCTCAGCGCACGCCTCGCCAGGAACACGCGTGTGCCCAGCGCTCCACGAATCGCGGGCAGAAACGAACCCCACGCGGAATGTTTAGTTACGATCTAAACTCGAACCCCTCCAGCTGCCCACGCGGGAAGTTGCACGGGGAGAGGCGGCGAACCCGAAGAGCGCTACGCTGCTGAATTTAATTAATTTTTAACAATTAAATAGACACGAAGAAAACCTCAACCATGCGTGGAGCGGCAGGAAGCCACGGCGGGGCGGCCCGGCCCGGCCGCACACCACCACCACCACCTCCGGGGGGCACTTCCCCGCACCCCCCGTCCCCC
>NW_020799091.1:112019976-112063047 GCF_003259725.1 Athene cunicularia
CGGGGAGCAGCGGGACCCGCCGCCGCCTGCGCCCTCGGCTCTCTGCGCGGGTCTCGAAACAAGTTGGTCCTGATGGTTTTGAGGCCATTCTGCCAGCAAAACGCTTTAAAGTTACGCAGAAATAACGCTCTCCGAAGTAAAGCCAAAAAAGATCGCTTACCTGACGGCAGCCCTGGGGGCGGCGGCAGCCCCCCAAGGCGGTGTGTGTGCCCCAGGCCGGCTGTGGGGCAGAGGCTGGCCGGGGGCTGGCGAGGCCCGGAGCTGGCTAGCTGGCATGTTGGGTGCCCTGTGCCAAATCCGGTGGGTCCTCCTTCGAAAAAAGCTCGCCAAAAATGACGCAGTGCATCCACCAATTGTGTGTCACCGAGGGAGAATACGTGTGATTCCCACTCAGATCTTCCCATGGTTGGTGCAACACCTGAGTGGGGAGGAAGGGCGACATGGCGCTGAGCTTCCATGGGCGGGTTGAAGGAGCCCAGGCAAGCCCTGCTGTGGGTGTCTCTTGTCCAACCTGCTTTAAGGAATGGAGGTGCTTCCTCCTTACCCTGGCGTGCGAGGCCACAGCGTGACACACGGGAGTGGTGATCGGCAAAAGGCTGGATTAGGAATACCCATCATCTGCGTCAGTTATCACAGAGAAACAAGAGCAAAGTTCTCATCTTGGCTGTCACAAAAAACAAATGAAAGGGCCTGTCAACTGCAGATAGCTGTTGGTTTTAGTTATTGCTATCCTTAATTTGAGCCACTATGTGAGAACAGAAACAACAGAAATAAGCATTGTGCTTATGCTTATTGTCTCCTGATTTAAGAACAGTTCTTGTTCCTTATCCTCTTGAAGTTCCTACTTAAGCTTTCTGCACTGAGGGATTATTTTTTTAATAGTTATTGTAGTTAGAAAAGACAGTCTTGTATGTAGCTATTAAGCTGTTTCTTTCATTTTTGCAAGTACAGCTGTGCAAGTAATATACATTTGTCTACCTTCAAAATTATTTGCCTTTAGCATTGTTTTCAGAATAATTTTCACTGCTGCTTTGCTGGTGTGAAGAGCACAATGTTGTAATCCATGTCATCTTCCAGCTTTTCGTTATTGCCTGTTGAAAAGTCTACATGTCCTGAAGATGCTTTTTATGTAGTTCTTGG
The DNA here is from genome assembly GCF_003259725.1 of Athene cunicularia. NCBI lineage: Eukaryota > Metazoa > Chordata > Aves > Strigiformes > Strigidae > Athene > Athene cunicularia. The sequence goes on from NW_020799091.1 coordinate 112,021,117, forward strand.
AGGAATAGTAGCACTGTAAAAACGTGTTTCTTTTTCACAGAGTTTGTTTGGAGTATGTATTTATTTGGTCAAACCCAATTGTTTGGAGAGGGTGGTATATATGCCCTCTCTAAAATGCCCCTGAAGGCTTGGGGTTTTTCTGATTCAAACCTATTAATGTTGAAATAATTTCGACAATAGATATTTTACAGCATTTCTGATTGTGGGAATGAAGAATGCAAATGCTTCTTTCTGTTTGTAGAAAAATTGTAACAAGCCTTAAAAAATAAAAAGGTGACTATCGTTTCTAGAATTTATCTAGAATTTATCCTTCATGCCTTTATTAGTAACTCTGCCAGTTTGTATTGATTTTCACATGCTTCAAACTTTCTAAGTACAACAGCAGCACCATACCACGATGTTACTTCTGTGGGTTAGACGAAGAAGCTCTAAAGTCACAAAGTTATGTGACAGTCTGCTCCTTCTAAACTCCCAACCAAAGTTTATCTAAGGTCGTGTAGACTCATACATTAGTATAATAATCTCTTCTTAAAAGTACTAATGTCTTTCCTCTATAAAGGTCAGAGGCTGCAGAGTGCCCTGCCTTTGACCATGGGAATCACACCTATGCATGTATTGTAAATTCTAACAAAAGTTAATTGCAACTAGCATGATTGATGCCTAAATAGTACTTGCTTTAATAAACAGATGTTACTAGTAAATAATTTCTAAATAGTACAGTGGCAAAACTCCTATGAAGTTTCACCTTGCAGATGGCTATGTCAGTTGTCAGGAAACAAATTTACTATAAAGGCCTCCAATTTCATATCTTAATATTCTCAAGCATCTGCTAATTGAAAAAGTTTGAACACTATTTCTTTGTAGCCTGACTTGAAGTTGAGCTGCACAGATGTGGTGCATTTGTAGAGGAGAGTAATCTCTGTCAAACCAGAATAAGGACAGAAAAGAGCAGGATCCAGAACTTGCATCTAGGATTCCCTGTTTTAATGGACTTGGGAACTCCTTAATTGCTCTGAGATCTCATATATAAGGTTTCTTCAGCTGATCTACCTGTTGCAGTTAGGTGTGACTGGTGGAAAACCAGTGGGCTCACAATGAATATGTTACTGTAGCTGAGTTAGGGCTGAACTTGCAGAAAAGTGTGAGTACCTGCCTTCTGCTGTTTGGTTAAGGCTCTTGCTATGGTTATGGTGCAAAGAAGCATACTAGGTAAAATAGCCTTTTTGTTATGGGATATGGCCTATGCTGCTGAAACATAATCATGTTGTGTACATGAAATTGTATTTTGCTAATATTTCATATATTTGAAGTGCTGACGGTTCATTCTGAATGGAGGCTGTCAAACATACTGCATTTCTTCAGATTGCTTATCAGATAAGATGTTTATGTAGTATTGAAAACTTTTCCCAGCTATGAATATTTTCTTTCCAGATATAATAAAGGAGCAAAATCGAGAGTTAAGAGGTACACAGAGGGCTATAACCAGAGATAGAGCAGCACTTGAAAAACAGGAAAAACAACTGGTAAGTAGAGCAGGGAACTTTATTTTACTCTTTAAAAACAAACACATACCTCCGGTGTAATAGAAAACTTGCAAAGCACTGAAGATACAACTCAATGTATAATAATTGAACACTGAAAAAGTTGTCTTCCCCTTTTTAACTTTTCAATTATTAAAAATTTTAGTATCTAAAAGTGATTCTCAGTCTCTAACATAGGAAAAGTCTGAAACAATTTGCTTAGATTAAATAACTGCATTCATTTTTCTCTTCCATTCTTAGCATTCTCGATCCTTCAGAAGGTTTTCTTCTAACAGGATTATAAATCAGTGGTCTTGTGGTGGAAAAACTAAAAGAAGTGTCACTGCTATCATATGTTACCATGACTCTCCAGTGGGAGGGAGTACTTAGAAAAACCATAGGGTATCATGAATACCCCATAGGGTTGTTACTTTCATTCATGTAGAAATTCCCTAAAATGAGGTAATAATAGTAAAACTATATGCCTAAATTAAGATCTATTTAAAAATTATTGTGTGTGAGCTATCAAGTATTCTGTGAATGGATGCTGCACCTGTGTGGCAGTATAATTGGATAAATGGTTGTGACAGATGGTGGGGTTTGATGCATGAAGACATGCTCAGACTGTGGGAAAAGCTATGCAAATCCAGCCAGTGTTTCAGAAGCCATTGAGGTGTTGTTTCATGGCAGCAGGTTGCATGAATACCAAGAGCTGGGAATAACAAACTAAAAGAGGTCAGATAAATTGTTTCTGGAAGCCCTGAATGTATAAGATATAATATGCTACTCGTAGATAAGGTATTCTTCAGTATGATATATTCTGATTCTGGAAATAATCTTAATTTTCATGAATACTCACGCTGAAGTTTTGATTACTTACTACAGTAAATTATTTTAGAAATGTTGGATTTCTGAGGATAAGACGCAAGGAGAAGTAAAATAAGTCTTTGAAAAAGAATTTGCTGTTAGGATAGGAGAATCAGTGGACAATAAATAGTAGCTTTCAGAATCAGATCAGGTGAAAAAGGATCAAAGGCTTGTCAGTTAATCTCAGAACATTTTGTTAGTACTTTATTCAGAGAGACTTTTTTCTTTAACTATGAGATACTGCTCTGGGAAAACCTAGTTATATAAATACTATGTATAAAAATACCCTTAAAGTATGCAGACAGTTCTGTTTCAGTTCAGTAACCTCATATGTCTATATGAATTCTGATTATTTTTTTTCCAGAAGAACTTGACTGACTTTAATAAGCTTGTCCCAAACCTCTCAAAACCCAATAATGTATTGCAGCACTCTACACAAATTCTTCTTAATTAAGAATAAAATCATCAATATATAGGGTTTGATTCCTGCAGCTGGATTATCTGCAGTGATTTGGCAATGGTTGGTATAGATTTTTATTTTGCTTTGAAAATTGGGTTATAAATGCTACTTAGGTATTTAATCTCAGTGAGAATATCCCTATTTTCAAATATTTGCTATTAAAACTAGGGTGCAAACTGGTGTTTGCTAGTGTGAAAACTAATCCCCCCTTTCCTTCATAATACTTCAAGTATGCAAAAAGGAGGTAATATTCTGGGCATGCTATAGAAATTTTTTTATGTGGTCTCTATGAGCTACTTACAAAGAGGACAGCTTTACATGTATTTCAGCCTCTAATGTTTGAAGAGCTTCATGCTCTTTATTTGCCAATCCATACCTTCTTGGATTAAAATAATATGTATGACACAGCCTTCTAGAAATTAGCGATTTACAGAGAAGATCTTGTGCCAGTGCCATATCTATAGTAAACTTGACCATGATCTTTCCTAGTAGTAAAACTAATGTGGTGAGTCAGTTTACCCTTGCCTTTAAACAGGACTGGTTTGCATACATAACTTCCTATAAGTGCAGTTTTCTGGACTACCAGTGCATATAAAGTGAAGCAACTGTACTCCCATAGCAGGTAGATTCTGTTGAAGAATCACGGGAAAAAGCTAGTCTTTAAAGGCTGCTTTTACTTAATGGTAAAAATCAAAATGTACAATTGGACATATACAAAGAAGGGAGATACTACAGCAAGCCCTCCTTAAAAAGGCTAAAAAGGAAAAATTACTTGAAAAGTTTACGTTACCAAGTCACAAATCAGAAGACATACTTCAAAAAAATTCCAGCTGACAGGATGATTTGTGCCTCATTTTTTCCTGGTACTTCTGGGCTAAATAGTTTGCTGTTTCTCCTTAAATAGATAAATTGGGGTTTGGGGTTTTTTTGCAAGCCAGAATTATCTGTCTTAAGGTTTAAGCATATGTTGTTGTAGACAAACTTATACCACTTTAATTATGTGCTAAGTTAAGTCCAGCTAAATTATGTGTGTAAACAGCCTGTAATTATTGGTCATCTAACTTTATCTACTTTGTTCCCTGAAGGTTATGAGATTCTCTCGAGGCTGCAAAATTGTTAAAAAGAACCTATGAACTCCCCATTTCTTCCATGGGTGATGTGGCTTGATTGTCCATGCAAGAAATCAAAGGTTCATGACACTAATAGTTAGCTGGCCATAATAATTTCTTCACTTCCTCGGTTGTTGTTTGGTTTGGGTTTTTTTAAGTGTTACTCCCTATTCTGATATGGAATTGAATGTGGACATATAAGTGAATGTGACATTATGCAGAAGGTGAAGTCTTTTAGGGAACTCTGTGCTACCATACTATAATTCGGTTTCATTCTGTTTTTTCCTTCTCGTCAAATCATAACAGCATTGCATTTATTCTACTAAATAACCTTGGTAGAAAAGCAAGGAATACTATTTACATAACTTTAAATATCTTCAAAAAACCAAAGAGGATAGTTAACTTTTGGAATTTGTTAGTGTTGAATGAAAATTCTGTGGAATTAATCTTATACCTTTTTTTAAACAGGAACTAGAAATAAAGAAAATGGCTAAGACTGGTAACAAAGAAGCCTGTAAAGTGCTAGCAAAACAGCTTGTACAACTGCGGAAGCAGAAAAATAGAACGTATGCAGTTAGCTCTCAAGTCATTTCTATGTCCACTCAAACAAAGGTCATGAACTCTCAGATGAAGATGGCAGGAGCTATGTCAACTACAGCAAAAGTAAGGCATTACAAGACTTTCTTTTACATTAAAATGCAACATATGGTTGCCAAAGTTGTGTTATTTTGTATAAGATAATTAGAGGGATAAAACTTACTGCTTAATACCACAAATAGTGTTGAGGATACAGTAGGGACATGTAATTTTATTCACATTATGAAATTTTTCTCTAGTCAGTCCAGCCAGTTAGCACCTAACTAAGTGTATTTTCTTGAGCTACACATCTGTCAAATGTTTACATGATTAAAATAAACTCTAATGCTAGTGAAGAACTATTGTAATACATCAGAAAACCCCAAATCATGCTGCTACAGTGTCTTGCCTGTATATCTTGTCACAAGCAATTTTTATTGGGGAAAAAGTAGGGCATGCTTCATCTAGAAATCAAGGCAGTGTGTCACAGTAGCTCTATGGCTTTTGCAAAAAGTAGGTTATTGCTTTAGATCTTAAGTTCCTAAGGAAGTCTAATCATTCTCACACTCCATGATCTAAGGAAATAGTATTGCATTAAGTTCTCTCACAAATCTCATCTCATAAGAGAGTCTGAAAAATCCATTATCTGAGTTGGTTGTGAACTTTCCCCTGCTTCCCTGAATTGGTAAATAGGAAGTTTACTTTTGGCAACTAGGATTGTTTAGCCTGAGGTGTAAGAAACAGAATTAGCGTGCATCATTGTAGACAAGTTGTACTTTTACAACAGTCCAAGTTAAATCCAGTTACACACAGTAATGCAACACAATTTAGCGTGGAAAGTAATTGCTGCTAAGGCTTTGCTGTCAGATATCTTTAGAAGCAATGTGTTGACAGGTATCAGCTGTTCAGTGATACAGAGTTGTGGCTTGGTAGCAAACTTTCCATCCTCCATGGCTAACCCACAGAGCAGGGAGGGGCTTGTCTGACTGTACAACTGATCAAATTAAACAGCTTGGTATTCTTACGACAGTGTTGCATGTGAACAAGTTGGTCTTGCTTTTAAATTATTACACGGTTGACTTGTTTTTATCTATGAGATGTCTTGGATTATATTTCTCAAAACCAGAGTGTCACTAGACTAAGTATAAAGCTTAAGTCAGTAGAAAAACCAAAAATACTGAAAAATAAATTAACCAGCATCCAGAAAAGTGATGTTTTTTGAAATCTAGCAGGTACTTATATGGACTAGTTACTATTGGAGAGGAAGGTGTTACATTGTTTTGGTCACTTTTAAAGTGAGTATTTTGCTATATCAACATGGGGAGTCTAAAGAGAAGTATTCAGTTGTTCATTTTGAAGGTTATAAACTATTCTTAATCTCATACAACCATCAATGAAAAATATACATGGAATCAGTTGCCTCAGCAAACAAGACAAATAACATGAATGCAAAGCTTTAAAAGTATTTTCTATATAATTTTTAGCATCTATGGAGCTAATTTGGAACATAGTAAAGTCCAGGTATTTGTTACCTGTTTCTTTTAATTGTGTGTCTGACCCTTATTGTTTGAAGATATATAAACTCAGTTCAGTGCAAATATTTTTTACGTCCATCTATAGTTCTTGTAAAAGAACTATAAAGAACCAACACACTTAAGTACAGGAGAACTTTTTAACTTCAAATAATGTGACTGTGAACACAGTCTTTGAAATTCAAGTAACATTAGAAGCATAATATGTTATCACTTTAAACATACTCAGACATAACTGAGTTACAGTATCTGACTCAGATACATTGCTTGTATCTGTATTTAGGTTTTGACATCCCATGAGAGACACAGTAGCTTGCTTCTTAGGAAGGAAGAAATATTAAGTACCAGTGCTTGCAAAGGCAGTGCTGCATAGCTGTAATAAAACAGGTGAAGTTTATTACACTGTCACAAAAAGATTACCTATTAGGTAATCCTAATAGGTTCACCCTAAGCTTATCCATGCATCCTGAATACTTCAATATTTGCTTTTCAGAGAAAAGGAATTTTTTCCATTAAATTATAACATAAACAATTGTGATTTAATGCCCGTCCTCTAGTGCTGGTTCAAATAAGTGTTCCTTACTGAATAGAAAACCTGCAGCCATTTACCTCTTTAAAGTGTATAGCCTGCAAATTAGGAAATATTATACAAATCTTTTCTTTTAGATCAGGCAGATTTTTCCTAATATAAGGCCAGGAGAAGGGTCATGGTGCAAGAAAGATGCATACATTTAAAAGCATATCTATTAGGGTAGTAGATAGTGAAATTTCTTACTGGGTACAGATTGTATTGATTGTGATGTATCTACAGTTCTCATGGGATGTAAAGAGACAAAGAAAGTGACATTTGGACTGCAGGGTTTTTATTAGAAAAGTCTTATTCCTTCTTAATGTATATATTGGTATATACTAATGTCTCATTCTATGATATTTTTTAAAAAATATTATTAGACAATGCAGGCAGTTAATAAGAAAATGGATCCACAAAAGACACTACAAACTATGCAGAATTTCCAGAAGGAAAACATGAAGATGGAAATGACTGAAGAAATGAGTAAGTTCTGCACTTCAGGGAACATCCAGCTGCAGCCCACAGTAGGGTAGTCTAGAAATACTGATGATTGACATTTTATTTCTACATTTAAAGAGCAAACAAAACAACGCATGCCTGAACAGGGATGCTGAGCCTTAGGCTTTTTAGTAGCTCTAGATACTAAATCTATAATCTGTTCCTTCCCATCTTCGTGCAAAACACCCACCATACTTCTTAAAAAGAATATACTGGAAGGGGAAGGGGGTTTGAGACCAGTTCAAAACCTTGTAACTGGTACGGGGACTTGAAAAATTGCCCTTTCTGTAGCCCATAGTTTTGCATGTGCTTTTTCCTCTGGACTGGACACTTAATTTAGCTATTATTGATAGTCTCAGTTTTATATACTCGGTGATATGTGATGGTTTTGTCCCTTTTTTTAATTTCAAGCCACCAACTTCTTGGGGGGGTCTCCTTCCTATCCCAATCCCTGCTGCTGTGTTGGCCACAGCAAGTAGCATAGACTTGAAACAATATTGTTGAGCAAGATGCGAACACCTCAACTGTGTGAAACTGTATTATTGCAATTCAGAAATTAATGAATAGTTAACAATTTTGCAACTTGGAGGAAGAAGAAAGGGGTTTTTATGGAACTGTAGAAGATGTTTTTAGGAAATGTTGAAATCTAGTAAGGGGGGAGATAGCATAACTGAACTATTTTGGTGAAGATAAACATTTTTATAAAAGCAGTCATGCCTTACTCTTGTTGCTTTAGCTGTGCTCACAGGCTTTGCCAGGCAAAGGTAACAAAGCCTCTCCAATATACAGGTGCTTTCTGTTGGTATCTTATACAGTGCTTTTACTACTACATTCTGGGAGGGTTAGAAAGATGGTACTAGGTTATTTTGGTAACCTTCTTGCTTAAGGCAGTGTGCTTTTTTTTTTTTTTTTCCTCTAAGTTAACGATACTTTGGATGATATTTTTGATGCTTCTGATGAAGAGGAAGAAAGCCAAGATATTGTTAACCAAGTGCTTGATGAGATAGGAATTGAAATCTCTGGAAAGGTATGGATAGTTTTACTCAGTTCATGTGCTTCTTCCCCTTCATTCCCTTTTTAAAAATAGTTTATTCTAGCGGCCTTCATTTTACAGTCTTATTCTAGAAAAGGTCAGCTTGTCATAACATGTATTATTTTGACTGAAGAAAACTTGTCTTCTTCTAGATGGCCAAAGCTCCATCAGCTGCCGGAGGCTTACCATCTGCATCAACATCAAAAGCTGCTACCATATCAGATGAAGAGATTGAACGACAGCTTAAAGCTTTGGGAGTTGATTAACTCGATGGCAGTAAACAGTCTGCCATCTAATTATTCAGCTGCAGACAGATATAAAAGTGCAAATACTCTTTCAGTGCAACTGCTGTCTAGGAAAACTCTGAAGCTTCAGAAATGACAACTTGAAGTTGGTACTGGGGGAAGGAGAGAATATTTTGAATCGTTTACAGGGAGAAGTACTCTTGGTGTGTCCATTGCATGGAGTCTTTGTGAGCACTGGACCAACCAGGGATGTAGTTCTAATGATAAATTCACTTATACCTGATCTGAATTTGTCCTCTGAATTCAAAGTTTTCTTCTATCTCAATTCCTGGTCTATCTTTAAAATTAGCTGTTCTGTGGCTGGTGGTGATGCCTTCTAGGACAGCACCTATATAATATATATAATTTTTATAAAACCATTGCTATAGAAACATTCTTAGTCTGTCATCTTAGCACAAATGAAACTTCACCTTTGCTCTTAGTTGGAAAGTATTTTGTTTTGATGACAAATAGCCTTAAAAGTCTAGCAAATTTAGGCAGAAAGAAAAAACATTTTATGTATTGCTTTCAAGCTCCTGTAGTAACTTTGAGTTGATTAAATAATAGCTGGTTATTCTTTTTACCAAAAGGGAAGGATACAGTCCTTCTGCAGTTAATTTTCCTGGAAGAAGATTTAAATTTGTTAGTGAACTTTATTGCATGAAAGGCACTGATTGAACTCTATTGTACTGTAACATAATTGGTTTCAACAGAATTGCCGTGCCTTTATGTATATAAATCTTGTATCTTTGTGATTTTTTTTTTTTTTTTTTCAGAATGAGTCTTTGATAGGTGAGTAATTAAGATGGTTTCACAAAAAACTGTGGTGGGACCTCTGTGTACACTTGATGGGACTCAGTGCTGAAGTTCAGAAATGCAACTTGTGCACTTGCTAAAAGGACATTTGCCCAAAACATTTGTAAATATTTTACAGTATTTCGTAATGGAAGATAACTGTGCATAATTGTATTATTTACTAAGATGCAATTGATCACATTGATAAGTTAAATCTAAACTTTAGTTTTGAGAACAATTTTGGATGATACCTGATAATTACTTATCTAAACACTATAATAACAGTGTTCTGGTTCTGTGAAGGTTTTTCACTGGTCTCTGAACTGCACCAACATGATTCTAGTTATAAGTGGAATGTATTGGACTAATGAAATAAGAACTGTTGATATTTTAAACGGATGACAGAGTCTGAGAATGCAGTTCCCAGTTATGACTCCCCAGATGGTGTGAAGTTCTCAGCCCTTACTATGCTGGAGATTATTTGCCCATCAGTTGTGCTAATTTAGTGGGGCCGTTCAATGAACAGAAACAACAAATTCATCTTGGCTTTAAAAAAAGGAAAGCAAAATACCTCCCAAGAGCGAAACCAGGATAACTGTGAGGGGACCAACTTCATAAAGAGACTTTGCTGCTAGAAAAAGTGTAGCAGGAAACCATAACCTCTGTGAATCTACAGTTGTTGCACCATCTGCTTTTTAAAGATTAAAGTCAGCAGAGAAGGAAGAAACGTAGGTGAGCCTTCATCTGTTTTTTGGCCTAGAAATGCAGGAATTCTTTCTCTTTGAAGGAAGTAATAGACAAACTATGAATCTATGAGGTAGTGGGTTGGAACGTGTAAGTTTATATATTGCATGTATCTGATATGAGGTGAATTTTTTTTTTTACTAGTTATTTTGTAAAAATCTAATAAAAGGCTTTTTATTCCGCAATGACTTTGTCCGCTGTAGGGTTAGTCTCTTAGTGGGCTTGCTTTGGACTCCTGTTAGCTCTGATAAATTTTCCTTTGACTTGAGCTATAAAGCAGCATAATATTTTTTGTAGTTGCTTGTGGGCCTTTGGCTTAAACTCAACATTCAGTGAAGACTTCATGAAGTTTGCATTCCCTTCTGCCTGTAAGTGGGTTCACAAGTACTGTTGGAGAAACCATAATGTGAAATTAGTTAGGTATAAAACTACTGATTGATTATATGTTGCTTGAACACCAAGGCTTATGCCCTTTCTGAATTGTGTGCACTTTATCCTTTTAATGACTGTCAACATTGGACATAATTCTACTGTGAATTCTTTCTACTATCTATGGGGTCTTTGATGAACAGGAATAAAGGCATTGCTTTTTGGTGTTAGAAAGACTGCTGAACTAGGGCTGCTGTCAATATCTATCTGGTATTCCTGTTAACAGTTACCTTGTAAATTCTGCAGCTCTAATCTGTATAAAAATGTTTCAGTAGCAGAGTGAGCAGGCTTGCTTATATTTATTTCAATTATAATTGGTATGTTGTAGCTGCCTATAACAGAATTGCATCCCCTACTTAGAAACAGATTCCTATTAAATCACTCTTAGCAGACTAAAAAACTACTCACTCAATCCTTAAACTCCTTTATCATTGGTGACACCTTAATAGCAACTGAATCTGAAAGTCCTGTATCCAAGAACAGCAATGCAGTCGTGCATGCAGCTAAGAATGGCTTTACTGGGGCAGACTGAATCCTGCTCCAGAAGTGCTCATAAGCAATGCCCAGGAAAATATGAAAACAAGATAAATGTAGATAATTCTTCCAACCTCTAACTATTTTCAGTTCAGAGCCCTTCCAGAGCCATATGTAAGTTCCTCTATATAAAACAGCCTTGAGTGGCTTTCTCATCTGTGAATTTGTCCATATTAGCAAACTGTCACCCACCTTTTTTAGAAGAGGATTTTCACAGATCTGTCCCCACCACATTAAGAACCACCACTTTTTTCTTTAGTTTCTTTCCAGTTTCATGTCTACTCCTAGGTCTTACATTAGGCAAGATGGTAAACAGCTTGCCTCCATCCAACCTTTCAATACAGCTCATAATTTGGTAGACCACTGTAGCATTCAGTGCACACACGTTAAACCTAGAACAGTTACCTTTGGTCATGACCTTTGCTTCTGTAGGGGTCTTTTGTAGGTCTGTTATGTCCTTCATATGAGGGGGACAGAGTGCTACAAAGTACTTTGGAGGTAGGTGAACCACAGATTTATACATTGTCATAACATCTTGTTTTGTCCTTTATTTTAGTTTTAACACCCTGCCTAAACTTACTATGGGAAAAGTAAGAGCAAGAAAAAAAAACCACAAAGACATCAAAGAAAAATAGTGTAGCCCACGTTAGTCAAATGGCAAACTAAACTCTTGCAGGTTTATAAAGCTGCCCCTCAGAAGTCTTAACCTAGGGGTTTTTCCCCAATCAAGAGTGGTTGATGGCCATTGCCCAGTAAGTTATTCCTACAAAAAAAAAAAAAATTAATTGCCACTTTAAGTCTAATGGCTGCAGCACATTAAATTGATTTCATCCAGCATTTTTTCTTTAAAAAATTCCACTCTAATTTGTTTGTATTTCTGTGGCAACAGCTGTATGTGTTTAAATGGTGGCTGCTTCCTCCACTTAGCCTTTTGCCGTTCTTTTGCAAGGAAATGGCATTATGTGTCACCTTTAATTTTATTTTGCTATGCTTCGGCAATTGGCCTTCACTTGTAAGGCTTTCTATAAGACTAGAAATCGCAATTTTATGGTAAGTCTGCTTTTGATTTAACTATTACAGCATGCTAAAATGAATATGCACATCAGCATGATACACAACTAAAGTGTTACCAAAACAACTACAAACCATTACCTGGAATACCAGATGTGTAAGAATATTTTATTGGATGCAGGGGTTGGGAAGTACAGGCTTATAGCATTTCTAGGAAGCCTTTTATAATTTAGAAAATAATTTAGACTATAAATAACATATAGATCAGATAGTAGTTTCAACAGATATAATATAAATCACATGAAAGGTACACAAATGCTATGCCACCACCCACTGAGTGCTAATTTCAACTGTATTTATCTTTCATCGTTTTGGAAAGTTCATGCTCTGCCAATACACCTGTGGTGGATAAAGGCTACAGCTTGGTCTTTGCTGTAGCTTGGCTACGCTAGTGATGAGAACAGCCTGAAGAGAGTACATAGCACAATTTCTCCCCTTTGAGTTATTAACTTCAAGTTTTCTAAATTAAGGGGTTATAGCAATGCATTCATCCATAAATATATATATTTTTTAAATCCAGGAGCCTGATTTCCATAGCTGAATATGCTATGGTCACTGTAATAGGTATCGGAGATAATTTAATGTACACTAGGGAGAGAGCACTTAACTTGTACACACTGCTTCTAAGTGGTCTTGAACATTAAACTCCTTTTGCTTTCTGTGGGCCTATTATCTAGACACTTTCTAAATCATCAGGTCTGCTTTATGGAAAAATAAATCTGGCTATTACTACTTGCATGCACTCGATTTCGGTCCTTGGAAAACAATCAAAAAATACATATATGGTAATGGGCTATTCTAATAACAATGAGCAGGCTGATGAGAGGGCTGGATAATCTATCCCTGGTGAGTACTACAGTCATTAAATTCAGTTTCTCGTGCCTGTCTTTCTGATAGGTGGAACTCTGGCACTGTCATTACACCCCCACCCCCCCATTGTCTCTAGGCTAGAGGACGACAATAGGAGAGTGGGAATGTGCAGTGCAATAAACACTGATAATTCTCTAATTTTTTACCCCCTCAAGCCACAAAGTCTTAAGGTAAGGTAAATTTTTATAGCTAAGCCTGTCCAAATCAAACTTTAAGGCATATAATAAATTAGCAAGAATTACCTTTGATAACAAGCATAACAAAAAAAAAAAAAAAAAAAAAAAAAAAAAAAAAAAAAAAAAAATTGGTGCCCGTTTAAGGCAATCAAGTGATAGCTGGAGACAGAGCACACAGTAGGATTGGTGGGTGTTGATACCTCTGTACTTAGCTGTTTGTAACAGCTTACTCTACCATAAATAATGACAGCAATTATGGCACATTTCTCATGGCATTTACCTGAAATGATTCACAGAGGTGTACAGCTGTTGTGAGCATGTAGCTGAATTTGAGCTGGCAGTTCTTCAGCTCACGTTCTGCTACCTGGCTCTTAGACCTAGTGGCAGTCCCACAAGATCTTATGGGCGCATCCCATCCTTAGCCTATAACTAGATATTCAGCAGTGTCACCACTCCTTGTTTAAGGTCACTTATTCACCTTGTCTTCTTTGAAGGTCTAATTTCTCACTGGTGCTCAGTTTGGTGAGCTCAGTGTTCACCAATGGAGACGGGACCGTGTCATGTGCCTAGTAGCATACAGTCTCACAAAGGTTGGCTCAGTTAGATAGTTAACGTGAGATCGGGCTACAGCACATGCATGGACATGGAGAGGCAAAGTTCTTTCAAAACTGTAGCTGCTGATAGCAAGCTTTGTAACCTTTCTTCACATAGAACACAGAACTTTGTTTGTTGATGCTTAGGGTACCTACATGGGGTTCTCCATTAAATGTACCCCAGGTGCAAGAAAGGCACAGCACAGGGAAGCTGCAAGTACTTGGACGACTTGGAAAGTATTTCTAGTTGAATAATGCATAATAGGTTACTTGAAGCTAAACAGAGACCTCCACCTCTTTAAATGTATGCAGTAGCATTTAATTTGTTTCCAAACTTTTACATTAAAATCAGGTCTTCCACAACACACTACATCTGAAGCAGACTAGCTTGTAAGAGAAACAAGTGGTTAACTGATTTTTCTTTTTCTTTTTTAAAATGACATAGTATTTACAATATTTACAAAAAGCAAACCAGAAACCCACATCTATGCACAGGAAAGCTTTACCGGCATTCATGATGCTCCTTGATAATAGAACTAAAGGCGTTTTGATGTAAACTTGTCTTCACTCTTTTTTCCCTTTGTCTTCTGTTGCAAAACCAAACTCTCACAACTTCTTTTTCAAGATTGAGCCCCTCAGCCATCCTCATAATTTCTTGAGAAGAAGGCTTACTTTGTTCTCCAAAGTGTCTCTCTAGGGCTTCTTTGGCAGCAATGCTGGATAAAGGGATAAAATGACACCTTAAAAAACTTCTGACACATTCAGGCTTTCACCACTAGTTCAGAAGAAGGGTCAGCTAAGAGCACATAAGATAGTGACTTGGTTTATTTCCTTTTTTTTTCTATGTAAAGGAAACCCACCGAGCTTAAACTAAACTGTATTTCTTTGCTGCCATGAACAGCATGGCATCATGCAGAATTTCAGCACAATTTAAAGACAAAATGCACATCAAATTCAGTACAATTTCAGCGGTAATCATAAAACATTTGTGCTTTTTAATGCTCTCGAGGACGTACAGCTACGGTAGATATGAACGGGATCACAGGAATTAGAACGAGCCTGAACACCTAAACAAAGTTTAGTGGTTCAATAAACGAAATAAGTTAAGACTTCTATCTTTTCTTATTCTCACATACAATTTCCTTCACGTCTGTGTTACATATTTTCAGAAAACAAAGATTATCTGCAACATGCCAAAAGGACATATCAAAAACTGGCTTCAGCAGTAGCTGTAATTTCTTTGGACACAAGAGGGCACTTCATGCATTTTTCTGGAAATGAGGTGCAGTTATTTCTTTTACAGAAATACACAAAGTATCTGCTGGAGTTGTAGTTATTTCATTAATTAATCTGTAATATGTTGTTGGTCTTTCATTTATAGGTCTATTTTGCAATATTTAGTGTCGTTATTAAAACTACCTAATTAATAGCGTGATGTTCTGCACACACAGAAGTATAGAAAAAACATTAGCTTTAACTAACAGTTTCTTAAGCTTTCTAATCAAAGTAGAAAATAGAATAGCTTCCACAAATTCAAATTAAGTAGGTTTTGCTCTAATTTTGTTAGTGGGACTTTTGTTTTACCTCTAGTTTGCCTTCAAACATCCATTAAGAAATGCTAAGAGTAAGGCTGCAGTTCAGATAAAGTCCTGATTAGTTTGAGGTCCTCAAACTGAGGTCCTATATGTCTTCGAAGGAACAATTAATATTTTCTTACTAGAGGGTATTTGGTCCTGAATTTTGCCTCAGTTATCTGTGTCATTGACAACCTGTCATATTTGATACTCCCAGTGCAGTGGGGTTAGATGTAAAAGCAGGAATAATTAAAAAATTCTTAACAGGTGGACTGATTTCCTCAATAGCTTTTGAAAAACAATACCAAAACCCACAATGGTAAGTGAGCAGTCTTCAGTGGGCTCCTCTAGCCAGGAAAAAACACCCAGGACAGAGGTGGTCTCAACTCAGCTTTCATGCAGGCCATCCAACATAAACTGGACAAGGTCTTGGCACTGCTGCTCCAATCCTTACTGGCTTGTAGAGAAGCTGAGAGGAGAAACTGGCCTCCCAAGAGTAAAGCCTCATCCCTTGTGAGGTGCTGTGATGAGCAAATGAGCTGTGAAGCATCTCCCATCCACAGTTCACTCCTAACTGAGAAACATCCCCTCAGAGGCATACTTAATTCAAAAGTCAGAAAAATTTCACACCATTTTATTCCTTATATCAAAAGCAGTATGACTCAGAAAAGGGGTCTCGACTGTGAGAGAAGGTGGTAGATGTTGTAGCTGTAGGACTATAGAGCAGCCTACATCTCTGGGAGATGCCACTGCACATTGGGAAGGATCCCTATTAAAGGAACAGGCAATTCACTGTAGCAGGTAGGGCCTGACAGCACCACGGTTGTGCCCAGAGGCAGCCAAATTCCCTTCCTGTGGAAGAATACTACAGCTCCTTGGAGGCCCCCTGAGTGAATTCTTCACCAAAGGATATGAGAGTCTGGGATATCTAAAGAAGAAGGAAATACTCCATTTGCCTATTTGGTATTTGGCTTTGTAATATGATTGACCAGCCTACTTGATTTCCACATGGAGATGAGGCTTAGATAGATGATAGATGTTGGCCACCAGAGATATGGGAACCTCCTTCTGCTGTCTCTCACAACAACTGCCTGTTTTATCACTTCAGCTCCTTAAAGTATTTCTTTGGGAACTCCAAAGAATCCAGGGACAGAGGACAGGGATAAGGATGCCGTATCTGTGTATGTGTATCTGCCATGTAAGAGCTTACCCTCAAACTTCTCAGACTTTAGTTCTATTCCAAAAATAATGCAATTTATTCCAGTATAATGTAGAACCTCCCAAAATGAAAAGAAGGGTGCTCTGATACCTTATTCACTATATAGATATCATAAAATCTGGGCAGAATTATAATAAAATATTTTTTCATATTAAAGTTTGTTGTTGTGCATTGAAAAAAGATTAACTGGGAAAAGTATTGGTTTGGGGGCAAATTGGGGTTCTGGAGGGTTATGCTGTTGTTTTTCACTAGAATGTTTCAAAATAGTGAAACATTTTGAAGCATTAGCTATAGAGATTCATTAACAGAAAATAACACTTTGATTTTGAACCCAAGAAACATCCTAGCCAAAGTTGTTTCTAATACATAACACCCTAAATATTTATTACCTTATGGTGGTTCTGCGCTTCCTCTTCCTCTCATTCACTCCAACTTTTTCATTGTATAAAGCTGTATTAAAAACAAAACCCAGCAGTTGCCTTCCATAAGAAATGGAAACAAGCACAATCATCTCCAGAAAAACATCCCTTTCTTTGAAGACAGAAGAACACTAACAGATAATGCCACTGAATAAAAGCAGCACCACACATAAAAGCACTTCTTTCTTTCAGGTGGTTATTCATTGTTTTACCTCCAGCACTAAATGTGTGTAAATAAAAATGGTGTGCCACGGGTAAAGCTGCAAACAGTGCTGGCTCTGTGCCTATGTAGCTGTGGAGCCATACTTCAGCCCCCTCCTTTGACATACCTTGTTCCTCCTACCCTGCAGGGTTTGATCTAGGGAGATGGAGTCCATTTCCATACCTCTTGGCTACTTCCCCCTCTTTCTGCAGAAATACAGTCTTGGCTGTCAACCCCATTTATTCATCTGCTTCTTCCATCCCGCTCCCTTCTCAGAGGCTGCTGACTGAGTGCATGATCTTACCCTGCAGCTCAAGCCTGTAACGCTGCTCAGGCGGTCAGTAGCTGCTACCCACTACAACTCCCTCACAAGTAATTCTTTCAATGTGCCAGCCACATTAGGAGACCCTCTGTTTTCCAGTGCAGTTACAGGGGAAGGAAGCTTTCTACATTTGGTTCAAAGGAAATCAAAGCGTGCAGCAGAAGCAGCTGTTTAACAAGGTTTCCTACTGTTGAATACAATGACAAATCCAAAAAGTAGCATTAAGATCATCTCTTTCTTCCGATGCTAGGTGAGTGCTGCACAGCAGTGTCCTGGCTTTTGCTGTCACCTCCAGACATACTGCTTCTCAGCATCACAATTCATCCAGCAGAAAAGGCTGTTCTTTAAGGCAACCCATTTCCTCTAAATCAACCGACCTGTTCTAAAGTACACTTTGTTCAGTGAACCCCATGACTCTTTCTGCAATTGGAAAGTAACTGGGCAAAAAGAAGGGAAACCCCTAGCAACAAAAAGGTTGCATCAAAAATCTCTATGCCATGATATTCTTCTTTAGGGTTTAAAGACCACTGTCTCTGCTGAATTGAAATCCTTTCTCCCATGGCCATATGTCTTATGTAGTGAAGAATCCCCATATGTTGCTAAATGGGCTGTCTGATAGATTCTAACAGCTCTGATGTTTCCCATATTGCGGTGGAGTTAGTTTGCTGGGATGGGACTGACAGAAATTACTTTTGTTAGGCCAAGTAATGTTTCTTCTATTCTGTACCCTCCATGCATTTCTGTTTGCCCCTCCCTGCCCACCCAAAAAAGATAACCAAAATTTAATAGAAGCACGCCTTAATGTAAAACAAAACTTTAGTCTATGGAAGACACATAGTAGTTCTTCAACATGTATATAGGATTCTGGTTTAAATGCAAAACAACATTCAGAGGATTTCAATTCTCTACCTCCTACTTGTTCTGCTTCCTCCAGCCACTTGGACAGTATTGATTTCAGTTTGCATGCGTTCTTGAAACTCAGCTGCAAATTTTCAAACCGGCAAATAGTAGTTTGGCTGAATTCAGAGCCATGCACAGCAGCCAGCGCTTCTCCAACATTGGTTTGTGTATAACCTGTCAAAGGAGAAAAAAGTCACTGTGGAGCTTTCTATAAATGGTTACTTGCCTTGAGGCGCTTAGCCCGTCACTGATGACTCTTATGAACAGTGTGTGCCTGCAGCATTCTCCAGGATGGGCTTTCTGCAGAGGTCTCTGTGGCTCACTCTGACATGTTCAGTCTCCTCTTGGTTTCAGTGGAGTTTTACACTGATTTAGTAGAGTTTTACACTCTGAGATTAGAGAAGAATCCAGATACCCCTTATCGTTCTTTCTATAGATGGTGCAATGGCAATAAACTAATCCCTGGCAGCCCTGCCAGTCTCCTGTTGTTTGTTGCAACGGCTAAAGTTGAAGCGATCAGAGAAATGCTGCAGTTACCATGCAGACACTGACTCTGTAACAGCAGCTTCCCGTTCAGAGCTCGGAATGTGTATCTGCCATATCCAGGGGTCTGGCTCATCATCAGCCCTTTCTGCCTCTGTGCCAGAACAGACAGGATCTCTTTAGATGCTAAATGTCTCACGAGGCAGCATTTTGCCCCCATTTTGATTGCACTAACTCTGTGCTTCTCAGTCTCAGACCCACAGCCCATATTAACTCTGTCTTCCCTTGTAAAGCTCAAGATTAGTTTTCCTGTGCAAACTGCAGTTTTCCCATCAGAACAGTAAACCCAGTCTTACAGGTTCTGTGTCATTTGTTTCCATCAGAGGAAGTTCTGTTCCCTCAAAAAATCAGCATGAAGATACAGCAATGATTACAGCGTTTAACAGCATGAGGCCTTGCAAACCTTTCCATTGCTCTGTCTGACATTAAATACATGGTATACAGCAAAACTGACAAAGTTGCAAATACTATTTTAAAGCCTAAATTTTTATTTCAGTCCTTATTTTGACACCGCAAATGAAATGCTTACTAGCTGTTGAGGTAATGCATAGATACCGGTAATAACCTAATAATTTTTTACACTTCTAAAGCTAGAGGGATGCCCTATTTTGTAACGATACAATGTAATGTTATAAGCAATAATATCAAAATTGCAACTCTCCATTTGGAATACCCAATATTTTAAGTGGGCTGAATCTGTAGCGCTGGGTGTTACTTTTTTTCAGTACAGTTCAAACAAGGGCAAGACATGCTTTTACTCTGCAATGTACCTCTATTCCCTACAGGCAAGAAAGACCACCTCAGTCCACCTTTGACCTCAGCTAAGATTGTCCAGTGAAAGACAAGCACCTCACTGGAGACTCTCTAATGCAATCCCTCTTGCATCAACCCCGGTAGCTATCAGACAGCAACAAAGATATCAGTTGCTTCTGTACCTGTGTCTTGGCACAAGTAAATAAACCAGGAAAAGAAGCTTTCTCCTGGTATGAAAGATTTGCCACGGATGTCACCCTTCTTGTATACTGAAATGACATTGCACCATCAGATGAAGCACTTCATGGGGAAGAGGATGGTTATGAGAGGTTAGAGCCTGTGCTGCCCTAAGCTGCAGAAAATTGGGGACTGTGCAAAATAATGCACCTGGCACTGAATCTGATTTAATGAACAGCAATAATTTTCTCTGCAGTTAAGTAATTTAAGGGCAGGAAAGTTTAAATTCACTTTCTATGTACTAAGCTACAAAAAACTGAAGTTCATTAATTCCATGCAAGTCTTCTAGGAACAGAGAAAGCTTGGCAGTGCAAGGCAGGATTAGAGTTATGATTAGACAACTGCAGAGGCTAGACCATAAAACATTTGGAAATAATTGGCTTTCACTGGAATTTTTCAGCTTTTTTTTCACACACATAAAGCACATACCTAGCTTAATTCTCCGCAGCTTAAATTCATTAGCAAATTTCTCCAGTTCCCTGATTTCAGGGGAGTCCATGTCAATGGGCTCTTCGACAGACTTGCTTTTTCTGCGGAACTCCTGCTTGAAGTCTGTGGCAGTGGGATCATCTGTGAGGAGGGACTGGTGCATGGGCGTAAAGCTGTGGCTGAGGGCACAGGAACTGGCGCTCAGGGCATGCTCCGGGAATTTATAAAGGCAAGGGGTCAGGCTACCTGGGCAATACCAAAAAGAAAACTCAGTACAGTTATTCTCTACTGCTACACAATAAAAACATGCCTTCATCATCTCATAATCCATGTCTGTAATATGTGAAAGTACCCAAGAGTGAGTATCTCCTAGGAGATATGGTCTCTCTTGTGCCAACATATGAAAACAAACCAACAGTCACTTTCACCAGCCACAGCCATCCTATTTCTTAGCAAACGAGGATGCACATAAACAAGATGGTAAATGGACCAAACTTAAACAAATAACAATCCAGCTGGAATTAAGTGGCACAACAAATTGATGGATCTATGTAATTTTGAGCCACATAAAATGTGCCAGTCTCTTATTTTCTGTTACAAAGTACGCTTCCATGTAAATACCAAGTGATGTTCAGACAAAATACTACCTTGGTTTAGCTTCAGCACAAAATTTCTTCAAGGAAAGTACACAGGTCAGAGCTTAAAAAAAAAATCAAAACACAACCCAAAACAAAACCCCAAACACATTCAGAATGGTTGTTCTTGGCTTAAGAAATTGCTCAAGGACAAAACAAAACTATCTCATGATATCTTTTGCTCACAAATATCAGACTTAACAAGGAAATTCAGTTAAGAGTGAAGGCTGCTTTTTCAGTAGATATTGTACATAGAGCTAAAGTCTCTGACCTGAAGGGAAAAAAAATAATTGGAGAAATATTAATACTCTTCAGTGTTTCTGGAGCAGCCAGTAAATTCCAGATTCTCAGAACATCAATTAATTTAATTTTTTTTAAATTATGCAGAACTTTGTAGCAGAACTCAGAACTTCAATAACTTCCCACCTCCATTTATTTCTTGTCTTTGCTGCCCCGATTGTTCTCACCAGTGTTGGAGGTTCTAACTCCACAGGAATATTTTATAACTTTCACACAGGATAACCACAAAAAAACCAAACCAAACCAAAACAAACAAAAAAACCACAAAAAACCACTACATTTTCTCAAAGAATAAAGGCTAACACCAAAAATTAGAAGGACTTGCTTTGCAAGGTGCTGACACCGTTTACCACATTGGCATGTGGCATGCTGCATGTCTGTAAGATGCGACTCTGGGAGAGACTTGCTGATAGCATCTCTGGAGTTGCCGGCTTGATGCCTAAAAAAAAAAAAAAAAAAAAAAAATATATTTTGGAATGAAACAAAATTAACACCTGAGCAATACTTTTTGGTTTTAATACCTATTAACTTTTCCTGGGGATCTGAACAATGCCAGGAATGTTTGCAACAGACACATAGATGCATAATGAAATTGGAGCATTTGGACATTTACACACCATGAAGGAAGTCTACACTTTGTCCTCTAAAACATCCCTATACAGATGTATTCATCTATGCTGACTTACTCTAATATTTCTTTCATTCTTAAGTGAAATAAAATGCTGAGTTTGATTTTGGATTATCTCTTGAGTAATGATTATTTCCTTGGAGCTGTGTTAATTTTCTCTATTGACTGCTACTTGAACTTGCATAGAACAACAGTTCCTCTTTCTTACTCAGCCTGGGGCATGGAAAACTGAGCAGGATGCGTGTAAAAATCCACGATCATCTGTATGATCTGTCTGATGAATTCAGCTATCCCTTCATTATGCCATCATTTTATTTTCTATCTCCAGTCAGGGCTCCATCACCCGAGGTACTGGTAATAGACAGGTATATCGGGCCCATCACTCCTAGTCCCTCAAAAAGTGATGATCACCAGGGGAAGTGGACAGAGGTGAGCAAAAAAAGCAACACTGTCCCAGTCTTGTAGACAGAAGTAAGATACAGAGTGATTTCCCAACAGATGCAGAGATTTGGGGACACTCTGGGCACTGATCCCTAATTTCCTAACCCTTTTTCTAGTGCCTTAACCCCAGTCCTGTATTAAGCAACTGTCTTGAATTGGTCCCTCTAAAGGAAAACTGACCAAAATCAACATGCTAATAGCTCACCCAATTGATGGTATGTCTCTTACCTGCCATCACCCCATAGGTAGATGGTTGATTTCCATAATGACAGGAAGGCACAGAGTAATGAAGGCCTGCTGAAGCATTTCCCAGAGTCGTCATGGCAAAGCAGATATGGGAGCATATAGGAATTTGGATCAAAGACAAAACAGACCAGACTGGTAAGAAAATGTGTGAGGATTCAAGACACAATCTTTACATTCAGAGGCAGACAGTATCCTTGTATGTAGTTTTTGTGTGCATTCAGTAACCATTTAACTCTGGGCCATATCCATCAGGTTAACACTGCTGGAGGCCCAGACACTTGGCCATGTCACACCAGAGAAGACTGCCAGTATAAATAGTGAGATACTGTCTAAGCCAAGACCAGAAATTGTCATGCTGTGGCCTTGATGCATTATTTTTAGTACAATCTAAGTTTACATATACTGCTGAGCAAGGGAAGCATTGAACTCTTCTCCCCATGCAACTTCCACATGCTATTTCATTTAATCTTACATAAAAATTTGCTCTGTGTCCCCAGAAAATTGATTGGCTTCACCGCTGTGAAAGCTCCACATTGAACACAGGCATCAAGGCAGGCAATATTTTATGCATGCCTAAGACCTGGGTTTCCAAAAGCAGCAGTTTGGGACGTCTGCTCCGAGGCATCCAGAAGTCACATGCGAAGCCACCAAAACCATTTCAGAGTGCTTTGGCAGGGTGGTGGGGATACAGAATGATAGACTCAGGACTCTTCTGAAAAGTTAGGCCTAAATCAACATTCTCCATCAGCAGCAGCAACAAACACACAATTTATGACCAGTGTTTTTACAGGGGTGTTTCAGATGTGTACTCAGTAATTGCCAGTGCCTGAAGAATGTGACAATTTTTTACCGAATACAAAATGAGATGTGTCTGCTTCTCATGCATAAGTAGACACAGAAATGCATATACTGTCCCTTCTAACAACTGCTATAAAGTGTAATATTAAAAATTCATGTTTGTGAGCATTCAGATATGGTAAACTGCACATTAGAGCACACATTCCAGTTGTTCAAAACAGTATAATTAATTAAGGATCAGAATCTCTGTTTTTTGCAACTGTAATCATAACAGTAAAATGTTCTGTTTAGATATACCTATACGTAAATAAAATCTACTAAAACAGGCATGCTTATACTGGTATAAATGCCCCCCAAATGAAGACTGCATTAATAATACTAATGCATTTCGAGTAATACAGATTTTCTGTTCAGGTTCACTGTTGTTGTTTTCTATTATTTCATAATCCATAGACTATAATTTTAATGCATGAAAATATAATTTTTAACTTGCTAATGAGAATGTAGAATTAAATAGTGAAGATGATGCTATTTAAATTAAATAGTAATGGTTAAAGTGTTGAGAATACTGCAGAACATCAGCTCTACGACATGATATAGTATTTGAACAGAAGTATACTCACCTCTATTCTGTGATGCAGAATTGTTACATGCATTTTTTAAAATTTTTATATTTAACATAAGTCATTATTCAAAATTATTTCATGTTTTTATGCACAAATTCTCCTTAGATGCTTTCATCAGAATGCTATTGTTTATTACAATTTCTGAATCTATATATGAAATTTGTAAACCTTTACTCATAGTCAGCACCCTCTGTCACTGCTTCCATTCTCGCAGGATCACCTACTAGTGATGCTGCAAACAAAATTCACACTGACTACAGCAGTATTTTTGGGTGGTAACTACAAAATATCAAACCCCAAATCTGAAGATGACAAGCAATTCTTTTGGCTGCCTGTCACATACACTTTTTATTATGAAACAGATGAATCTAGAAAATACTATGATACAGATATAAATTTGGCCTCATACAAAATTTAAGTTCTCCTATTACCTACTACCACTGCTAACCAGCAGCCATATTAGGATATTTTGAAACTCCTGCTTAATGTATAAGATCCTGTTATCTATCACCAATGCTCAGTTTTCATTATTTACATGCTTTTTCTTATTATTAAAATGTTTTATTACCAATGCATTTCAAGAGAAGGCTAGTTTCTTGTTAAGACTCCAAATAAAATTTTTACCTTAGTGCAATTTCAAATAAATCAAAATTATCTCTTTTTCTGTTCCCTA
The DNA here is from genome assembly GCF_003259725.1 of Athene cunicularia. Classification (NCBI taxonomy): domain Eukaryota; kingdom Metazoa; phylum Chordata; class Aves; order Strigiformes; family Strigidae; genus Athene; species Athene cunicularia. The sequence continues at coordinate 112,045,724 of NW_020799091.1, forward strand.
AAGATTTCCACCAATTCCTGTATTCCAGAATCCCACTTCTGCAAGTTTAATGCTGTAAGAAAACTTTCTTTCTCTGTGTCTCTCTCAGGCAGTTCAATGATTACATGTCCTAGTATTTAAATGCAATTAATCATTATATACACAAACACATACAATTCAAAAATATTGGTGAGATTTCTGCCACCAATTCTGACCATTCCACTTAAATCTTAGTCATGGCTCAGTATGCAATATGCTTTGTAAAGCAATGTTTTCCCTTGAAAGCTTCACCAACTGATATTTAGAACTGACCTCTTTTAAATAAATTTCTGATTTATTTTTATATTATTTATATTATTTATATTTTATATTTTTAAAAGTATTTATATTATTAAAGTATTTATATTAAAGTATTTTATATTATTTTAGATTGTGGTTACATAATAAATAAACTTTCAATTAATTTACATGACACTTGTCATTGAAGACTATATAGTTATAACAACAGTGACAGTGTTTGAGCCTTTTCTAAGTTAATGCATTGGTAACATATTTGAGCTTAATCCTGTAACAAACTTAGAGAAAGCTACAGATTAAGCTAAAAAGACAAATATTTGGGGTTTTCCTGATTTACTCATCACGCAGAGTTTTGTGAAAATGCTTCTACTTTACTGTAGTCCAAAGCACACATAGCACTGATACAAAACACTTTAAATATTGCAGAACTCAATGAACACATATAATCCAAAAGCATTACAAATGAGAGTTACTGAGAGCAAGATTATTTTTAAAAAGTACCTGGAGACACAACATTGGTGGCATGGTTAGAAACCGGCAGGCACTCTGCAGCGCTGTGATGCATTATCAGAGGCAGAGAGGGAGAAGAGTCAGAATTCAAGGGTACAAAGGTGTCAGATGAAGAAAATGCTTGGCAAGTCATACCCTCAAACAGGTAAAAGAGCCACTTGCCCCTGTTTTCTAACAGAACAGATCCTGCGTGATTAACTGCAGCTCAATCTCTATTCCAGGTTTTTTACCTGCATATACATATACAGGAGGCCTCCAGAGCACAGGGAGGTCGTGTGCAGGTATTTATACCACTAGGAAATCCCTTTATCCATTTTAATGTTCTTTTCCCAGCAATATTGCTCTACTGCTATAGAGCCTCCTTCCTTCCCACACAAACACAATACGTGTCCAATTAGTTGGGGGGAAGAAGCAGGAAACCAGAGACATGATTTGACAGATATTTTCAATTAGGTCTTTTGTGAAGAACAATGACCAGAAAAAAAAATATAAAAGTATCGTCTCCAAAGTCAGTAGCGATGAGACAGGTACGTTTAATACTAAGTAGGTTTCCACAGTTAACACCTGCCCCAAAATCTCATCCGGGCAATTGTCTGGAAGGCAACCCGGCTGGGAGCTCAATAGAAAGTCTGCAAAAGTCAAGAACCTATAGCAAAATAATCTAAATTAACCTAATTCCCTGCAGTTACATAGTGATCATTTGTCTTAACATATACTAGTATAAATCAGAGATGTCTGATATGGAGCAGCTTTATGCAGAAGGAAGTTTCTGAACAGACAGCTTTACATAAGCGTGATGTACTAAATGTTTATCTAAGAAAAAGTCTTATAAGAGTTCATACTGTCACATAAAACTCATTCACAGTTCTTATTATTAATTTATACTACTGCAGCATCTACAGTCTTATCCAGAAGATCCTGGTCTTTATTGTGCTACACACTAAGTAAAAGAAGGATCTTTTCTCAAAGAATGTACTAAGTGATTTGTTGGCATGAGATTGGAATTACTTTGGAGCAGTAAACATAAAGGTTACCCCAAAAATTAATGAAAATCACTGCAGTACATCACAGTCACATATTCTATGTATATGCCATAAATTTTAAAGGAAAAAGTGACACAGATGGTTCATTTAGTTTATTTTTACTTATTAGGAAGAAAAATGCATTAATGTGGAGGGGTTTTTTTGTGGTCTGTTGTTTGGGGGAGGGGAGGGTTGGTGTTTCTTTGGTGTTTTGTTGCCCAAACATAGTTGGGTCAGACTTTTTATTTGTTTTATGTAAAGATGATGATATTTTCTGTTTGTTTGGTATTCCAAACTGGTTCGAATGTCTGAATTACAATTCTGATGGCATAAACTTCAGATACGTGACATGGGAGAAGTCGTACATGTTACTGTGTCATTTTTAAGGGATTATTGCAGAAAAGTGGTATTACATCAAGCCATTCTATAGAATTCTTGATATAATCTTTAAATTTTTGAGGATGGCTGCGCCTGAGGTTGTTAAGAAATTTGAGAAGTATTGCATATGGCAAATTTCACCTGTGCTTTAAGAGTGGTGAGGCTCTGTGCTCATAACTACTATCTGTATATGCACTTCCATTTCACAAAAATATACAACAACTTTAAAATAATCCTTGCAATATTATGGAAGATTCTGTCATCAATTGAACTGCCACCTATATTACTTTGGGCTTGGACCAATATATATTAAAGTCTGGGGACTCATAAGTAAACTGACTAATGAATGAGAACTGAGTCTTAGACTTTAGTATTTCATTCAGCTGAGGGGATACCTGGAACCCATGCAGTTTCCCAGTCAGGACATGGCACTAAAGGAAACTAGGACAGAAGTCAACAATGATGACAGTGCCTCAGAACACCTTACAGACTATAAACAGTTCTCAATGGTATATCCTTCTTATGACACAAAAATTTTTGTTAGCTCCAATGGCAGATGTGTAGCACATTTGGCCAGAGTGCTACACATAATAGAAAGTGCATAAATAAACTGTTACTCAACTGAGTGGAAATTCAACAATTATTTTAAGCATTTTCACCCCTGGTGACCTTTTCTTCCTCAGAAATAAGCATGATACATATATCCATGAAGGGCTTCAGTCCACCTACCTACTGGGGCCTTGAAGCCATGGGAGGAAAAGATACACTAAGAATAACTGCAGCCTTGTCCTTCACATTTTTTTTTTCTTTTCAGATCCCAACAAGTAATATTTCTACTGCAAACTCATATCTAGTTACAGAGAGGTTGTAGCCCATTCACAAGTGCAAGATGGAGCTTACATCCAGATTTCCATTCCTTCCTGAGGTCAGAAGACTGACTTACCTAACTTTTGCCCAGGTGCTCTAAGTTTTCCAGACCTATAGTTCATGAAGGGTTCTCACCTGCAAAAGCTGGGACCAAGAGAGACTGGGAAAATATGTGCAGCCAGCAATCATGAGGGACTGAACTTTTCCTCAGAGCCCAGTAAAAAGCTGTTCTGTGACACCATCCCAGACACCACCCCAAAAGATTTTTTCATGCCACTGCTATTTAGTGTTTTGTTTCGCACTGCTGAATGACTTGGAATTCTGGTTTTATGTGTTTGTGCCACATTGCCTATTTCTCACTACAGGTAAAAACGATTTTTCTTCTTTGTTTTGATTATGACTGAGTTTTTAGTTGCATTCAGTTTAAAATAAAGCTATTTGGTTGCTTTTTTGAGGATCCTGAATAGCTAGCTGTTACCAATACTGGATATTTGACAAATTTCACATTCATCAGATAGAATAATTGAGCTAATTCCTAAAGAGAATAACACCTCTCCTAAAGATTTGTTACAACCCTCTGTGGACAGTTACTACTTCTGTTCTGCCAAGAATCCCTTGATGGTGAAACCCTGACACCAGCCTCACTCAGCTATTTGGCTGGGCTTCAGACTGTGTCTTACCCAAAGTTAGCCTATTATTCTGTAAATAATTTCACGGTCAATTCTGAACTCTGCCTCACAAGGATTTTGACATTTGTTCGTCTTATCCCAGCTCCTACCTAAATCTGCAGTAATATATACTCTTCTGCTTGTTTAGGGAGGTTCTGGGGCCACAGGGACTGGAGATGCACCTCCTTATTGACATGCTGACATCTCAGGATCCTGTGCCAGGTCTTTGTCCAAGGACACCCCATTCTGGCCATAAGAACACGCTAATCATAAGCAAAAAGGATGATACAGTGCTGCTCTCCTGTGTCAGGAAGAAATCAGACTTGGGGACTGGAGAAATCAGGTTGAACTAACAGCAGTTTCTCACCTCTGACTACACGCACAGAAGACTCAGGTTATTCCAGGATGTCAGACCACAAATAGGAGACCTGGAGTGATGGGGGATTTTTTGATGGGTTGGTGGGGTTTTTTTTATAAAAAAATCTTAATCTTAATGGACTGTAAAAAGGCTACCCAAGGTCCTTTTTCCTCCTCAGAAATTAACAGGATGTGCCAGCTTATATTATTTCTGTCTTAGAGCAGAAATACTCCCTTTTACTTTGTTACATGACATGTATCTGTTCTCCCACTAAAATGTAGTCTTTGGCCAGATCTTAAAAAGAAAGGCAGGACTGTACTAATTATGTACTAATAAATCCTGACCACCATCTGAATCTCAACACTCAGCATCCCAGGTTTGGACAGTTTATGGAAACAAAATGTATGTGTCCTTTTCCAGTGAGAGAGTGCCTTATGAATGAGAAAGGCTTCATTAGATATACTCAAGTGGACTAAGAAATATATATGGAAGTTACTACCACCCAGTGAACCCTCTCTTCTTGTATTTCTGATTTGTCTTCTAATAGTTAAAAATGAAAGAGTAACAGTTCAGCTGAGGGTTTCTGCCAGCAATTTCAAACCTGCTGCCAACAACTGAAAGAGATAGTCCCTTCCCTACACTTACAAGAGCTCTCAAAAATTTAGTGGGGGTTTTCTGCCCTGAGACACAGACTCCATTCTCCACTTGGATGGTGATGTGATGTTGGTACCTGCCACAATAAAGCCCATCTGCCCCTTCCTGAGTCCTCAGTTGAAACTGGCCTTTCAAGTAGCTATTACTTCTATAACGAGGACTAGGGAAAGTTAAGATTGTTAATGACTGAGCCCCTTTCTACACTATCCATTATGGGATAATGCTGAGATCAGTTTAATTTCTTCCCTAAAGTTATGTTCAATTTTTACTTCATGTCAGGAGGATGATTCTTTCCCCCTTAAAACTGTTCTTATTGAATCACAAAATATGAAGACAGCCTTCAAAAAACCTTTGAGTTTTTGTTCAGACAGAATTGAGCTATTTGTTTTCATGGCAGAAAGATCCCTTCACATGGTTTTCTCAGCTCAGAGACAGACTCCCATTGCAGGCTCTCAGGACTGGCTGTGAGACAGCCAGGGAAAGCACCATTGTTTTGCTCACAGGAGCACAGCATCTCTGTTCCCAAGAGATGATCCCATGCTGACTAAAACCATGGATTTTCATCCTCACCTTTGCCAAGTACTGCATAATTGCAAAGGAAACCAGACATAAATCAGGTCTTGGCAGCATCATTCATTCATTCATTTTCCTGGGTCTCCAGGATAAGTTGCAAATATAAGGCTTGTTGAAATAAAGGGCTTGTAGAGAGGGAAGTCTCTACAAGCATAGTCACTAAGGCTGAAACATATCCCACTCAAACAATCACCCACATATATATTTTCACTCTGGAGTGTATGTGTCTGTACGGATATACATACACACACCCATGTATCCCTCTCTTCTAACCTCTGGTTCCTTGGGGAGTAAGCTTTACTTTTGCCTTTACTGCACATGTGGTGGAGTGTGGGATCTTTAACTCTTCCTATTTCTGATACTACTACAATTTACATCTTGTCACCCCTGTACGTAGTTCAGTAGTTCACCACTGCTCTAAAGAACTGCATATTTACACAAATCTTCCCCTTATTTTTACTATCCAGAAAGATCTTTAACTGAAATTACTATGCTCATGTTATGGAAATGCTAAAAAGACAGAAGGATATCACAGATTTATGATTGACCTCCCACATTGTAAATAAAAAATATATCTCTAAGTACATTACACTGTGCACAGAAAAAAAAAAATAAAATCTTCTGTCTTAGGTAAGTCATAAATTGACTGTCAGGGTATGCCATTGATAGTTTCACCCAGAAATGACGGGGAGGGAGAGTGGATTAAACATTTTCAAGGAAGACACTTTCCCAGGGGCTAGCACAATGCAGTTCACTTTTAAAAACCTATAGAAGGCTTATCTGGTCTTGCTGCCAAAGTCTGGTTCTCTGGAGTCTGAGTAAAACACATGTGTAATTGCATTAGAACAAACAATAGCCTTAAAGCCTGATTTAGACCGAGTGGGACTACTTAATAAAGACCAAAAAGAGCATAAGATTATTTGTTTCTCCGAAGCACCTGTCCTTAACATTAGATCATCTCCACAGAAAAGAGCCCCTGAACGTACAACACAGACATGATCTGTTATCTGCAGGGAAAGGTGTTGTTCCCACGGCTCTCAGAGAACAACGTGAGCCTTGCTGTCAGCAGCTCTGCATACAGGGAGCATCATAAAATATGTTTAAATTTACAGATAAGATCTAGAAACTTAAATAACACAGATATACAAGTTCCACTAGTTTGCTTCACGCTCCCAGTCAGTCTGGTGCTCTCAAAATGTTACACATGGCACATACACTGCTAGAGAGAGACCCTGACACTTCACAGCAGTGGTCCAAGCTCATTCCAGTGTAACTCCAGTGAAAAGCGGTGTAGGATTGGGCTGCAGTTATGACTGGGACCAGCCGGTAGACCTATACCAGATATAAATTTAGCCAAGTATGTGGAAGAAAAGTTATAGTTAACATCTTTAAACAATTTCACAATTGCTAAAGGCCAGGTTTAAAACTCAGATGTTGTATGACTGACTAATTTTCAGTTAATTCAGGACTACATAGCATCCTTTTCAGTGGCAAAAGTCTATTTTTTCCACATAAATTTTCATTTGGAAAATTTGAACTTTTACACACAAAGATATTCATGTACCTGTTTATGAATTTAAATCCACACAGTGCTATTTCTAACAACCTAAATTTTCAATGAGCGCTCCCATTCCCATCTAAGTGACTTCTTTCCATTTTTCTTATGTCATTTCAGAAGGGGTGTCTGTAACACCATGAAGATTTTATCATTCAAACATGGGCTTTTGCTGCAGTAGCCAGACCATTAATTCTTTCCTAGTTTTCCCTTTCATATTACAAGAAAAACAATGCTTTCACAAAGCTTTTCTAAATATTCATTTACACTGAATACAGTGTAAATGGTACTATGAATCTTGCAAATTCGACATTGCCTCCCAGCTTCATAGTACCTGACAAACTGAGCTGCAGTTGTCAATGAATCAATCCTCTGCAGTCAGAAGTTATATTTCTCGATATTTTTGGATTCAAAAGTCTGTCCAACTACAAAAAAATACTTTGAAAAGGTCAGATCATTCATCGATATTGTATGTTTACTAAAACTTAGTTAAAACAAACAAGAAAATCAGAATAGTTTTGTAAGGGTCAAACATTGTTAAATCACCTGCTAACACTTTGATTTCACAGTACTTTCTTAAAAAAGACTGGACAAAAAAATAATGGTTAGATATGGGAGGTTTTTGCATGCTGGATAGTGATGTGAAGTATTTGGAAAACTCTAACATTTAAAAGTTACTATAGTATAGAAAAGAGTTACATTCACTTGCATTTTAAAGAGTCCTTCACATTCCCCAAAACAGTGCAACCATATACATCCCCTGCTCCTCGGTTTATCCTTTCATTAGCAAAACAGTTTCTCCTGAGACACAGTTAATTAAAAAGCCATGCTTATTTAAAAAGTAAATTGGGGAATTGACCAGCTCCAGGTCTGAAATACTATAGACATGTCCCTTTATATCCTGAAGTGACACAAAGATGGAAGAAGACAAAATGTAAAGGAATGAGTGTAAGCACACCAGGGCAAACAAAGTACCACAAATGAATCAGACCTTAAGAAAGATCACTTGCCAGGGTAAAGCTGCTAATCCAGATCCCAGAGATCATAAAGCTCTCCACAGAAAATGCCTTGGAACCACACAGATGGGCCATCCAAGTAACTACCAACCTACTACTGAAGTTCATCAACATTACATATAACCTAAAACCACATCATCTAATCTCTGTGCCTTTGCTATTAATTACTCCACTTACTACTGAAGATGACAAGATCTATCAAAATCTAACTGGCAATACAAGCTTTACCCCATCCAAAGTGCAAAAATCTACCAAATGTAACTTCTAAGAAACTAAGCTTATAGAATTAAGTAGTTGTATTAAACAATGACAATGAACAAACCCCCAAATGTTTTTCTTGAAAGTATCTTTCACTTCACATATCTCCAAAAGCCAAATTTCTTTTTAATTCCCAGAGAGAGCATTGAATACTAGCTTTGCTATCTTTTAAATGACTTCAGGAATTTCCTTCTAGATGTCAAAAATCCAGAATGGGTCAGATATATTTAAAGGTTCAACATGTTCTTCCACAGTTGTTTATCACAGCAAGATGCCTTTGGCATTACAGCTTGAGCCTTCTTTGAAGAACATACACCTCCTGTATTTTCCTCAGAATATTAATTTCATGACACGGCTTTAGGCCCATCTCCAGCTTTTGGTGGATTACAGCAAAGTTTCTGCTATAGCAAGACAATCCTCATGAGCATCTTCACCCTGTTGATGTCACATAGTGAAAGAATGTGTTTTACCATATATTCTTTATGAGACTGCATCTCGGACTCTTTACAATTAACTTTTGAACAAGAAACTTTGGTAGTCTAGACACTTAGTATAAGCTGCCAGCAATTCACATCACACTTGCCAGAGGCAAATGCATGCCTCATATGCCCAAGCCTTTCCAGGGAAGTGTGAGAGGCATGATAATAGGTAACAACTAAAATCATGTTTGGGGAGACGGATTTTTGTCCATTGCTCAATTTTACTGGAAACTTGGGTCAAAGATAAGGTAAAATTAATGGGAAATGTACTGAATAATGATGATTCTCTTTTTTTTTTTCTTTTCCTTCTTCTCTCTCTGGCATAACAATCACCCTCTGATGCGCTCATCTGCTTCCCTCCTCTGCTCCGTGCCTCCTGCCCCTACTCCCCACTCCTCATTACATGTCACAGGGAAGAGGAACAGGTTGATAGGTTCCCAAATGCATTTGGATATACAAACAACAGAATGAACACTTTTCAACTATAAAATTGATCCAAAAGCAAAATATTCAGTTCCAACAAATTTGGCATAAAATAAATGAAATTAATATATTTAAATGTAAAGTTTCAGTTTTAATGAAAAGTCATTCAGAATTTCAGAAAAATATATCAAAGGTCTCACCTGATGCTCTGGGCATGTTTGATGAGCTTTCATAATTTTTTTTTTTTTTTTAATTTTCTGAGGTTGTTTTAAATAAAATATTCAAAGATTTTGATCTGCAGTATTACCAGTGCTGTTTAATGAAGATAGTACAGATAACCTATATAGAATAAATTGTGGGAGGAAAGCTTTCCAGACAAACTGCAATTTTAGACATCCACTCTTTTGGGATTAATCCAAATTTGTGATAATTTATGGGATTAGAATGTTATTTTAATAAGATTTACAGTAGTAAAGCTACAAGATAAAAAAGAAATGTCTGAATTTTTCTGAATTTAACTTGAATCTTCTGAGGTTACTGCCTTTTGGTTTTTTAAACAACTCTAATACTTCAGATCACATCTTATACAGAAACATTTTGCTCTTTCTTACCAAAATAACTGTAATGTTGATACTTCATCTTGAAAAATTACCTATATTCATCTAGATTCAGTCTAATTAAAATAACAACAGCAATCAAGTAAAAAAAAAAAAACAAACAAAAAAAACACAACCAAAAACCAAAACAAAAAAAAACCAACACCAAAACCCAGCTCTGAAATATGTTCAAAATATTAGGGTTTGACTTTGATATCCTCACTGAGCAGTATGTTAAGCAGTAAACAGTCTCAAAATACTTCAAAAACACTACTCCATACAACTACAGCTGCCAGGCAAGATGTGGGCTAGATGAGACTTTCTAATTTGCTAAAATGATTAGTGATGAGAAGTTCATTATTTCTGTATTCATGGAGCTAAGTGATAAAATAATGCTGCTTTCCTTCATTATTAGTGTAAAATAAAGGTCATCATCTGGCTACAAAGATCAAGACCTAAAAGAGACGATTATATGAGCTCCCAGAAAATCCTAGTCATCTATATTCATACCTGAACTTTGCCTGCACACACGGCATTGATGAATATTAGTGTAATAGACAGACAAACATCATCAGCTCAACATGGTCAGTAGTTTTGAGTTTCATTACCAAACAAAACATCTTGCGAGCAAAGTGATTTCATTAGCATATTCAAACCACTGACTGGCTCAGTCTGAAGGTCATTTAAAATTCTTTGAAACACAAGACAAAAATTTTAATTCTTAAATCTCACATAACATTTAAAATGCATTATTCTTTCGGAAACTATTTCATAACTCACTAAAAATTTAATCCACACAACTCGATTAATCATTAGTAAGCAGTGTTAAACCTAAAAAGTGAACCTTTACAGTAAAAGAATAATCATCGTGGTATAGCATCACTTCACCCCGCAATATCTCCTTTCATCTGAACACCTTGTTGTTGTACCCAAAGGTATTGCTTCCATTTTATGGGTGAGGAAACTACCATGTTAAGTAGTCTGCCCAAGTGAATATAAAATTAGCGGCCAAGCTAGCATCCAGATCTATCAATGATATTTGATCAATGCTTCGTTTACAAAATATATTATTGTGCCATGGAGGAAAGCCTGAAATGTCTAGTTAGGTGGACATAAGCACTCAAAAATTCCACTTGCACTTTCTGGGGGTGTATCCAAAGGCAAAGGACTTGTCCAGTCTTCAAATTCAAAAGCCACTGTCCAAGATCTCAGTCGATTCAGTCTATTTAAGTTGACAGCTGAGAGATCATCCTTGCATTTCAAATATAAGCAAGAATGGGGGTTAGGAAGAGGAGGCTTTGTGCTATTTTTAAAGGTGAGAAGTAAAATGATCTTGTTCATATACACACCCCTCTTAAAATATTGCTCAGGTTAAAGTCAGAAGGTGGGAACTCTTCCAAAGCAAAACACAACCAAACTCAAACAATAGCAATGGCGTGATTGTCATAAACAATTTGCATGGGACTATAATAGTTACCTATTTTTTGAAAGCAATTGGACATGTTCCTTTCTTCCCAAGACAAGTATTTTCATGCTTCTCATTGGAACTGTGTCTACAGTCCTTTCGCATCACTGCTCTGCGAACTAGAGCCTTGCTCTCCTTTTAAAGCACCCTATTGCACAGGTACTGTGCTTATAGAAGCCATGCTGGGAAGCTGGCACAACAGGGCTTTGAAATTTCCTTTTAAAACACCGCACTGCATTTTAATCTGACAGCATACACACGTAACACATGGCACAAAGCTTCTCGCCGTACCAGCAGGTGTGCTGGCCTGAAGGAGAAGATATTTAAATAAAATACCATTCCATTTTCCAGGTGTTAAAACAAACAAGCACAACTCAAACATGTATGGGGGGTGGGGGGGTAAGCCAAAAAAGAATCACCCCAGGCAAATGAAATCCTAAATTTAGCTTAACAGCATTTAGAGCTTTGAAATCCCCTTTTTCTTCCCAAGGAAGACCAGTACAGAGAGCTGCAGCAGGCTGTGGGGAGGGAGTGTGATTCTCAGAATGGCTCAATTATGGGTGACCTCCTCTGTTTTGCACCATACTTGACACTGTCATGCAATGTAGTAGCCTTTCTCTTGCTTCCTTGCCTCAGGAAGAGGCAAGTTGGACAGTCTTTGCCTCCCTCTGGGGCTGTTGGCCAGCCTGCAGGGCCAGCAGGCAGCCAGGAAGCATCAGCATGAGACACAGCCACACAGGAACTCTTACATTTCATGTGCAAGGTGTAATGGTCAGATAACTTTGTAGGAATTCCCTTTTGGAGGAGGATTTCTTCTCCTCCAGAGCAGTCAAACACTCCCCAGTTTGTTACACCTCAGTGCCAGCAAAAGCCCCACAAGGAAGCTAAAGAATCCTCCCAGGTGATGCCCTTTTCCTTCACCTGACAGTCCATGCCCAACTTGGGACTACACAGCATCTCAGGAGTTGAGCTTTTAAGGATGTCTCCAGTAGGACATTCTTGCAAAAGATGCATTAAGTCAGGACACTCCCATAGTACAGAGCACAATACACACAACCTAGGGACTTTAATAATTTTTCTCATTGCACTCCTTGATATGAGGGGAAGGAGTTTACCACAGTGAAGTTCCACTATCCACCATTGCAGCCTCCCCTGCATAGCAAGGATGGAGTAGGGAAGAAACAGGGTGCACAAGCTGACCACCATTCCCTACACCTTTTACACATAATACTGCAGTGGATGAGGGGAAATAAAGTTATTACAAGGAAGCCAACCCTTGCAGTAACTTAACACCAAGAAACACGAATAGCATTCTTCATAAGTCACTGTCAAACTTATCATTTTTCTTTTACAAGAATATTAATTACTCAAGTGTGATGCTGAATAACAAGTCAGTAATACAGAGGATTCTGACTAACTACATATTCCAAAAGGGCTATACACAAGGAAATGCTAACATTTCCTACACACATTACCTGAACAAAGGGTGTGAATACGAAGAAATAAAAGGAATTCCTTATCCACATAGCACAACCTAGGAAGAGCACTAACAGAATTGCCCTCCCCATTCACCCTCTCTGGTTCAGATCAATATGAATGAGTATTTTCAGAAGCAAAGGGGAAGCAAGCACAGGGAGATGGTTTGCAAACTGAGTTTGCCGTGGTATCAAGGTCTATACTGATAATGGTGCCACAGCCCCACCACTGCACTTTGAAATATATTTACAATTGTGAATTTCAACCGTTCAAGTGAAGAATAAAGAAAAAAAAAAAAAAAAAAAAAAAAAAAGAGAGGAAAATGCCACTTTCACTAACCTTTCTATAACACAATCTTTTACAAATCACAAGAAAAACCTCGTTCCAAGCATCTAGGTAAAACATATTATTCTGCAAAACATAATTTAGTTGAGTGCATCTTCCTAACACCCTTTGGTTGACTAAACAGATAAGAAAATTTTTCCCTTTTCTGTCACCTTGTTACTGCTCTTTGATGTTTCCTCCTGTTTCAGACTCTGATACCCCCTCAACTTGGAACTAGCTACAATTCCCTTTTCTAAGCTCCCTCCAACTACTCAGCTGACTCAATCACATGGTACAAAATCACTTGCATTAGAGGATGTTACCCTTTTCTTGTTGTCCAGTAAAACTTAAAAAGACAATTTGAACAAACATATACAATAGATTAAAAAAAAAAAAAAGATCTGGCACATCTGAAACAAAGGCAGTTTTAGCAGATTTGTTTGGTCTAGCCTTTTTATATTTAACTGGAAATTAATTTGGGAGGTATATTACTGCTTCCTCAGTGAAAATAAGAAAGTAACAAAAAATGCAGCACATCTTCTGTCACAAAACTACAGTAAAGGTGCAAACCGCCACCATTTTCTCTGCCAGTTGGCATTTACTAGAAGCTAAACATAATAATACCACCGTATTCCAATTACATTTATCTAACACTAGTTTTATAAACAATAAGTTGATTTCTTACAGAACTTCCTTTGGGATTGTCTCAAACTGACTAAAGAGCTACCTTCCCCACAGGAAAGGCTTCAAAACACCAGCTTTTGGTTTTCAGCTGTCTTGAACTGTTTAAAAAAGCTGGTGAACTACTTGACTGCTCCTTGCCAGAGAGCACACAGTCATTTTCCCCTCTGTTTTTCCATGCACCACAACACAGGGCGAAAGGAACACAAAATCAGATCGCTCTGTCTATTCCAGCACACTGAGAACATCATAACTTTTCCAAATGCCTGGGAAAAAACACTTTTGAGTTTTTTAACATCCCCGTGTTGATGTGATTTACAACAGCTATTGTTATTTATTCTGCTATACAGCTTTCATGCAGATCATCAGCTGAGCAATCTGAATGATGAATTAAATCCTTATGATGAAATTCTACCACTCTCAGTGACTGTTTTATACTAGCCTGAAACAAATTACCTTTGAGTTCACAAAAGATTTAACAGAGAAAGCTAACCAAGAAATATGGCATTATAGAAAAAACATATGTTGCTAGTAATGCCTATGATAACCTATCGTCTCCACATAGTAAATGCGGTACCTGAGCAGAAGATTTCCACAAAGCCATCTCTTAATCTTTTTCTTAATCCAACACTCAGACTCATCTTCATGTTTGCAAAACATAACCACTCGTTCTTTTTTCCCCAAACTGCTGAAAGCACGTCCATATTATCTACAGAATATTCTTCTAGATGAATAGCATGATGTATTCCCAATAACAAGCCATTTTTCAAGAGGCAACAAAGTTTATATAGAGAATAAATAAATTTATAAAATGAATACTTCATATCTGAAGAGAGAACTAATTGATATTACTAAGTGCCTCCACCTGTCAGAGGATTTTATTAATAGCTTAGTTTTAAATAATCATTCTTAGGTAAAGATTGCTTATTTAATTTTCACTATTTTCTCAATGCTTAAGAATGATATAAACCAGTAAAATATCACATTAGGTGATGTCTGTTTCAAAAGTATCACTTTGGCAGTGAAAGGTATTAGAGCTATACTAGTAAGGAGGTGTATGCTGACACAAAATTATATGCCATAAAATAGGCAGGCAAGATACTATTTAGTGTGAATTTGTATTTAAACACATAAATAGTCCAGTGATAGTTTCAATGTTCTTATATTAAACTACATGTTAAAAATAAGGCTACTATTCTAATAGTAGTTTTGGCAGCATGCTTGGCTCTCACTGCAGGCCTGTCAGCTCTTAGAATGTAACTTGTCAAGATGAGAATTTTTCCATGATCAAGAATCATCTTGTAAGCATAGGAAATCCAAAGGTAAAACCAGTAAAAGTTTACAACATATATTTCTTTATATATGAATACATATACAAACTTCACAGCTTTGCTTTGGACCAATAGAGCTGATTGTATACTTATATCACAAATATAGCTGAAATAAAGAAGCTCTTTAATATCCATATGGGCTCTTTCAATATTAAGATATTAGTCAATTCCATGAAAGGATGCTCAAACTAAAAATTTTTTCATGAATATTAGTCATTTTGAGAAAAGCTAAAGAAACGAAAATATTAGCAAAAATAGCAGAGTAGAAGTAATAAAATAAAATGTTCTAACATTTTAGTCATATCATCAAGCACAGGACAGAAAAGTATTGAGAGCACTGAGATACCATGTAAGGGCAGTACAATAATTGGTACAGAATATAAATATTAATTTGTACTTAACTGTCATGCAAGGCTTTTTAACTCTTCTTACACTGATGCAAATTAAATTGGAATACTATTAGAAATAATGTTTTTCATTACTGTTTTCAGAGAAAATATTGTTAAAAACTTCCATTTTGAAAGTTTGCCACCCTTTAGCAAGTTGGTTTAGGAATTGCATAATTTAAATACAATACTTCAAAACATACTTAAAAAAAAGTCACCAAGAGTTGAGGTTCAATGTGACCTTCAAGTAAAATCTTTGAATGAAATTAGCTGAGGATTAAAGGTTATTTCTCGCAGCTGGTCTGCTAGAGTCTACACCACTTACTTCACCCACCAGCCAGAGCCCCATTTCACCTGTCAGGTCAGCCAGAGACCTATAAGACTCCCTCTAACAGGACAGCCACAGACATTGACTGCTTGCCCCAGCCAGTGAGCCAGAGCCCTACCATGCTTGCCCCAGCAGCCAGAGCCTGATGCCACTTGCCCCAGCCAGATGCTGCCAGCCCTGGTCGGCCAGCCACAGCCCTACACTGCTTGCTGCAGCCAACCAGCCGTAGTCCAATGCAGCTGGCACTGGTTGGCCAGCCAGACCCTGATGCCACCTGCCCTGGCCCAATGCTGGTTGCACTGGTGGGCTAGCCAGAAACTGACACTGCTTGCCCTGGCCAGCCAACCACAGCCCAATGCCACTAATCCCAGCTGGCCAGACAGAGCCCAGTGCCATTTGTCCCACTCTGGCAAGCCAGAGCCTGTGACACTGCTTGCCCTGGCTGGCCAGCCACAGCATGATGCTGCTTGCCCTGGTGGGCCAGCCAACCAGAGGCCAAAGCCACTTGCCCTGGCTGGCTAGGCAGAGCCTGACACTTCTTGAGTTGGCCAGCCAGCCACAGCCTGACACCACTTGCCCCAGTTGAGCAGTCAGAGCCATGATGCTGCTCGCCCTGGCCCAACACAGCTTGCTTCAGCCTGCCCCCCAGAGTCCTATGCCACCTTCCCCAGCCAGCGCCTGATGCTGATTGCCCAAATCTGCCAGCAGAGCCTGACACCACTTGACCCAGCCTGACAACGCTTGCCCTGGCTGGCCAGCCAGAGCTCAATTCCACTTGCCCTGGCCCGACATTGCTTGCTCCAGCCAGCCCGTCACAGCCCAACGCCACACACCCTGGCTACATGCAGCTTGCCCCAGGTGGCCAGCCAGAGCCCAGGGCCACTTCAGCCTGATCTGCTTACAATACTTTTCCCGGCCAGCCAGCCAGACTCCAATGGCACATGCCTTGACCAGACACAGTTTGCCCAGTCTGTCCAGTCAGACCCCGATGCTGCTTTCCATGGCCCAATGTCAGAGCCTAACACCACATGCCCCAGCCAGCCAAACAGAGCCTGACAGCGTTTGGCCTGGCCAGCCAACTACAGCCCAATGCCTCTTGCCCCAGGTGGCCAGCCGAGCCTAATGCTACTCGCTCTGGCCTGATGCTGCTTAACACAGACGGCAACCCAGATCCTGAAGCAGCTTGCTCCAGCCCAACACTGCTTGCCCTGGCATGCCAGCCAGAGTCCAATGACACTTGTCCCAGCCAGCCAAACCCCAACACTCTATGCCTTGGCCCAACACCACTTGGCCCAGCTCACCAGCCAGAGCCTGATGCTGCTTGCCCCAGCCCAACACAGCCCCAGACAGCAACCCACAGACTGACACCACTTGCTCCAGTTGGCCAACCACAGCCCAATGCCACTCACCACCCCTGACACCACTTGCCCCAACCAGCCACCCAGACCCTGACACCGCTTGCCCTGGCCAGCCAACACGACACATCCCAACGCTACTTGGCCCATCTCACCAGCCAGAACACACTACAGCCACCTCCTCCCACCAGATGTTCTCCAGCAACCTGAGGCCTGAGCCCTGCAGCAGGTCCCCTTGGCACCACAGTGCCTCAGAGTCCTGCACAGGGGGAAGCAGAACTCCAAGGCCCTCTTGCATCATCTGCTCCCCCAGGTGCAGCCCGCAGCAGAGACCGAGGCTTCAGC
>NW_020799091.1:112063097-112103060 GCF_003259725.1 Athene cunicularia
GGTGCCCACCTGTCTGATGCTCTGGGAGAGAGCCCATCTCTTTGCTGCCAGCAGAGCAGTCCCATGCCTTCAAAATACATAAATGACAAGCTGGAGAGAAGTCTTCTTGAGCTCCCATTTCTGACAAGTTAAAAATCCATGTGCTTGTCACAGATTCCATAATTCATACACAAGCTCCCCTCTCCCAGCTTGCTCTCAGACACTGAACAAGACCAGGCAGGATTACAGAAGCTTACTCAGACTTCTGCTCATTAACAAGTTGCTGTTACCCTCGGGCCTTCTCTTCTTCCTCTTATAGTAGGTATGTGTCCTTCTCAGTCTACCCCCTCCACCAGGCAGCTTAGGGTGAATGGCATGAATTCACCTCCAACTCAGCTACCACTGAGCAGCTATGGGGGGAGAGACCCAGGCAGTTCCACAAAAAAGCAGAGACACGGAGGAGGTACTGTGCCACACTGCCAACTCATCTTGGCACTCACCTATCATCTCACTGACACGTGAGATGAACAAGAACATAAGCACACCGGCTTTCCAGGTCAAGCATACCATTCACATCCAGTTTCTGACACAGCTCCCCTAGTTCGGCCCACAATGACAAGAGAAAAAGAAGAGTCCTTATATGGCGTAACTGATAGAAACTACACAATTTATATTTAGCACCACTGCGTGAGGGGTGAAATGCTTTGCATTTGCTTGGGGTTTTTTTTAACCCACGCCTTCTATTACAGAGCTATTTAGACATATGGGTTCAATCATGCTGCTACGTGAACAGAGCTTAACTGAGGGACCACATCAAGGACAGCAAGCACAGCGCCTACAGTCTATAGGCTTTGGCCCATTTCACTAGAGTCAGAACAAAATCTGCTTCAGTGAGTTGACAACGCAGTGAGAAGTCAGGTTAGGAGCCAACCTGTCACAGGTTGGTGCAGGTCAACTGTGCTTGTTTGCTTTCTTCTCCACTGAATGACTAGGATGAATTTCAGCCCCCAGTTTCGCCTGGGTCTTGCTCAGAGGCTGCTACCATGTAACTCTGCTACTGGTGTCTCCAGCTCACCATTCTTGGCCTAGCCTGCCAAAATTGCGACAGAGACAGCCAAAATTTTCTCTGGCAGAGATTCTCAGCTCCTGCCAACCAGGATCATTCTGCAGCCAGCCACCCACTCCTCAAGTACCAGCCCATCTTGTTCATCTTTTCCTGTTTCTCCTTCTTCTGCCTTGCCTCATTTTGGTGAGGGAAAAAATTAACTTGGCAAAATTTCAACTTGGAAGATGAACTTGGGAAATTTTACTAACGTTGCCATCTTCAAACCAATCACATAAGTATTATTTACAAAGGCAAAGAGATTTCATATGTTAAGATTTCCTGCAGGATTCACTTAATGTCTTAGCTTTGCATCTTAGCTTTACATGTGCTGTGGTATGCTGTGGTTACAAGAAGGTTAATGCCAGGCTTGTTTAAGAAAATCTTTCAACACAGTACAGAATGGGGATAAAAGCCACCAAAAGAGCTTTACAACCACAAGATCACAGGTGGTTATGACAGGGATTCTCCACCTCATCACACTCTAGCACCATGGACATGTGACAGTCCAATGTGACAGTCAAAAGACATGAAAGACACTTTGTGCCTTTTGCTGAAGCTTTGCTACCAAACACAAGAAACTATAACTGCTGGCACATGCAGCAAATTAGAGCATTCAAGAGCTTTAAGAAGCTGCTTTTAAGGAGCACAGGCATAGTCTTTGATAAAAAAAAAAAATGCAGCTCATCTAACTTTGTGTTGCTTACTAGAAGTGCTTAGCAAACACAGACTAAGGTATTTAGAAAAATAGCCACCTTGTCAGCAGACTGAAATTCATTGTACAGGGACCAGAACTCCACTGAAAAAAAATTAAAAATGAAGGGGTCCACAGATTGAAAGTAAATTTTCCAGTCCTCTGCAGCAGCATTTCCGATCACTTGCAGGCATGGATAATTATTGCAGTGGAGACATACCCCATAAAGCAAATTTCTGACAGTGACCTTAAGTTAGTCCCTGGACATTGAGAGGTGTACAGATTAAGCTGATACTCACCCCTGGTTCTTTCCTCTAGAGCCTTTCTTCATAAACATATCTTTCCATCTCCTTGGAGACCGAAATCCGGGTGTACTCACCAGAGATTTGGAGCTGGGGGTCTCTCCAGAAGTAGAACTCATGAAAAAAAATGAAACAGACTGGAACAACTAGGTTTTGCAGCCATGTATATGTTCATAATGTGAATATTCCTGCCAAATACCACTTCTGCTGGGTCAATGTCAATTTATTCCGCCTTCACCTTAATCACATTAAAGCAACAGCTATAGCATCTGGCCATTTTAATCCCTGCACAAATCTTTGATACATCTTAATGGCTTTGATTCAGTCTATCTACTTTCCCTAATGATTGAGGGTAGTACAGAGTATGCAACTGTTGCTCTATTCCTGTTTCTCAGTTGTAGACCTAGGCATATCTTGGATAGTTTTCGTTCAGTCATCTGGTATGTTCCTGACCTCTCTTGACAAAAATATCCTAAATACCCCACCTTTTCTTCACAGAATTGTAATTTGCTTGGGGAGACTTGATGGCCTTTATCAGCCAAAGCAATCAGCATTACTTGTGTCTTCAACATAATTTTCCCTATTTGTACTCGCTATTAGCACATCATCCACATACTGTATTAATACAGAGTTACTGGTTAATTCTATGTCCTGTAAATCTGTCACTAGGATTGTCAATGATCCTGCAAACTCTTGAGAAAATCTAGTCCATGTTTACTGCTTCCCTTGCCAGGTGAAGGCAAAAATACACTGAGATTCTGGATGCACTGTTTTACTGAAGAAAGTTGGGCCAGTATCATGGTTATAATAACTGACGAAGGATCAGAAACTAGTGGATGCAGTACAGTTACCCATTTATTTATTGTTCTTAAGTCCTGGACAAATCTATAAACTCATTTTCTGTCTGAGCTTAGGTTAGGTTTTTTTAACCAGCAAGTTAGAATTATTATAGGGAGACTCCCAAGGAGTTAAAATCCCTCTTGACAGATAATCTTCAGTTATTGGTCTTATACCTTACCTTGCTTCCTGAGATAATAGGTATTGTATAAAGGAGGGAGGTTTGCCTCCATTTCTATCTGTATGGGATTGGCTGACCTTACTAAGCCTACATCAGCAGAACTTTGGGCCCATAAAATCCTAAGTACATCTTTGAGTTCCTGGGCTATTTCTCTGTCTTCTTCAGTTGCTATAGCCGTCATGATATTTTGGTACATTATCCGTCATGAGTCACTATGCAATTCCTTGTGGTGTACACTGCAACTCTGCCCATAACTGGTATAACTAATATCTCCCCACCAAATTTGCTGGTGCCAGTCTCAACAACAGAAAAGAATGATTAACAGATCATGGACCTATATGTACCATCATTTCTTCTGTCCTGGGTACAAATGTAGATTTACCTTCTATTCCTACAACATTTACTTTACCCTTAATTCTTGATCCTTTGTGGGGGTTTGTTGATGTTGAATAACTTGTGCTGGTACCTATCAGACATGGTTAAGATTCACCTCCAAATTTCAAATCTATAATTCATTCCTTAGAGTCACCTAAGAAGATTACTTTTATATCTCCTTCCACCGCTAGGACTTGGGGATCTGGTAACCACCATTGTTCATTGCTTTCGTTCAGGTCCCCTTGTAGCTGTCATAGTCCCCTTCTCGGGTTCACAGGCCATTCTCTTTTCCAGTATCTTGGTTTTATTGCAGTAATCCTTCAGTCTTGTCCAATTTAGATTTCTGTTTCCCAAATTTCCTACCTCTTTACCCCCTAAAATTCCTACCTTGCAAAGCAGCTGGTAACAAGCTGGCCTACTTTTCCTGCTCTTTTCTCTTCTGCCTAGCCTTACCTTCATCCCTTCCATTATACACAAATGTTGCAACACTTACTATCTCCCCTACCAGCTTCTCTTGCCAACCTGGAGAACATTGGTTAAAATACTTTTTAATATCTAGGGTCGCTTGATCTACAAATAAGCCAAGACCCATTTTGCAGGGTTTCAGGGTCCCTTCTCCCAAACATTCTGAATTGTTTCCCCACCTAGTTAATGCCTGGTCAGCATTCTTTTTCCTTGGCCCAATTAACCATTCTTCTAACCCCTTTTGACATCATCTTAATGCATCTCATCCTGCCTTGGTCTGGCAGTTCCTGTCTGGCTCTGCATTCTGGCCATGCAGTCTTACCATCCGGAGCAGCAGCCATGCTCTATTTTTCTGCAAAATCAACACTTGCTCTTCAGGGGTAAATACGGTTTCCAGTAACTAACAAACATCAGACCAAGTGGGGTCATATGCTCTAAAAATTCCCCTAATCACTTGCTGAACCTTTTCCAAGTCTTCCTGAAGTCAGGGCATTTGTTGCTGCCATACCACCAAATCTGCCTGACCAAATGGCACACATGCCTTTGTTATGGTTGTGGCTGCCCCTGCCACTGAAGGAGAAATAATCACCTCCTTCAGCAAAGCTTTAACTGCTGTTGGAGGGAAAGCAGGACATGCAGAAGGGGGAACAGAAGAAGCGATAGTCAATAGGAGACCAAGGAGACAGAGATATCTATAGCAGCTGCCTGAGCTTCTGTGAATAGCAGTGACTAAGGAGATGCTTTGGTTTTGTTCTTATAATTTATCTTATTTTTATGAGACTGGCCATTAGATCTATCATGTCACAAATTGTCCCAGACGTACCAATAATCAATTTGAGCTGGGAAGTGGTCTTCCAATATTAGCTTTAAAAACTTTAGGCAGTCAAACTAAAAAGTACTCTCTGAGGGTCACTTTTGGTCTCCAGTCCCAAAAGCAGTCATAGCCAGCCAGGTATCTTGACACAATTCAACAGCCCTTTTTCTTGACAACCTGTGGGTACCCAGCAATTCTGCTCCAAATATTCCAATTTTTCAGATAACAAAGTACATTTCACTGCACCTTCTTCCATTTCCAAATTAAAGGAATTGTGCAGAATTACAGAAATTCAACTCACCATTGCCTCACCCCTTTCTGGTTAGTGCCAATGCATTCTCTGCAACAGACAGAAATAGTTGAACAAACCTGTTCCATGGATCAGATGCTCCCCAGGAGGTTCCAGAGTGGACCAGAGGTCCCATCTGGGCTACAAATTCCATTGCAAAAGTGATTTGGGATGTTTGTTGATTGAGGGACACAAGGGTATGACTACAAATAACTACAAAAGGTTTATTTCATGATCATCAGAGCCCTTCTCCATAAGAGAAAGTATCCAAAGAGATTTGCAAGGAGTTTATATACAGCTTGCAACGAAAGGCTAAGCATAATCATCCCACAGCACACAGACACACTTTTGCCTCTCCCGTCATGTTCAGGACCTCTGAAGTACTCTCAGACATCCAATACCGTGCTGCCTCTGACCCCTGGCAGTTAACACAGAATCTTCTGAGGTCCAGACGTTCCCCTTCAATTGCCAAACACAAGTTATTGTTTATTATTCTCCTTAGAGCAACCTGCTAACATTCTTTCTAATGATTGCTATCTGGCACACTAAGCTCAGCAGCTACCGCTTTAATTGCAAAAGCATCTCCCCCCAACCACACAGCCCAAGCATCTCTGCCCAGGCCAGTAAGCCAAACCACCTACACCTGAACAGCAAGCAAGCAAGAGCCATTCTGCCCACAACTGGCCAGGAAGACAGTCTTTCCCTGGCCAGCCAACCAGCCAAAACCACGCTCTCGCCAACAGCCAGCCAGAGCCACACTCACCTCTACTGGCTAGCAATAGCATCACCCGCCAGCTGGCCTACTAGAAATAGCAGCAGCAGCCACCGGCCAGAGGTGCTTTCTAAAACTGGCCACCCAGATCCTCTATCTCCAGCAGGCTAGACTTGTTCTCACTCTGTGGCTTGCCAGCCAGAACCATACTCAACCATGAAACAGATAGCCGGAGCTCCGCCACTTACCGCAAGCAGCCAGCCAGACCCCTACCCATACCACTGCCATCCACCACAGCCCTGCACCACTTGCCCCAGCTAGCCAGCCAGAATCTTGTTTTATCCGGCCGACCAGACAAAACCCTACACCTCTTGACCACCTGGCAAGCCAGAGCCCTACACCCCCTACCCTGGATGGCCAGCAGACCCCTATGTCCCTCAGCCAGCAAGACAGAGCCCTAGACCACTTCCCTGGTTGGTCACTAGAAGCTCCCTTTCCTGCCAGCTGGCCAGCCAGAACCCTACACTGCTCGCCACAGACAGCCAGCCAGGGCCCAACACCACTTTCCCTGGCCGGCAAGCGAGAGCCCTACACCACTTGCCTTGGCCAGAAAACCAGAGCCCTACACCGCTTAGCCCAGGTGGCCAGACAGAGCCCTGCACCACTTGCCCTGGCCCAAAAGCCTTACTTCCCACAGACAGCCAGAGACCTGCAGAACTTGCTCTGGCTAACCAGCCAGAGACCTACCTACACTGCTTGCCATGACCAGCCAGCCAGTGACCTACACTGCTTGCCCTGACGGACCAGACAGACCTCTACTTCCCCCAGCCACTAGCCAGAGCCCTACACCGCTTGCTCTGGCTGGCCAGCAGTAGCCCTTTTCCCACAGGTGAGAGCCCTACATCACTTTCCCCAGCCAGCCAGCCAGATCCCTACATTGCTTGCCCAGGCCGGCCAGCCAGTACCCTGCACCACTTGTCCCGGATGGCCATCCAGAGCCGTATTTCCACAAATCAACCGGTCACAGCTCTACACCGCTTGCCCTGGCCTACAAGACCGAGCCCTAGACCACTTCCCTGGCCAGCCAGCCAGCACCCTGTTACCCCAGCTCACAAGACAGAGCCCTAGACTGTTTGCCCTGACCAGCAAGCAAGAGCACTACACAACTTTCCCTGGGTGACCAGCAGGAGCCTCATTTCACCCAGATGGCCACCCAGAGCCCTGCACCACTTTCCCAGATAACAAGCCATAGAGCCAGACCACCATCTCACTCCAGTGAGCACTAACAGCCTCCTGAACAAGCCAAAAGGAAATGACCTGGTACTCACAGGAAGGACACACTACAGCCACCTCCTCCCACCAGATGTTCTCCAGCAACCTGAGGCCTGAGCCCTGCAGCAGGTCCCCTTGGCACCACAGTGCCTCAGAGTCCTGCACAGGGGGAGGCAGAACTCCAAGGCCCTCTTGCATCACCTGCTCCCCCAGGTCCAGCCTGCAGCAGAGCCCGAGGCTTCAGCAGTAGCTCTGGCAGCCATCAGGAGTGACCTCCTGCCAAACCAGGGACGGCTCTGCTTCACCTTGTGTGCAGCACCAGTCACAGGGTGGGTGTTCAGGGTTGAGAGGAAAGACAGGACTGAAACCCTGAGGAAGCCAGCACATTTCTTACTGAATTAAGTCAAGTGCAAACCCAGAACACAGAAGACCTTACTGATAAACACATAAGACTAGTATTTTAAAGAGTAACAGCACACATGGAAACCTGAGGCATTTCAACCATTAAGATCTACAGTCACTTTTTCCTTCAGAGATGTGGTCTGCTTACAACTCTTGTACCCTTTTAACTGAAAGACTTCCATAAACTTTCCTTTCCCATGTAAAGCCACCTAGTTAGTGCAGCAGACATGCCAAATTCCCACAGGTAAACACTTTGCAAATTGAAACTAATCTGAAGAAGCAGTCAAGGAACTTGCAATATTTACTTAGTATTCCTCTTGCAAGCAGGAAGGCACTCAAAGCTCACAAACCATTTTGGTAGCTGCTTTTCCATTACATCCTCCAATTTACAACTTTTAGTAGCCATTCTCAAATCCATCAAAACTTTCTCACTCAGTTTTCAGACACTTGATAGTCATCAGCTCTTGATTTTTCATCACACTACAGGGCAGGTTATCTTCAGAAGTGTCACTCATAATCAGATTATGATGGTTTTCAGTCAGTCTAAATCTATGCTCATTGAATTCTCATAGATCAACAGCAGAATCCGCTTTTTAATTTTTTCCTATAAATACTCAGTAGGACTTTGATGAGTTCTTACACCATGAAGATTCATAAACTCACACCACAGACTGGAAGGTAAACCTGAATTTTGCCTTCAGACAGAATATTTTCTGTGATAAGCCTGAATGCGGGCTAGCAGGCGATCTCCTTCAAAAAAATTTCCTTTCTGAATGCAGGAGGGGGAGAAAGAGCTATGAAGATGGGGAGTTATTACCCTGATTACTTCAAAATTCAACAATATTGTGGTCAGTTTTGAGGAGCAAAAGTTAAGAAGGATGTGGACAGATTTCAGACTTTACAGCAAAGCAAGAATGAGCCTGTGAGAACAAGGTGAGAGGGTGGTTGGGGTTTGGTGTTTTTTCCCCATGAAGGAGGGCAGGGCAGTCAGGAGTGGGTCTGTACTCACAATCATCTGAGAGACACCAACAATGTGTCTCTGCCCACAGCAAGGATAGAATACAAAGCCATAGATTTATCTACAGAAAGAACATGTATTAAGATATACTTAAACAGCAAAGCAGATTACATAAACAATCCCAGTTCATAATGACATTCAGGAACACCTTTTTAGTAATAACAAAAAACTTTTATTCAACATGCTGTAAAAATGATGCTTCATGAAACATACAGGCAGCACCTCATAACTAAGATAAAGCCATTCTAAAATTACTATACACTATTTAAGATAATAACACAGGCATTGCAGAAAATACAACATCTAATTACCAAGGCTGTTTATTAATGGCAATCACATATATGGCTACACCCATTTGCTATCAATGTTCTGTTTTCTTTCCTTCTAAAACAACAGTTCCTAAATAAAAGCTGCTGCATGTTCTCCAGTGCAGTTCCCATCTCCCACTATAGTCTGAACTGACTTCCACCTAAGCAGCACATTCCTCTAGGCAAACAATGGAAGTAAAATCATGCTTAAATCTACCAAGTTAAGCAGCGGTTTTATCAGCACTGTATGTGTTAGACGGAGGCTTAAGCAAACCACTCATGTCCACTGAGCTGTTAAGGTGTTGGTCCTGATCCCCTGTCCAGTCAGTCAGGTGCATGGACCACACACAAGAAGTTGGGGACTGAGGTCAGAACCCTGATCCCACCTCCAGAAATCCCTGAGGTCCTTCTCTTTTCACAGTGACACCTCTTAGTGGAAGCAAAGAGAAGCAGGGGCTGACCTCAGGATTAACTGCCATGTTTGCTCTCCAAGGGGGTCCTCATGCGTTCTCCTGCAAGACCTTCAGCAGAGGGAAGAGAAGAGCATCAGCTCTGGAAAAGAAACTGATCCACAGAGAGATTTCTCTTCAGGCTTCCAGTTAATTCTTCGAAGAATCAGATTTATAGGAGGAACAGCAGAATTGCAAGGTTAGCACACAGCCAGCTGAGGGAGAAGGGAAGAGTCCAACCCTCAGGTCCAATACTGTGGACGTCTCTCCTGGCAAATCCAAGGGGAAGAACTGCATACTGGATCTCCAGGCTTGTCTCCTGGGAGTCCCCTTGTGCTCTTCATGATCAAAGCATACTGAGAAGACACGTCTTCTTCACCGTGTTTCCAGGACACTCTGGATCCTGAAGGAACATAGTCTGAATTACACAAAATAACATAGTCAGCTTTCGAGTCCTCAAATCCCGGAGGACTGCAGCACTCAAATTCTGGATGGGTGATATTCTCAACCTTTGGGGCAACACCATTTTGTTAACTGAAACAGGAGGCTTTACAGCTTTCATAACTTTGAGCCCTGGCAGCTCCATCTCAAAGGAAAAGAGTCAGTTGAGTAGAAATCTCTTTAATGCCCCTGACTAGACAAGACACTGACACAGGAAAAACACACGGCCAGAAGTTGGCAAAGGCTGGCCAAAGAACACGGGCAAAGCAGCCAAAGAATATGTGCAGAAGGACCCCCTCTACCTCCCGTCCTCCAGGAGGGAGGGAGGCATGGAGGGGGAGAGGCCAGGTCAGCCCCTCACCAAAGCAGCTGCTGAGCCAGAGGCCGCTGGGCAGCTGCTGGCAGACACTGGGGCACCCCGAGGTGTCTCTCAGCTCGCACACAGGCTGCTTTGCCCGCGGCCAGGCCTTCAGCGGGTCTGTGGAAACGGGGGAGGACAGCCCCTGGGTGAGCGCTCGCCTGCAGAACAGCACCGACGGGCGCGAGCGCTCGCGGCACCCCTCCGTACCAGCCGCTCCTTCCCGCCTCTCGCTTGCCGAGGCCGGGGCGGAGGGCTCTGTGGGTACAGCCCGCGGGCTGAGGCGCAGCGTGCGGCCTGCCCAGGCCTCCGCCGGCTCTGCTCACAGCGCCCGGCTCCGGCCTTTCCCACAGCCCCCGGGGAACGAGTCCAGGAGCGCGGCCTGAGCAGCCCCTCGCAGGAGGGGGCACCGCAGGGACGCCCCTGCCTGGGCAGCCAAGCGCTTCGGGGCACCAGGGCCTCGCTGCCCGCTCCTTCTCCTCCGTGCCCAGCTGGTGGGAGCGGGGCTTCTGGCCAACAGCTCGCTCCTGCCTGCGCTGGCACCCGCCGGTAGCGCCGGGCAGAGCCGCCCGGGCATTTGGGATGGGGCTGGCGGCAGCTCTGCACGCCCGGGGGTAGAGCAGGGCCTGGGCTTGAGCTCCACTGGCAGCGCGGTCCCCAGCAGAGCCCAGGCGCTGAGCACAGCGGCCCTGCCCCTGCCCAGCCCCAGCCCTGCTTCCAATCTGCCGCACAATTCAATGGGAAGCTCTGTTAAAGCTCTTGTTTGGCATTTTACTCTAGTTCAGTTTTTGCTTTGTTTACTTGATTTTGCTTCCAATTACCTTGCAGTTTGGAGACAGAAGAATATGTCACCGTAACAGCT
Source organism: Athene cunicularia (assembly GCF_003259725.1). Taxonomy (NCBI): domain Eukaryota; kingdom Metazoa; phylum Chordata; class Aves; order Strigiformes; family Strigidae; genus Athene; species Athene cunicularia. The sequence goes on from NW_020799091.1 coordinate 112,073,958, forward strand.
GTTGCTGGGTTAGCCTCTTTGTTGCTTCTCAGCAAATCTTTACTCCTTTGCTCAGGCGAGTTTGTACCATCTAGTCCCTGCACACTAGGATTCTCATCATTTTCTGAAAGGAGAAAAAAAATAAATGAAAACAAACTCAGAGTGTGGACGACAACAGAGAGGAAGTTCAGATGTCAGTCCCTGGACTGACTTCTGACTGCCTTCCTTTAGACACTCTTCTGCAGCTACTTCTGGGATGGAGATTTTCATTGGATAATAAAGAAAAACACTAGCTCAAGGTTCAGAGTCCAGACCGGCAAAATGGCTTTGGCAAACACACCAGCACAGTTAGTTCCTGACTGGTACCTACGGTTACAGCACTTTCACCTGAGCATCATTACAAGTCCCTCTGCAAAGTTCTCCCATAGTAGTTCAATGTGTTTTTCTCAGGCACTGGCTGATGAGTCCAGTGCTGGCAGGAAAGCCTGGGGACTCACATGAGAGTAGGGACTAGCTACAGGATGCTCCATAAGTAATTATGGGGATCTGGGCTGAGTAACATTCTCCATGAGAAAGTAAGTTGTTTAAAGCAGAAAGCAAGCAGAAATGCCAATGTTGCACAGCTGAACCCAAGTTTCTAAAATTATTAGATTTGTATATTTACTGAAAACTCAGGAAAAAAGTGCAAACCCAAGTCTCTGCCATGCCTCTCAAGTAGAACATCTGAGTTTCACTTCACTCTACCCACTACCTCCATCACTTCCTATGACTACAAAACGTAGCAGGAAAGGAGCCCAAGAAGACACATCTATTCCCTGAACCCAGTTCACACGTGACGTCTCTGGTGTTGCAGCGCTCAGCACTCAAATGCAGGAATCGCTTCTGTCCACAAGAGAAGCCATCGGACTCCTCACACCCCCACCTCTGGGGTGACAGCAGGGTCTGCCCCCTTGGCTCCCTGCAGAGCACATCTTGGTGTCGAGGGGACAGGGCCTCCAGGCTGGTGGGCTGCATGGGCCAAACACTGCAATGGCCTGGCTCTGAGCTGGGGTGGAAACTCCCACCAGGTGGGAGGAACTGTGCAAGGATCACAAAGGGGAAGAGGGAGGAGAGCATGGGGGAGGACAGCAGGGCAGACAGGTGGAAGGATCACGGCAGTTAATACAGGAGAGGTACTGTCTGCCCTGCACGGTCTGAACCGCCCCTCTGCCCAGAAAGCGTGATGCCTAACAAATGTGCAGGGCAAGTGAAGCAGAAGGGAAAGCACCAGCTGGCCCCAGGCAGCAAGTAGCTAACAGGAACCAGAAGTCTCTGCACATAGCTGAAGAGGACACAGCCCGCCAGACTAGGCTAGGCAGGACCTGAAACTGCAGAAAACTCATCATCTAGATAGTCCCAGTCCAGCACACATGATATTAATACCTGGTATTAATGCTGTCAGCAGCTTTTGAGCACTTTGAGTAACTCAGATCTTTCAAATTTCAGGTATTTCTTTGCTAGAAAAAAGATTCCCTTGATTACAATGTCCAGTTTAGATAAGACAGTCAGGCCTCACCAAACCACACACAGACAAATCACACTCTTGGCTCCCTCTCTGTCCCCGACAGGAAGCCACACAGTGATGGATACTCACGTGAACAAGGATTGTTTTCATCCCTTCCTTCACATTCCTCAGGACTGTCCCTCTCATCCGTAAGGATCAAACTTGCATATTGAATGCTTGGTACTGTGATCCAAACTTAAGCCAAGTCAAGGAAAAAGCAGACAAATACACTTGAAACATCTGCACAAAGCAGTGGAAGAATTCATACCCCATATATAGCCCAATTCCCTATATTTCATCCCTTACTAGAGAAAAGGAAGGCTCAGGAGCACATAACCAGAGATAACGGCTTTGACTTAAGTGTGTCTCACTGCTCTGAACCATGAAGAATATTCTATGCACTGATGATCTTGTATTTTTCAGTCTCTTCATGCACACCACACCCCCAGTAATGCACCCTCCTCCCAACTCCCTTTTGTGTCTGACCTCTCCTCTCCTCTGTTTAGCTTAAAGCCTTTCAAATCACTACCCACTCCTTCCTACCTTATGGTACAAACTACTTTTTGTCTCCACCAGCTATGTGCTGGACCAACAGTGCATTTGAACTGCAAAGCACCTCCAGGCAATAACAGCTTCTTGTCAGAGAAGATCATCATCTTCCACCCACCAGGCCATACAGACCCATCCTCCACTCACCTTATGCACAGGACCTGTGATTCCCATTCCCATTTGCCCCCATTTAGGTGTGAGCTACATAAAACTGGCAAACCAGAAGATCTTCAATTTGTATTAAAGTCTCACACAGACCTGGGAGCCAACGGGGAGCTCCTGAGCAGCACCCCAGCTTCATGCATACTGCGCAACGCCGTCACGGTTGAGCCCAGTCAGACGCTCGCCCGCACAGCTCCAGTGGTGACGTGGTGTCTGGGCTTGGGGAGGCCACACCACGTTCAGGCTGGGGTCACTGGCTCAGGAGCAAACATGGGTCCCCCCTCACTGCCTGCACTCACCAACACTGCTCCCAAAGGTGACCAAATGCAGGTGAGCCCCACCAGGCAGAGATATGAGGCCCTGTTTTACCAGCCAACGTCCCACCTCCAGATGGCAAAAGCATCTCTCAGCAGACCACCCAAACAGGAAAACAGCAGCTGCTGAGAGCCCCTAAGGCCTTGCCACACGTCTACCCTGCAGAGACACAGGACCAGCTCGGGCACTGCCAGCAGAGGACCCTGGCAGCAGGCAGGGCTGAAAGTCCTTCCAATGGTGTGAAAAGCCTCAGGCAGTCAGTCCCCGCAGAGCCATGTGCCAGCGCCAGCACTGATGCCGTGTAAAGCTGCAGCCTGCTAGTCTTAACCTCGCCCATAGTAGAAATTGCACTGTCAGATATTCCCCGAAACGCAGAGAACTGGATCTACACATGAATGGCTGTTTAAATAAGGCTTCTGCATTCTGGAAGTGTTGAATAGGATATCTCACCTGACTCATCTTTGGGCTTCTGAAAATGCCACGTCAGCACAACTGAGACAGTAATAATTACAACTCCTAGTGATACCATGACAATATAGAACAGTACATGAACAGCATTTCTTCCAAACGTCTCCTTTTGCTCTACAAGAAAAATTCAGTTGTAAAAAACACTGACTGCACCTTCATCCTGCTGTACTGTGTTAGCTTTATTGACCTTTATTTTTGTAACATCATCTAAGTACATTATTATCAGAAAGCTGACCTCTAAAACTTAAAGGTTACCTTCTTTGTTTTCTCTAAGGATTTTACACCAAAGGGCCTCTTTTCACAAAGCATGGATGGGAGCCTGTAACCCATGGCACTGGGACAGACCCCAGCCAACAGCCTGTTCTTTCTGCCTCACACTGAGAATCCTGCAAGGTGTGATAAGAACAGCTAGTGAGATATGCTCCCACACTAGGCATTGCGTATCGCTGTGTGATACTCAGGTACACTTGTAAGTCTCTGTATCACTCTGGTTCAGCTTCTGTATCGCTGAAAAATTCAAAGGGTACATCAGCCTTGTGTTCCAGGGAAGTGCATGTGGCACTGAGGCAGCACTCACATCATTTCACTGGGAGGCTAAGATGTCACTTCTTAGAAGAAGAGACAAGCAGGAAATGTGAAGTATTTTTAGAGTAACTGTTTTTCCTCTCTCAGATGTGTCCCTCGGCCAGTAAAAAAGCTAATTTTAGCCCAAACAAAAAAGTTGTATCGATGTAACTACACTAGTCAACCTCTTACACTGTGAAATTTAGAACAAAACTAGAATAGTAGGAAACATTTAATTAAAAGTTTCCCAGTTTCCCCACCACAGTAACCTCTGCAGATGTGAAAGTGGATCTTTTCCCAATTTGGGGGATACTCAAACCCAAACTGACCAGAAATTCTTTTGAAGCATCTAAACCAGCAATCATCTGAACAAAGGATATGGCATTTACCAGGGGGGAAAAAAAAAAAAAAATTCTGTCACAGCTCATAGTATTTTCAAAATATATTGTAGCAACAAAACAGAAACAAAACGATGCTTTCTACCAGCCTAGGTCTTTGGCTGGAGCCGTCATACTGGCAGAAGAATGCCCAGCTTTACCCAACAAGGCTTACTCTAGCTAGTCTCATTTCAGCCATCTGTTAATTAGCTAATTGCTAGCGCATTTGGGGCAGTCTCTTACATAATTCATCTGGACTTCTTTATTGAATCTGGATTTTTTTTAAAAAAAAAACACCTTTGCTTGACTGAGAGACAGCATTTTTAAGTGATACTCACCAACTTTCACACTAACAATGCCTTTATATAGAGTTCTCCCATCTCTAGTATTCACTTCTATAGAATATCTGCCACAGTCACGTTCCTGAATCCTGTCTAGTCTGAGACTGTAATTAGACACAATCTCAGATCTATTAACATATTCCTCATGGTACCAAAACCAAGAACCATTTGTCCAAGCAATTTCTGTGTTTTCTTTTTTCCAGACAACATGGAAGAATTGTTTCAGCTTTGTCTCTGATAGCTTCAAGAACACGGATCCATCAATAAATTCTGTGATTTCTTTAAACATTTCCACTCCTGAGGGAAAAAAAGCATATCTGCTCATTATTGGGATATTTCACATTCCACAGAGAATGATCACAAGCAGGAACATTCCTTGTATCTTTTGTTAATTGGATTGCAGCCTGGGTTCTTGTTACAAAGGGCAGTTTGAGTTGGATTCAAGCATTAGGCAAACTATCAGAGTCTGAACCCTGGTAGTACCCTCTCCCAATTCTGAGTTTTACTGGGTTTTCCTATACTGCTGTTTTTCTCCATGCTGGCAAGTAAGCCCAAAGCATGTCCTGACCCAGAGGGATGTGAACCACATTTGACTCACCATCTTTTTGCAATTCAGAAGCCAAAAAACCTTCTCAGCACTGGCCCTGGACAAGGAAACTTGACAGAGCAGCATACACCATCTAAGTGTTGTTTTCAGGATTTGCCATACAAATGAGTGCCTCTCCTTGCTCTGCCACGCCCAGCCATACTACACTTCTAAACTTATGTCCTACAACACAGCTACACTCAGAGAATGGAAGGGAAAAAAATGTGGGAATTTTTCTCTGGATATTTCATTCATCTACAAAATACACCCTTCGGGAAGAGACCCAAAAGACAAAACAAGGCATGCAAACAGTGCAAGGTCACCTACTGAAAATTCATCATCACACATGCACTGCACACTCAAACTTACTGTTCAGTTCCAGGTTAAAAGTTTCCTGATGCAAATGCACGCCATCCTGACCAAATACATCTGCCACATACTCTCCCTCATCCCTGCGTTGCGTGGGGCAGCGGCTCAAGCTGCCATTGGGGAACACATGGGCTCTGTCACAGTAGATCACAGAGACATTTGCCTCCGGTTTTATCTTGGCCACTCGCTGGTTGTCCTTCTTCCACATAACATGGATGTACCTGGCTGATTGCAGGCAGTTCAGATCAAAAGTAACACAGTCACCTACAAGCCCTCTGACAAGGTGCCCTGTTGAAAGAGAGCACATATATATTTACTTAAGGGATGTAGAGGACATCATATATATTTGCTTTTTGAAATCTCTTACTACCTTGGAAGCATTTTCACACAGGCTTAGTGGTTACCTACCAGAAACCTTCATGCAGCCAGAACTTGCTTTTAAGAAGGGGGCAGGTAACAAATTAAGTCCCTGAACAGTTCCCTGAGAACGATGAGAAGGTCCATTTCCTTGTCATGCTGAGAAAGCATGTTACTTGGATATGATTTAGGAAGGGAGAATCCTACTGGAAGGTCACAAGACATAGCAAGTGTATTATGAATCAGCATCTGCCATATATATTAATGCCTAGGGACACATCTAGAATATTGTCTTTGACACTGTCCAAAACCCAAATAGTAAGTTTTAACAGTTTCCTTACAAAACTGGATCCTGACATTTGCAACAGCTGCTATATGAGAAATGGAAATAAACCCTATGTCTTTTGTTGTAAGAGTTGAATTTGGCATGTCTGAGTTATAAAATTACTGTAGTCTGAATAAAAATAACTCCCATACAAATGATAATTACTTGCTTCTAAAAAGCTAACTGCTTCTGGGCAATGATTGCCTACATTGAAACCACCTGCCATAACATAGTTCAATTCTTAGCTGTTTCAAAATAAGATAGGACACATCTCAAACAGCCTAAAATGCCTCCTGTTTGTCTGTTCTGTCTACCCATCCAATGGATATGAAGGAAAAAAAATTCTCTGGTTCCTACCTCCAGGAAACAGAGGAAAGGCAGTAACTAAAAGGCACAAAAAACAAGTCACCTCGAACAGCAGTATCATCAGAATCCACTTTCTATTCCACATTCTTGTATTGCTCTGGCTCAAGTCAGAGATGGCAAGTTCAAGTCACTGAGGCACAAAAGGTGAAATTCCCTTCAACATCCAGGACTATGAGGGCAAGGCAGCCAGAGTGCTTTGCTGGGTACTGACAATATCAAGGGAGAAGCATGAGGAGGAAGCTTCTCATCCTCTACTCCTGGCTGCAAAATACAGTGAAAGGGGACAGGGAAGACAGGGAGTTATTGGGAAGAGAGAACAAGTATTTATTTTTGTGGGCCCTCTGGCAGCCCTGAAACCGCAAGCAAAGGGTAATGCTGAGAGTGAGGAAAGCAGGAAGGAGGAACAACGCACAACTCTGACTAATCTTCTGTGCTGGTACCCCTGAAGAACTAACACCTCAAGGGCCAAGATGCTCAGAATAGGGAGGAGAGTCCTAATCAGCACATTGTATGTCCCTATATCTCCACATTATTCCACTAAGGAAAGCTAAGGCAGCTTTCAATAAACCTCGCTGGACTGGGTTGACCTCAACAGTGATGTTAACACATATTTCAAAATAAAGATCTAATTTTGCTAGCTGTAAATTTAACCACTGGATAAAGAGAATGAAAAAACAGGAGTTGAGAGTCTAAAAATAGAGCCCAATAACTAAAGAAGGAAACTGAATAAGAGCTCAGCACATTTAGGAGCTTAAATGGTTGGGTTTAAAAGTCTAACTGCAACATCTTGGTTTTAGATTTGTAGCTCAAGCATAGATGCCAATTACAAGTGTAACAAGCCTTTAATCAAAAATATAACATACAAGTGTTCTCATCTACATTATCACATGAACTCAAAAACAAAGGCAGAAACTGCCAACCATGAATACATAATCTATACATTATAACATAAACAAGTATCTGATCCAGGCAGCCCAACAGAGAAAGACAAGGACTTTAAAGTGAGAATTTACACCCACCATGCACATGTAGCTGAAATTTTCTTTGGTAGAAACAATGCTGAGTGCTGCTGCACACTGTGGCCGTGTACCGTCCTGCATCCTCTTTCCTGACCATGCGGAGCCCCAGCGTCCCATTAGGAAAGACATGAACACGCTGGCCATGGCTAGTGCTGCCACGTGTCCAGCGCTGTGAGAATGCACTTCCCTTGTGCCAGCTGATCCGAAAAGACTGCTCCAATTGGGGATAGTCAAGGTCAAAAGTAACAGTCTCACACACTCTTCCATCTATTGTCGTCACATCACTGTGAGCTGAAAACACAGCACAAACAGAAAAAAGTCATTACCAAACATTTTAACATAATTACAGCCATCAGGCTGAAGCTCTGGTGATGACACCGGTTAGAGAACATCACCTGGGAGCTGGGATTTAAGAACGAAAATTGGGATTCACTTCCAAATCCAGCTACTGAAATGTATGATCTCAAACTAATCACTAAACCCTGGCTTGTCCAAGTGCCACAAGAATACGTGCAGATGGTTTTGTACTAGTCTTCCTCCTTGGCAGTTTCATAAAGCTCAAATGAAAATTTCTTTAAACTCCTGTTAGAGATTTTTGATGAAATAAAGCCACAAATGGTATAACCTGATACATGTTGAAAAGTATTCCTGACAGCTAATGAATCAGCCATTTTTATTCTTTGTACATATGAAGGCACAACTCAACTCATAATTAATAATATCTAACAAGCAAACTCTGTCAAATTATATTTGTTTTATTAGTATTATCTTGCTAGAGTTTATTACAGCACTCCTTCAAACATTACATCTTTAAGAGGAAACTGTAAGCTTAATTAATTGTCTATTTTTAATTGCTTGGCTTTTTCATATTCCAGATATACTGATGTAATTCCATTAGCTGAGGTCTTTTATTTCCCACTGGAATTAATTTCAAGCAGAAGCTATTTACAACAGCAAGTGCAGCAAGCTAAAGCACTTTGGGAACGTAATTTTGTTTCAACCCAACACTCAAATGTTGTCCTGGTCCTGCAGCTAATAAACTCAGCAGCATAAACCTCTAAGAACACCTCCACACCAAACCAAATTTTCCATCGCAGTTTAACATAAAAGCATGCTAAGGAATTATTAAGAATTAAATAAATTTTCTTACCTCCAAGAATAACAAGCGCACACAATGCAGCCTGGAAGGTGAAAATAGGTAACATTTCAGAAGTGACCTTTTCTCTGCTATTATGTATACACTTCTTTATGGGCTTTTCACCAGGAAACCTTTAAATCCTGCTAGATTAGATCCCTAGTGAACGATATGCTTTGAAATAAGAAGGTGGGGAGAAATATTTAAAGTATTCTTGCATGCTAAGCATTTCCTTCCTGAACAGAGAATTCTCAGGTACAATAGCTATTTTATGAAAAAAAAAAAAAAATCCTGTGGTTTCAACCACTGTCAGAGCAGTTACAGCTACGAACACTTGTGGGTAAATTTCCTTTTCTTTCAAGCCACAAGTGTGATCGTGGAGGTAAGCACTATCAGATGATTTTTCACAGCAAAAGTAACCAGGGAAAAGGTGTAGCTGCAGGTCAGCAAAGGAAGATTTATTTCTGGGGATGGATGTGTATGTCCATACAACTGCTCCTTTAGCCCTCTGCAAAAACACTGCAAAAGCTCTTATCTGTGTTTGATAAAGGTGCACAGCTTTATCATCGAAAGTGTGAGGATGTCTACATGAAGAAATACATCATCGTTACCTGCAGTATCAGAGCTTTCCTTGAGGAAACAAAGTTTATGTAAAGTAGTGCAACACCATACAGCAACCCAAAGCAGTGCCACGCATCCTGCTCAGCTTCCAGTTTTGCCCAAGCATGTCCAGCGACTCACCAAATGAAGCTACAGGAGACAGTGCAAAGCACTTCTTGATATGCCAACAAAGCATATGTGAAAAAGCCAAACTTCTACAAGTCTCTAGAGAAGTCCATGGTTCCAACACATCCCTGCCAGCTGAATAGTCACCTCAGAAGGTAAATTTATTTCTGGACTTCACAGAATCTGATTTCCCAGCCTAACAGACAGCCCATAAATTAGGGTGAAGTTTCCCCTTGCAGTACATGCACTGCACCAAGACTGCAACTTGAGCAGGACATTATTGATTGAACCTGTCTTTGCTGCCTCCTGGTTTTCCCCAAATCACTGACTCCAATAAAGAACAAGGAAAACAGCACGTAGGGCAGAGTTGACACCCAGGGTGAGCAATAAAAAAGGACAGAACTTCTGGGGAAGAGAATGAGCTGTGTCTCTGCTTGTCAAGCAACGCCTTGGACAGCTCAGCAAGTACAGGGTCATAGAAGAGCATGCATCCAAGATCCTTAAAATGAAACAGATATCAGCTGACTCACACTCCTATACAAATAACATGAGAGACACCTCAAAGGTGACTGTCTGAAAGACCTCACCCTGGCTAAAAATATATGTTGCCATACAATCAACTAGTCAAGCACTTCTCAGGTGCAAACTTTACCAGAGGGCCTTCATAACCTTCATTGCTACCTTCACTGGATAGGTGTTTGACCATGAAATTCAGTTTTGTGGGTCACCTTACTGCCTTGTTTCAGCAAATATGGAGATTGTGAAAACCACAGCACTTTGAAAACAACCAGCCTATGATTACATGTTCAAAAGAGAAGGGAGGAAAAAACTAGCGTACTAGCTTCTTTCAGTACAAAAGCATTCAAATTAATAGCAAGAAACAAGCACAAAGAGCCAGCAAATACAAGAAGTCTAAACCATAAACAGTCCTACAGCAACTGAGAGATCTAAATGAATAGGATGATTTAATGAAGCCAGAGAAATAGCTGGCTGGCTGTCAGTGCCATCAGCAGCAATCATTCAGCTTCAAAAGATCTCTGAAGGAGAGCAGCTACGCCAATAATTACCATCTTTTGCTGTAACAAAGAGGGACACAGAGTGCTGCCTCAGATGCACCATCCCCAGTATCAATCCTTGAATGTTTATCTAGACTAATTAAATGAGATCCACAAGCAGTGCAAATCCCCAAAAGCATCCATTCGACCTACTGCAGACTTACTGGTGATGGCACAGCTCCTCTTCCTTCCTGCCTGCCACACTAAATTGGTGATGTTCCTTGTTACATGGAAAAACGGTGGCACATTTATTAGGTAGCCAGTAAGTGTCTGAGTCGTTACACAGCTCAGAACAGCAGCAAGACTTGCAGAATAGTGGTAGCTGGTGTTTTAGCTATCGCTTTATCCTGGGTTCAAAGTGGAAAGATGTTGACTTGCACCATTAGTCACCCTGGCCTTGTTAATATCGGTGCGCCCTTCATAATTGTCATGCTATGATGAGGATGTGAGCGTGCATGCAGATATACATGTGTCTATGCACATATTTATTCGCAGTTCTTTTTGAGCTTTTTGTTTTAAGCTTTGTCTTGCTTGTTTGACTCTCAGGCAGTCGTAAGCAGAGAGATGGCTCACAAGAAAACCAGCTGAGTGACTCCAGCCTGACTTTGATTGGCTTGCCATGCAAAACCTTCACAGAGTACTAGCCTCCAGTATTCTCACAATTATCTGAACTGTTTAAAAATTCTTCTTTTGTTAATCATTTCTTCTCAGCACCCACAGACCACTGAAGTCCAAATAATCTGCATACACCATTACCTTTGGTCAGATAAGGCACATGCATGCAATTTCAGGCACACAATTTCACTTTGAATTTGTCAGCCAACCGGTTCCAATTGAAATGAAGCTGCAATGAGACCCGAGGCTGCTATCTTTTACTTTGCATAACACGATTACCCTGATGAGGCCAACAAAATCCATGTTTAAACAAATAACCATGTTAATATAACTCAATTCCTGGATCAACCATCACGTAAAATGAAGTAATTCAACATCGGACTGCCTGAGGAAAGAAATGGGGAAAGACTGACCCCTTCAGTACAGAAACATTTTACTCCCCAGATGCCTGAGAACAAAATCTAGCTTTCTTAGCACACCCTGGGACATTTACCTAATTGAAAAAAAACAAACAAACAAAAAAAAACCAAAGTAGAGTTAAAGCTGTAAAAACAACAAGTTGCAAGTTCTCTCTGGTGAAAAACAAGCTTTCAAACGTAGATAATAACCACCTCATTCGTGGTTCTCCTTACGATTCTCCCAATTGTAGAAGGCGTTTCGCTTGACCCATTCCGGTTGGCTTCCCAATGTTGTTAACTGCCTGATGTCCCTCTATACACAGGACTACATCAGCACTACCTTGCTACTTCCCAGAAAACTGCTAGAAAATGAATGCATACCTGTCCCTTCCTCTTGCCTAACTTCTGCTGCTCAGTATGCTCTTTTTGCTTGTGTTTTCTAAATACCTAATCAATGCCCCATCACAGACTCTACATCCCCAGTGAAACTGATCTCCTAGTTCACAGACACAAACATAAAAGACTGAGAGTGCTGACTCACAAGTCACCAAGTATGAGGTTGAAATATAGCTGGGTATGAAAAATACACTAGTAGACAACGGCAAGCTTCAGCAATGCCAGACTCAAAAACACTAGTGCAGGGCATGATGATTGCCTTTTTCTCAAGAGTGTTTCATCTGTGGCACTAGAGCACACCTTTTTTCCTCTCACAGATAGAAGTGCCAGTTAAGTAAGGGAGATCGCATTGTACTTTGAGCAGTCTGAAAGTCCTCAGTGTAAAACATGAGGAACAAACTGCAGGGCTTTACTGCAAAACTTCCACGTTTTACAGGCACTTTCCCCTGCGTATATTGAATTCTTGCTCTAAACTATAAAGATTACAATTTCAGCTTAATTAAAACTAAGAAATCAGTACCTAGTATTGTTTGCAGATACAGAAAACTCAAGAGAGTGAGAGTAAGATGCTTACTAGACTATCATGTTCAAACATTTGCAAAACACAATAAAAAAATCTGTACAACTGTGATGTAAATGGTAAATTACACTTGTAAGATAAGTTTATCAGAGAGTACCACAGCTTCAACCATGTGCGTGCACAGTTGCAGATACAACATGTGGGTGAAGTAGCCATTCTGCAGAGACAGCTTGGCTTGGAAGAATCTCACAGAGGAAGCATCACTCTGCACTTGCCTTCCTTACAGGCAGGCCTTTAGGTAGATTCTTGGTGTAACTTGGTAGGGCAGTCCTTCAGCAACCATGGAAGTGTTACCATAAAGCCAGCAGAGGAACTCTCTAAGACTTGTTTTGGAGTTTTAGAGAGCAGGCATTCTTTATTGCAGTGCTGGGCACACATGTAAATAGATCCACAAAGGTGAGTATGCCCCAGATCTATAAGTGGTAGCTAATATAGTGAGATTATACATATTCATCATAAATTTTCCAAGAAATGAGTTACATATGCATCAGATTTCCTGGAAGTAATTACAATATCTGCATCCTAATTACGTACACACTTTCCTGCTGGGTGGTAGTCTCGAGGGGTCCCTGGTGGCCATTGGTAGTCTTCCTCACCATGTCTGTTGGTTGACCTCAGTGCTCATGCATGCTCGCAAAGGTCCATTTAGGAGGTGTTGTGCAGCTGTCTTGTGTCTTGAGCTGATTTGTTTTAATTTGTCCCATCCTTGTTCCTGTTACCTTCAGGAATAGGCCCTAACTGCCTTATTTATTACTGTCTTATCTTCAGACCCCTTCCTTCTTCACAAAAGCAACAACCTTCAGCTGAGTGTGCACATATCAGAAGCTACATTGACACTGACCTAATTTATCTCAGTAAAAAAGTGTTTAGCAAGACAAAAAAGCAAGACCAAAAAAAAAAAATGTTAGAAAGATGGTTTGACTTACAGAAGCACACTGCATTTGTTAAAGGAAAGAGGCAGCATAGGCCAAAAGGAAAGCCAGAGCTCACATCTGAGGTTCTGCCTTTCCCATCAGCACCACACAGACACCAGCGATGCTTTGCCCTCTCCCTCTTTACCCCTTGCAGCCTCACACCCCTCATGCTCCTCCACCCAGCAGTCTTTCCCCAGGCCCCCTTCTGTCACGTCCCACTCAGACAAGGGGGACAAGTGACTCAGATTCACAGATCCCCAGTGGAGCAGACAACAAGTCTCCAAGTCCAAGCATTTATTAACTCCCCCCAATGTACTAACTGAACACATAATAATTGGCTAAGTATATAGTGAGTTGTGGCGAGCAATACAATATGCCTTGCATTTCTTAAAGGAAAAGGGAAAAGAGGAAGATAAAGGGAATGGGGAAATACAGGTCACCGGTCTGAGTTCCTGTGCTGATCCCGCCGGCAAGGGTTCCAGAAGGCAGCTGGCTTCTTTGCTGGCATCCATCTTCTTCGCTTCGCTGCTCTCTCCAGGCTGGGCCAGGCCCCCTCCTTCTTCCCCGCCTTGATTTATACACACTTTCCTTGGGTACATCCACTAGGTTGACCCACATACCTACAGATCCCATGGATGGGGAGGGGTAAGGTGCTTTATGGGATGATGTAATTAGCATGATCATGTTAGACTTTGCTAGCAATTGGGGGGCATTAACTTTAATATGCATTTCATGGATAATGAAGCAAAGTTCATTCACTGGACACATGGCCCTTGAAATTTGCCCAGGTGCCCCAGAGCAGGGCTGTCCTGTCTCCACAGAGCTCCCTTCTTTAGCTGCATCTTGTGGTATTCGGGCAGCCTCATCAGCTTCGACCTGCACAGAATACACCCTGTGATACATAGTTTTGTCTTGCAAGTGTTTGAGGCATTTCTTTGATCAGCCTCAACTTTTGCTTTCCCAGGCTGCTGTTCTTAGTTTCTTGCAGGCCTGGTTTCTCATCTCTCACACTTTACACACTGCTCTCTCCAAACTGCTTCCCCCCTCATCGCCACCTTTCCTTCCCTGCGCGCGGGAGGCTCTGGGTACGGCGGTGCCGGGGCAGGCGGGCGGGCCGGCTGCTGCTGCTGCTGCTGCCGCCAGGCGGCGTGTCCGGGGCCGCTGCCCGGCTCTGCGGCGGTAACGGGGAAACGGCGGAGGTTCGGGCCCTTCCGAGGGGAGCCGGGTGAGCTCGCCCGAAATGCAGGGACTAGCCGTGGGAGTGCCACCGGCGCGACCTGAGGGCTGCGGTTCGTCCGGGGAGGGGGGCGAGGAGTGGACTGTGGTGCTCCTGTTTGTGAGAAGCATCGTTGTTTGATGTCGCTGAGCGCTTTTGAGAAGTCCTTTATCACAGAGCCTTCGAAACTGTCGGTTATTCCTAGATACTGGGGAGCAGAGGGGTCATCGGTCAGGCCTAATCCTTCAGTCAATGACACATTAGGGGACCACTGAACAAAAGAGCGCGGAACTGCCCACAGTCACGTCAAACGGGCACTCGAGGGCCAGACCAGTCCTTGGGCACCATGCTGCTCACACAGAGAAGCATCTACCTGCCGCCATCTCACGGGAGGCAGTCTCCTTCCCGTGGTAAGGAAACAGGCTGCACAGGGAGGTAAAAAGCTGCCTGCTAAAGGTGTGATAAAATCCAGCATCTGTTGAAAGGCTCTTCAGTGCAGTTTCCCAGCTGCTTTTCAGTCGGGGCTTTCTCTACTTCCTCGCCCTGACTTGGTTTTGTAAGAGCATAGCCAAAGCAATAAATCTAGGTAACGGGTAATTAAGCAATCAGCAGCTGCGATAAAGGCAGTCACTCCTTTAACAGGCGACGTACCTAAGCACATAAAACATAACCTCTGTTAACAACCAGTCCACTGGCCGGGTGTCTGGGAGGCCTGAGAAGCTTGAGGGTTGTCTCCAATGAATTCACATTGAGATTGACACAGGAGTGTTTGCTTGTTCTTTCTTATAGTCCTCTCTTAATTTTTTCTGGTTACTCAATGCTGGGAATGCCTCTGCTTACTCACCGGTTGATTTTACTCCCCCAGCTGTTACACTCCTTTACAAAGGCTTTTTTTCCTTATCTCCTTCTGTTTTACTTAGGAAGTCTTAAAAATCACACAATGACAGCTACTGACCGTTTTGCATGAGGGAGGGGTCTGTCACAGTTTCCTTACACTAACCTTCATGCATGTCAGCTACAGACTGCTGGTTTACAAGAGTGCACCTAGGCAAACCCCCAATGATTATTGTGGTTTTACAGGGAAGATGAAACATCAGATAGAGTAAATCTCCTCAGCTACATGTTACTTGCCAAAGTAAGTGGTGAAACATAACTTTAATTTTGCATCGCATGTGTAATTGGCCAAGAACATTGAGGTCAAGTTCTTCAAAAAGGCAGTCCGTATCAACATTTTAAAACAAGATAACACATTAAAAATAGCAGATCCATGGATATGCACCTTTTTTTTTTTTTTTTTTTTTTTTTTTTTTTTTTTCTTTCCGTAATTTAGCCAGTTTGGGTAAACTTGAATCAAACTTAGCAAGAAGTTTGTGGCAACAAATAGCTATTTGTGGGCTACCCCAATCATGTGTTTGTAATAGCTTTGGTGGCTGATCTAGTTCCAGTCATAGGTGTCCCTGAGTCTCCTGGCAGAAAGCTCTTCCTGCATCGATTTTTAAGGCTGCCAGCAGATTTGATTCCATGCAAGAAGCTCAAAGCAGCAGTTACTACCAAGGCACAATATAAATACCATAAAATGGAATCTTCTCAGAATACTAATACGTACCATAATCTGAGGAATGTGTATCCTTAAAACACAATGAAGTTGCCCTGAACTACTGAAAAATGGAACATGACACCATGATGCTGCTACACTGTTCGGCAGTTTGCTTGTTCGCTTGTTTTTACCACGAACACATGCCTAGATTGGGGCAGTTGCATTTTAGCATTGATATAGTAACTGTTTGCTTTCCAATTTTTCAATCAATCTGGCAGTAGTTTGCTTAGTGTCATTTTTTTCCCCTGAAATGTAATGGAGATGTGGAGATATTCAGAACCCAACTAGACATGGTCCTGGGCTGTCTGCTCTGGCTGACCCTGCTTGAGCAAGGGGGTTTGACTAGATGATCTCCAGAGCTGCCTTTCAACCTCAACCACTCTGTGATTCTGTAATTCCCATATCAGAAATCATTTTTGGGGGAAAAAAAAAAAAAAAAAGCTTTAATACTTCACATCCATACCAAAGGCTGTCATTATCTTCTTGGAAACACTGCACTTAACTTTTTGCAGTGTTAACAAGCAATCTCTCTAGGCTGGGAAAAACTGCATGTGTTGATGGAGCTGAAATACTTGGAATAGAGTTTCCTGTCAAATGGGCTTGAAGAAAGTAAGACAGCAAACTGTTCTCGTTGTTTATTTCTCTTTTAGCAGCTGTGTAGAGTGTCAGTGCTCTACATATGAGTGATTCATGTCTCACTCTGCACCAAAAGCTCTTTCGGTGCAGGTGAAAATGGTTGATCAATACGTAAGTTTAAGAAACAATCTTCAGTGGGCAGCCACAATCCTTCAGATGTCTTTAGTAAACTTCCTTCTATTCAGGTGGCAGTTTTGCTGAGTGTAAGTGAATTACTGTAAAGGCTCTTGGGTAGGTATGGCACTCCTTTTGGCACTACAATACCAAGAGGACAGTAAAGTTGAAGGTTAGCTAGAGCTCAATGCAAAAGGGAAAAACAGTTACTCCCATATGTAGTACTTGTCCTTATCTACTGTCATTCTCACCAGGGCTTTTTCATTGCTTTTCTCCAACAAGCTCTTCATTAGACAAAAGGGTTTGGTCATTTCAACTACTTAAACATTGTGGGCTTTTTAAAGACCAAATACTTTCAATACGAAAAGCATAGAACCTTTTAAAACTGATAAATTGGCTGTGTCAAAAGAAAAAAAATGGGAACTTCCAAATCTCCAGCCAACTGAAGTTCAATCCTCAAACAATGAGATTCCTCTGAAGTAGTAAAAAAAGGAGCCAAGTCTTGACATGGTGGCATTTCTGAATTAATACAGCTATTTTGAAATGCAAGAACTTTTTCAATAGCATCTGTCTAGATTCAGGCAGTTCTATTTTAATAGTGATCTAGTAAATGCTGGCTTACCATTTATATCAACCTGGAGACACTTTGCTTCTTTCCCTTTTCCTTGAACTATGGTCACATTACCCATTTTGTGCACTCTATTGCTCTGTGCATTTTTAAGACAGCCAAACCCTTTTCTGAAGATTTCTCCCAAATTACCAACTTTCAATTACTGAATTGTCTGAAGGATACTACCTCTATGGTAACCCGTAATTGCCCACATCTTTGTCACAGAATCACAGAAATGTTGATTGTAAGAGACCTCTGGAGTCCAACCTCCTGCTCAAAGCAGAATTATCAGCAGCATCAGATCAGGTCAGCCATGGCTTTGTCTAGCCACATTTCAAAAACCTCCAGGGACAAAGATCCAGCAACCAGGATTGCTTTCCTCTTTCATTCTTTTGCATGCATTTGTACTTTGATTGTGAACATATTGATCTTCAACCCTCCACACTTCTCAGCAAATGTGCTATATGCTACAAGCATGACAAGGATAGAGCAATGTGCCTGTCATTCATACTGTTTTGTAAATTGATGGGGCTATGTTTTCCTTTTCATTCTATTTCAGTATTCCTATCTTATTTTGTTGACGACCATTTCTCCATCTGTCCACAGACAGTGAAATTATAGACTGTGAGTCTAATGAGCCCATATCAGTCATCACTTCTCCAACAGAAAAAGTCTTTAATGCAAATTGATGCTTAAACCTTAACAAACAAAGCCTCAGCATGACAACACTGAACACGTTCATTTCTCTCTTACTGCAATTCCTGTACAGTTCAGGGCACAGTCACTAAGGTTTCTGACTAATTCAAATCACTTGTGCCCTGCTAACAATAGCTTGAAGTGGAAAGGGATTCAGGAGGCTTTGAGAGTATTTTTCACTTTGTTAGTAGGAAAGATTTTCAGGTTTCCTGGAAAAACACTCCTTTCTGTGCCCTCATCTGGGTCCTTATCTCATGGCTAGCCTGTTTGTACCACTGCTAAGCACATACTACATATTTGGGTGGTTTAGCTCCTAGAAAGGTTGGGTAATTTCCTATATTATCACCTTGGAGCAAGCCGTGGCTTGAAAAAAACACCACCTGGAAAGACAGTGTATTTATCAGTTGGGTATAGGGGCCAAGGGGAAAAGCTGCTCATTTCTTATGGCCTCGTGAAGCACATCTGCTGTCTCCTGCCTGTGCTGGTGGCCGCAGAGAGGCTTCCTCCGTGTTCAAACACATTCCCGGTCCCCTAGTAAGGTGGCAGGGAAACCCGAATGTCACCACGACAAGATGTCAAGCATACAGGTCACCACGGCAGGAAAAGCTGTGGTCTCACAGATGGCCGGTCCCTGTCTGGTTTGAGGTGCAGCCCCCCGGGATCAGAATTCTGACCATGTGAGGCCGAGGGAACAAACACCCCAATGCCGCACAAGAAAGCAGCCAGCTGGGACGGGCAGGGCCGGGGGAGCCCCGCGGGTCCGCGCCGGCTCTCGAGGGAGGCGGCCGCCCCGGGAGAGGGCTTTAAGCCTTTGTCTGTCGGCCCTGAGGAGGAAGGAGCTACCCGGAGGAGGAGAAAGGCAGCTCGGAGGAGGTGGGGGGCAGCGTGCCCCTTTTGCAGACCCCGCTCTGCTGTGGTTGCCGCCCCTGCCTGCCTGTGCGCCCTTCCCCCGGCCCCAGAGCACCGCGTACCTCTCCCCAGTAGCCACCCGCTGCCTCTGATCGCTGCTGCAGACGGGCAGCTTTGCACCCATGCCCTGTGGAAAATCCCTGTTCCCCAAAACAACACCGTGATTTTGCCCCTCCTGCACACCCCCCTGCCTGGCTTCGGGCGTGCTGGCAGCGCTCTCCAGGGTTCGCCCTAAGACTGTCTACCTATGCCCCCCCCAGCATCCCGGGCTGGGCAGGAGGGCAGCCACTGACCAGTGCTGTGGTTCGTCCACAGATCTGGGGGTACGGAGAAGGGGACACTCCTCGCATCCAAGAGGAACGTATGCAGCCATATAATTAACTGTTTTCTGTGGTAAAAATGTCTTCACCTTTTGATTTTACTGCAAGCATTATCTATCCCAGATAACAATTGGGGAGAGGAAGATTTGAATACTGCCTTCTGACTTGCAGGTTTGTGCTGTCCTGCCTGGCATGATCGTGCCGAGAGCGCTTCGCCCCTGACAGCGCTTCAGGAGCGCAAGAAACCAAAAAGCATGGAGCTCTGCACTAGGATGAGTCCCGTAACCTCCACAGCTTGGTACAGCCATGGGAGGAATACAGAGCTGAGTGGTCGGAAGAGAAAATAAGTAGCCAAGGTAAAGAACAGAACTTGTAGGATTCAGCTACAAAATCTATATATGCTATCGCAGTCTGAAAGCCAAGGCCCCAGGAACAGTGTAGGGTGTTGGCAAAGCCCCTGCTGGAGGTCCAAATTAGCTATCCTTCCTATCTTGGTTTAGTAAAGCTGTGGGTGTTGCCTACGGTAACCCCACACCTCCACATACACAGACGTTCTTCCTGTTTCAGTTCCCACATTCAAGCAATAACCTGATATGCCCAAGGATATGCTTCTGCTGGTAACAGATGAAATCCCTGCAGGAGTGTCCCCTCTGTTGATGAGGTTTGTCCCTTCCTTTCACAAAGTGTGATCGGGGGAATGGAAGAAAACTCTCTTACTCCAGAGTAGCCTGTTAACTGTATGAAGGTTATCTGCTCTCTGCTGCGCGGCCATAGCAAACCTGAGTGTAGCAGCAGTGTGTCAGTGGCAACCCGAGCTAGGATACTTTTTCAGGGC
The DNA here is from genome assembly GCF_003259725.1 of Athene cunicularia. NCBI lineage: Eukaryota > Metazoa > Chordata > Aves > Strigiformes > Strigidae > Athene > Athene cunicularia. Next base: position 112,094,030 of record NW_020799091.1, read on the forward strand.
CAGAAGGGAACTCTTCCTTCTGCTTTGTCTGCTTGCTTAGATGTTTCCCCCGGTGGCGATCGTTGGACATTTGTCAGATGCTGGTGCCACCTCTGAAATGCTGAGGGATTTGCTCCTCCAAAGTTCCTGTTTGTTGACAGCTTTGGAGAGCAACCCTGCTGTTCGTGGTGAGCTGCCTGGGAGAAAGGTCTGTTCGTGGACTGCGTTTTGACGACTCCTGCTCTAGCCTGGGGGTGGGCCATCTGGTACGTATTGCAGCAGGTCCGCCAAACTGTTGCAGCAGGAATTCTAGGTAGCGTCAGAGTCCTGAGAGCTATAGGGCTGCAGAAGGCAACCTGCCTTTCTATATTGGCTTGGTACTGCCAGAAATGATCCACCTGCCGGGGTGGTCCACTTCAGCATTCAGCAAATATTTAAAGTAGGGACTCAGACTATTAACTTTTAAAGCTTCTTTTTTTCTTATCTGATTATTTTTTTCTTCATGGTTCTGCAGCTCAAGATTGCAGTCTTTCTCTTTTGCTTGCTCCCTTTCTTCTGTCCAGCTTTGCCACACAGAATAAAAGACTTAAAGACTGGTGGCTTTGTAATCGCTGGCATCCAGTATCCAAAACTGTTCCCTTTATCTGAGTTGTCTCCTTGATTCTGACAATATCTAATCCCTTATTACCTGTTACCTGTCGTTAAATAGCTGTTGGTGATGGATGAAGTGTTCCATCAGTTGGCAGCGTTGGTTTGTGCCAGTGCCCAGCTGTTCAGTCAGTCAATTCTGTCTGGAGCTTGAGTAGTTGTCCAGAGGTATCAGTTGTCCAGAGAGATTAGTAGCTTGAAGCACAGTTCAGGGAATATATTTTTGAAGTGCTGCAAACTAGTATTAAGTAACTATAAAGATTAAAGGGGGAGTGGGGGAGGAATTAGTTCTTTAATTCCTTTCAAAATATTCTCATAAGTGATCTCAGCTTCAGCTGCGATGCACGTCAGTCTCTGGTCCTAGATTCATCCATGTGGTATCCTTTCCCTGTCATCTTTGATGACTACTTTTTAAAATAAAGTGGGATTTTTCTTACCATTGTTATTTTCTCTGTTCTTCTTCATTTTTCTGCAGCAACTGCTGATGCCTGCCCTCTTGATGCTAACTGCTATTGCTTACTGTTTGGCTGGTTTTGGCCTTAAAATAGTAAACACTAAAGGAAAAAAATATTTATTTGGAGCTGATGGCATTTTTAAGAGCACTCTGCTCAACAGTTGCGTTCATGGCAGTTAGAGCTCAACAGAATCCAGCTAGAGTAGACAAGACATCAAACTGCCAGTTTTGTTGGGTTTTGCTGCTTCAGCCTGAGAGTCTTGGAGGAGAAAGAAGAGATGAGGTAGCAAGTGAAAAAATCATGGTCTGGTGACTAAAGAGTCATTTTCCATTTAAAATAATCTTAGGAGAGTAGTTAGTCTTTTGGCTGTTATTAGAGGAATGTAAGTATGGCTGGGTTTTGCTCTTTGCTTACACCTCTGTCTGTGATACTGTCAACCAGCATGTCTGGTGTGGTCCTAATGTATATCTCTCATCAGAAGGGGGGCAACCTGGAATCTCCTTTAACTAAAGTATCTGACACCAAATACCTCAGTAGTGCACAGGATGTCCATGTTGTTCAGTTGACTCCATTCTTTTATGCAACCTACTCTGCTCATTCACCATATTCAGCAGGGGTAGTAAGTGTTAAGACATAGGACAAGCTCTTGCTGAATATTCAACTAAGATATCTTTTGTTTGCTTTTTAAGAAGGATTCCTGATTGCTGAACCTGACGTGACTGCCTGGATGGACCAAGGAGAAGAACAAGATCGTGAGGCCTTGGAGGAGACACACATGGGTGAGGAATAAGTTAGATAAGCTTGTAAACACAAACCAAGCAAAATGCTCTTTGAGCTGCCTCAGTGTTATTTAAGCCACTTTATTTCATGCATCTCATATCAAGACCTGTTCTTTCCTCCTCAGGGCAGGGAGACCGCCTGCCCTTGTCAGCCTGCTGTTAAGAGTTTGTATAAGAAGACAGAATAATAAGAAGACAAAATGTGTAGATTTGGAGGCAAGGAGTCACCTGTAGCACTGCCCTTGGCTCTGCTCTTTGTGGCACGTCTGCTCTGGGTAGCATGATGAGGCCATACAGCCTCTCCCTGTAGTTAGGTTTCCATTTGCTCCCAGGCTTCCCTTTACTGCTTCTCCTACACAGTGCAGACCAGGCTCCCTGGCGCACCGGCTTGCCCGTTCTCTGCTGTGCCACTTCCCGGCAAGAATCACAGAGCCATACTTTTTTTCCAGGTGGTGAGTTAAGTCCCCTTCCAGACCACCTCACAAGTGCAGATCTGCAGGACATGTTGGCAGTGGGCTCCAGAGGAGGAGAGGAACAGCTGGGGGACAGCCGTGGAAGCCGGCATGATTCCTCAGAGGCTCAGCAAGGTGGCTGTGAGGAGGAAGAGGAGGCGAAGCTGCCTTGCTCTGATATCAGCCTGGTGAAAAGACGGGTGAGAAGGGTGGCAGCAGCCTCACGGCGAGCCCCTCGCGCAGAGCGGCCCACCATCTGCTCTGAGTGTGGCAAGGGCTTCAGTCGGAGCATCCACCTCATCCAGCACCAGCGAATGCACACTGGGGAGCGCCCGTTCCTGTGCGGGGAGTGCGGCAAGGGCTTCAGCCAGAGCTCCCATCTCATCCAGCACCGGCGGGTCCACACGGGCCAGAAACCCTACACCTGTGCCGAGTGTGGGAAGAGCTTCAGCCAGAGCTCCAACCTCCTCAAGCACCAGCGCATCCACACCGGGCTCAAACCCTATGTGTGCAGCGAGTGTGGGAAGATCTTCAGCGACAGCTCCACCTGCATCAAACACCAGCGTATGCACACGGGTGAGCGGCCCTACAAGTGCCCAGCCTGTGGGAAGAGCTTCAGCCAACACTCCCACCTCCTTCAGCACCAGCGAGCCCACGATGGTGTCCGGCCTTATGCCTGTGGGCAGTGTGGCAAACGTTTTGGGCAGAGCTCTGACCTCATTAACCACGCTCGCACCCACACCGGCGAGAAGCCTTACAAATGCAGCCAATGCGGCCGGGGTTTCAGTGGCAACTCCAACCTCATCAAACATACCCGCATCCACACCGGGGAGCAGCCGTACCGCTGCACCCAGTGTGGGGAAAGCTTTCGGTTCCAGCCCCAGCTGGTACGCCACCAGAAGCACCATACGGAGTAGGTGATGGAGAGGAGGCGGCCGTCTGCACCGTAGGCAGCATCCTGGTGTTGGGAAGGCACACAGCTGCTTCCTGGACACCTCAGACAGGGCATGAACTTGGGGGGAGGGAGCCCTCAGAGCCTGTCCCCTTTTGTTCCAGGTAAATCTGTCTGTGATCGCTGCCCAGACACTCGAGCAAAGAGGGAGGCCGCTGCTGAAAGAACTAGTGCATGTTCACTGCAGTGTCCTGAGCCTGTCTTTGGGGGATGGGGATTAGAAAGGTGCTTATACAGTATGGTATGTTCAAAGCTCAAGAGAGGAGGACATAAGACATGTTCCAAGGATCAGTGCCTTTTTCTGTTACTTCTAGTGGGGAGTGATCTTTATCCCAGTAAAAACCAGCTAAAATATGTATCTGTTTTCCTTACAAACTGCCTGGGATTTCCCTCGTGGTAAGGCCACACCCTGGGATGATTGCTCCCCTTAGAATCGACATCTCCCACTTGATGGTATTCTTGGGTTTAGGTGGTGTTAGCATCTATTTATTTTAAAACCCCACATGTTGTGGGCCCAACTGATGCTCTGCGGAGGCCATGTCTATGGAATGGTATTTTTGCTGGGTTGTGGTTGGGAAGTTGACAGTTCCACAAATGACGTTGCTGTCTGACAGCTTAGTCCTCAGCAGGAATTAAGTAAATTAACATCCTAATAGGTATTTCTCTCAGATTCTTGTTTAGGTGCTTTTGTGGGTGGCACTTTATGAATGTTTTTATAAGGCTTTTAAAAGTATTTAGGATGACTTTTTTAATGGTGATCTTCTAATTGTCAGTTGATGAACAGAAAAAGGATGACATTTGAAAAATAAGCTATGTCAGACTTTGATTTTATATTAAATGTTAAACATTTTTTCTTGGATAAAACTTTTTAACTGAAACGCTGTGGTTTTGAGCTGTTCATGATTACAAAGGGTATTATGACACCAATTTCTCGAATTTCTGTGATATTTGTGTGAGTGGTTTTGACATCTTTAATAATGACTTTCCAAGGAATATGGGGGAGGCAGGATTCTGAGAAAGCAGAAGGAACTGACCTCTGAAGAGAGCTTCTTCACTTTGTGGAGGAGAATACTACTACTGGGAGTCTGTCCTTAAAAGGAATTCTAGCTCAGGGGACCGCTTGGTACGGGGGAGGAGAGAACTGGCAGTAATAACAAAGATGTTAATATCTCTTGCGCGGAAGAACTCCCTGTAATGAACGTGGCAGTGTATACTGAAATGCCTGTTCCACCCACAGAGCCAAACAGGGGAAGAAATCACAGTGTGCTTTAGGCAGGAAATTAAAGTGAGCAAACCTGTTGTGCTGTAGAATTTTTTATTTTCAGCACTGCATATAGGCCTAATGCGAACAATGAGCTCTCACAGTGAGGTGAGCTCCCAAATGGGGGATATCACTAAGGGCAAAGAGAACGCCCAGCTTGAAGAGGACAGAATCCTGAGGAAACAAGCTGTGAACAGAAGGAATGTGACTGGAATTACTGGCTGAGTAATGCAGATAGGTCCATCCCTCCCTTAGCCACCAACTGCTATCACAGAGGGCACAGCTTCATTCTCCACTGGCAATAGATCAGGTTTAAGTCATTTGGTCTCGCTCTACTCCCACCTTGTCCCCTAGAGCCTGAATTAATACAGCTGTGCTGAGTAACTGTTCACATGGCTGTGCCCTAAGTCAGATCCATAAGATGATCCACATTTTTTAAATGACAGACTTCAGAGAGTTTGTTTTAAACTGCATTAGTGCAGTCTAGACTGAGCCTCACAAGGCAGCAGGGTCCATACCGTTGAGAAGCCTGGTGTCAGAGGAGAACACAGGGCAAAAAAGGATATAAATAACCTGGCCAGTATTGCTGTTAGCTCCCAAGAAATGCATCATTTAAGATGTTTGTTACTTTTCTCCCTTTTTAAAATTTTGTTTCCAGGCAGGGCTAGACGTGGAAAAGCCTGACACAATGCCTTTATTGTTTCTGCATTCCCCCAGCCCCATCAGGAAGAGCCCCATTGCCACAATATGATGGCAACTACTCTTCATTTCTGCAGTGCCCTTGCTGCACATACTGCTACCAAAATATGTATTTATTCTGAATGGTAATTCTCTCATGTAAACTGGCTGAAAACACGTCTCTGGCCTCGGAGTTAGAATTATGAGCGTATCATGTACATTTGCGGAAGGAGCAAAGCAAGGCAAGGAACAGGACGGTTACATCTACACAGTAAAAGGGGCAGAGAAGCCAAGTAGTCATAACCCAGGTCAACTCCTTGGCACGCTCTTGATCTAACGCTGCTTCTGTTTATTTTTCAAACTGGGCACATGGAGAACCTGCTGATGGGCATGATCTGCACCCACTGAGTCTTCACACAGACCCTGCTTCTAGGCAGCACATGCCCTGGTGTCGTCACTCTGTTCACTTTTGCCGTGACAAGCTGGGGCACTTTGTGCTCTCTCTCTTCAGTCAGTACAAACTCCCTAGTTCAAAGCCCACAGCATACAGTTAATACATGGTTCCCTTACCTGGGGGCAGGAGGAGAGCTAAGAAACAACATCTGAGGACATTTTCTATCCTACACCTTTCATATTATTTCTTAGTCAAGCATATAGGTACAGGAGAAACATGCAGTGGGCTATTTTGGGACCAGCCTCCTTCCAGGAAAGGCAACCAAAAATGCTGTGAGGACTTGCCTGTAGCTCTGCTGCATGATTTCTCAGAGATCTGGCTTTCATGTTCCAAAAATGCCAAGTTGCCACCAAACTAAACGTGTCCCAGCCCACATGTTGGTTTTGCTGTGCCCATGCCCTTGTCTCGTAGACATGTAGCTCTTGCAGGGTACCCTGGAGGACAGCCTTGTTCAACTGGTGGTCCTTCAGGAGCAATGAGAGTACTGAATGTGGACTGTTGCAAACAATTTTACTCCAGAATAGAGTATCTAGTATGTTATGAAGAGCAGATGATCAGGGACTGAGCACCCAGGCTCACTCCCTGGGGCTATGTTACACACTGGTGTAGGCATAACCTCAGGGTACTTATCAGCTGAGTGAGATGATCGATATTCATGCAGCATGTCCACGTTGCCACTTGACGTGTTGAAGCACACCAGCACGTTCCCCTTCACTTTGCTCCTGTGCTTGAATTCAGTGCTTATCTGCAGGCAGCTGTTTCCCTCTTCTCCTCCAGACTCTTGCTACCAGCTGCTTCACAAACACTGGGGTCCTCCCTCATTAGCTTGAACAGTTCGTCATTTTGACCGTGGATTCTTTCTGGTTTTCCCATTAATCGGAAAAAGTTTAATCATCAAATCAGTATAATTGTGGTGCTCAAACAGGAAATCAGTTAAGCTTAGTTGCAAGGGCTGCTTCTTAATCGATTTGCCTGCAAGTAAAGTTGAGCTTTTCACAGAAGTGCATAGATCTCAGGTCTCCCCAGCAATACTTGAGATGCTACCCACACTCTTCCTTTCAAATATCTTTGCAGTAGTGCAAAACTGCGTTACTGCTCTTCAAACACATTTTGAAATGTGTTCTCTGCATGCTGCACATAGTCAAGTGTTGAACTTTTAAAATTCATTTGAAATCCTCTAAAACCCCTTGTTGGGAGCTCTGTAACTCCAGACTCATTGCTATGATGAGGGAAGTTGGGACACTTGAGAATTGTTTCAGCTACAGCGACAACATCTTTGCTTAATTAAGAAGTGTCTCTCATCAGGATGACAAGCTGTCTATGGAGACCTCTTGATTACAGCGCTCTGCTGCAGTTAACTCTCCTTTTACAACTATTCACAAGAACCAGCCTAAGTTGCATCTTACTGAAACTGGGGAGTGCAGTTTTCCACTCAGGCACCATACTGGCCTGAACAGAAGGCAGCCTCAGATCTCTCTTCTCAGAAGTGAAGACGAAAATTACTATATATAAATATATATTTCTATTTTAAAAAAACCCAAACAACAAAGAAACCACATTTCACTCCTCCGTTACTACTTAAAACATATCTTAGGCTCCAAGTCTGCTACCCACACAAGTTCTGTCACTCTGATGGTCAGGTGAAGGCCTCTTTGTGCGTGGGACCCTGTGCTCTTCTCTTGGTCTTGGCAGCTCAGCTCAGCAAAGGTTGCATCAGTCATTCTGGCTGCCACAGGCACACGATGCAGTCTTTCTAAATCGGCTGTGCTAGGATGTGTGCACACTGGTTCTGTTGAGTAGTTTTACTTGCTCAGAAATGCTGAGTGCTTGACTCTGCTGATAGTTTCAGCTCAAAGTGCTGGGGGTCCAAGTTCTAAAGAAAAACGTCCCTGCAGGTACCAGGCCCACACATTCTTTCTGCACACACTTACTAATAGTAGCCAAGTCCACACATAAAGATTTGTAGGACTTGCATTTTAGGCAGGAATTTCTCAAACTGCAGACCTACCTTTTGAAGTCTAAGATTGACAAAAACTTGAAAGAGAAATCCAGGAAGAGCTTATATAGCTGAGGCAGTCTTCATCTTAGTAACATCACCCCTCGCAGAATCTTACTGATCTGAAGATGAGAGAAGTTCCCGATCCCCTTGTGGGGGATGCTGTCAGCAGCAGGGCTGCTCCCAAGGGGTGCCTACATCCAGCAGCGTCAAGCTGCTGGGCTATGCCGTCCCCAACAGGGAAAAGTCCCACAGCACCAGCAGCCCCTGGGCAGTTCTCCTTTACCTGATCTCTTTTAACCCAGACTTACTGCAACATCCTCCTGGCAGAGGTCCATCTGCATGGACCACAAGTGTCTTTTCTGTGATTGATATTAATTTAGTGATGAAACAGATGCAGATATCCTTTGGTAGGACATGGCAGTGTATCTGTAAGAGGTAAAGCTTTTAGGTTTTTATATTACAGTCTTACCTGATCTCCACCTTACTGGATGTTAAAAGTCCTTGCCAAAACTTGCAGTTCCAAGGTGAACAGGACTGAGGCCTATAGAAACACATACTATGGCTTTGCCAGGAAGCGGGGAACTTTAAGAGACTAAATAATCACTTAACAGGCTCTTGTGTGTCAAATACATCCAGTTGGAGCTCAAACTCTCACTACCCTGGAGTACCTATTCAGAGACAAGTGTGATGACTAATCTGTTGCTCAAAGAGATGTGATAACTGGGGCATGAAAATCACCAACACCTGCTGTAGAAGGGCTGATTGAAACAAACTTGAGTTATAACCAGAAAGGATTTCTATCCCACAGTGAGGACTAACTGACTGCACTACACTTCCTATAGCAAGTAGTCCTGTGCCACTTCAGGCAATTTTTTTCAGGTCCATTTCTCTAATTGAGAAATGGCCCTGAATCACAAACATGTATCTACAGCCAAGAGCTCTGGACCAGCTGGGTCTGGACACAGAAGAGCCTACTGGGGTAACCTGAAGTTACTGCGGGAGCTGCAGGGGCACCTCTGGCTTCTACCTTTCTCACATAAACGTTTCCCACGGAGCTGGGTGACCTCTCAGTATTTCTGTTGTCTGTCTTCCTCACTCCCATTTGTCTTCAGGGTAGGGCAGGGTTCCTTCTTCTTGCGGGTCTTCGTTGTGGGGAGGGTCGTTAAGGGAAAGAGGAGGAACAAGGAGGACCAAAGAAACAGCACCTGCACACATGGGAGAAAAAAATGAAAACGGTGATGACGATTTTCAGAGGCAAGCGTTAAGCTTAGAGATCTTTAACGCTACAGACTCGGTCGGCGGAGCCTCTCCCCCGCCCTGCGAGTCCCACCCCTCAGAACCTGCCGCTCCGGGCGGGAACGGCGGCCGCCAGGG
>NW_020799091.1:112103110-112148162 GCF_003259725.1 Athene cunicularia
CCGAGTCCTCGGGGCCGGGCGGGACCTGCACCGCCTCCCTCCACCGCTCTCCCCAGCACAGAAGGGAGTGTGTGTGGGGGGCTGTTTCGGGTTCTTTGGGGGGTTCCCCTCAGTGCTGTGCGCCCAGCCGGGGGGCCTGGTGGGTCTCAGAGGGGAGGGCTTGCTGACGGGGTGGGTTCGGCCCAGCGGCCGCGGCTGTTGGACTTACCGGGGTGCGAATGTGAGGATCGGGCCTGCGCTGTAACGCTGGCGCCTGGATCCACGTTTGCCGAGGGGTGTTCGTGCAGAGCCAGAGAATTCAAGTGGAGTTGTGATGCAGGCCGGTATTTGGGAGGGGAGTCCCAGAGAGAGGGGCTGAGCTCGCTGGGGCTTGACCAGCATTGCCCTAGGGAGCAGGTGGCCCGGGGTTGCTTCCCCTTCCACGGGGGGAGCTGAAGAGCCAAGGGGTGACGCACCTTGGCCCAGGAGGTACAGAGCAGAGCTGGGAGCTTCATGCACCTCTCCTGCCCCTGACCGCTGAGGATGCCTAGCAGATACGGACCTAAACATACAAATGCTGTTCAGATTACATCTGCAAACGGTGTGAGAGTTCACATCCATTATTTATAACATGGAGACAGGATCTGAATGAAGTTGCTTGTTTATGAGAGACAAAAAACATCCAACCAGAGTACTGCAGACATAAGGACAAAGGGGTCAAACTGCCAAAAGGAAAAAGATAAAGTTTCCCAATAAAATCCACAGGGAAAAAGTTTTTAGGTGTGCGAAACATGCAAGAGTTTGTCCTTTCTGTGAAGTAATGTGGCTCCATGGGGTACTCCCAGAGATTTCTTGTATGAAAGGATGCTGAGCAGAATGTGCTCGTATAGGTTATCCTGTGAGCTAGCTATGAAATTTATGACAGGGGGCTGCTGTGCCACTGGCTTATTGTCCGTTAATCAAAAAAGGGTTGAAACCCACTCCTGTAAACTGCTAATTTCTTAGAAAAACGTGGGCAAATTGTTTGCCTGCAGGATAATAAAAAGGCAGATTGGTGGTAGCTTTTCCTGCTTTTATTCTCCATGGTGACAACTCAAAAGCAACAACTTTGAAACTGCAAGCATGGCAAATGTATAATGCTTGGTAACAGGGGATAAGGATGTGTGCCAAAAAGCTATAAAAGTGTTGTATTTTCATTATTCAGAGTACTGTTATGTCCTTCTTCACCCACCCTCACCCCCTCCCGCCCATGTTGAAAATAAGTTCATTGCAGGAGAGAAGGACAATCGAAGTAGAGTAACAACAGCCAAGTACAGCAAGGAAAGCCACTCACTTGCTGCATAATGGGTGGGAAATGGCTGTTGTAGGCGAGAACAGCAGCAGAAAAAAAAAAAACACAACAAACAACAAAAAAAAACCCACAAACCACTAGCTTATTGGTAAACAGCAAGAGTACTATACCTCTGGACTGGGGCTTTCAACAGGGCCCCTGAAAAGTCAGCAACAGTGGGCACCTGGCTCCCAGCCCAGAGTGTCCGGACTGTGTAGCTTGTGCAAACAAACTAACGATGAGTCTGTTAGGATGCACGACAGGGACAGCGCTGGTGCTATGCAGGCTGTCTGCCTGAGGCAGGGATGCACAAGAGGCTCCTTTCACCTCTAAGTTCATTTTGGTGCTTGGGGCACAGAGGGCATGTTGTTCTCAGAGCAGTAGTAGAGGCTTTGCACAAAAAAAATATATTTTTCTCTATAAAGTGAGCAGGTGTTGTAGACTGTCACCACCAGGCATTAGAGATTGAAACCTTGCCATTTCCTTGAACAGAATTTTGCTTTTAAAATGAGCCTGTCAACTTCTACTTCATACTTTTAAACTCAAATGCAACTAATAGCGTCTTGGAATTCCATTTGCTTTCTCTGAGTCATGAAATGCTGCTTCTCTCTGCCCCTGCTCTCGCCAAGGACAATGAAAACTGAATGCATTTGTTTCTGTTGTTTGCACTTCAGAGCTCTGACTACAGCTGCCCTGGGGTTGAAAACAATACTTGGGCCTTTTGAAATTATGTTCAGCTTTAATTTTTAAAATGTTTCCAGTAACATCTCTGCTTGGGCTCGAGAGGATATCTGGAGGGCTTGGGGTTTTGTTTTGTGTATTCTGTAATTTTTGCTTTTGTAGGGGGTAAAAATACCTTTTTACAAAGTGTCAATCACTCTACATCTAAATTGACTGGAACCCCTAGGAGCAATGCTGAAGGTTAACTGGGAATAGCCAAGGAAAGCAGAGAGGTCAAGCATGACAAAGAATGACAGGCAGAAAGGGAGAGGAAGGGAAGGTCTCTCCTGGCAAAGGCCCCCATGCAGGCAGGGATGAATGTCAGAAAAGTGATTGTAAAGGTCACAAGAGAATTCAGAAGGGAATCATGGAAGATTCTTTCCTTTAGTATTAGCTAACTTTATTCTTAAGATTTTTCTGTTACTAATGCTGGTAATCCAGCTGGCATTTTTAAGATCATATAAAAATGAGAGCCATCCCATCACATTACATAATGGATCTCTTTTCTGGTCTTCCAGGCAACAGGAAAGGGGCTTTAGGAGCCCCAAGTGGCAACGAGGGTGGTTTCACTGTCACAGCTGTTGTAGGAAACCCCTATGGCCAGTATAGCCCGATGGAGATGCTGTACCAGAGAGATTTCCAGAGTCACAGGGTCAGACCTGCAGCACCTGGCTTACGCCAAAGGTCTTTGCTCCTGAAGCCTGTCAAGAAATGAGCTCAAGCCCCTTTAGTTTCCATTTCCACATGTCCCAAGCCTCATACTTTGACACAGAATTCATGTGAGCCCTCACCCACATCTTTGTGTGAAAGCTCCCTGGAGAAAAAGGAAGATAGCTCTAAGCAGTTCCTCAGAAAAACAATCATTATTTTCAGAATAGCCCAGGCAGGATAAACACCGAGGTGTTTATGTACCTGTCACAGTTTGTGGCAAGGTTTGACTTCTAAAATGCTTTGCAGTTGCTCCTTCTCAGGGATCTGTTTGTACAGCCCAGGGGTTGTCCTGCAACTCTTCAGAGAAGCAGCTTTGGGAGGGGCCTTGGTTCAAAAGAGACACAGTCCTCTTCGAGTATATGGAGAGTTAGCAGTTACTTTGCTCTAGACAATCTGGAACTGTAGGAGAAGGCTGGGAACTTGACCAAGCAAAGCTTTGTGCAATGTCAGATCACAGAGTTATCAGGGGAAGCTGGTCACAGCCCAGTGGTGGCATCCATGGGTGGTTAACTTTCCTGAGAATTCCTGGAAAAAATGCTCCAAGAATGCCCCTTCTCTCCTCCCTGCAAAAGGCCAGTTCCATTTTACAGTGCCCAATACTTGCTTTACTACTCTCTCCCACAAACCTCTCTGGTCAGTTTTAGGTAACTGGAGAGGATTGGCATGTAAATATCTCTGGGGACTCTGAAACCCTTTGTCTTCTCTGGTATTGCCCACCTAGAGGGGGCTTGTTGGAAAAGGTCAGGAAGGCAGCGTAACTGCTGATCCACGGGCAGCAGGTCCCCAGAGGCACAAGCCAGAATGAAACCCACAATCCGGTAAGCTACAGCAGGGCCGAGCAGGAGCAGGGACCCCTCGGGGAAACCCGGCACACACAGCTGCCAACGCTGGCTGCAGGGAAGGCGAGGTGGGCCTGGGCCAGGCTGCTGATGGCCAGGGCCCAAAGGCTGGGATGCTTACAGTGCCGGTCCTCTGTGCTACATGCCAGCACAAAGACCGAAGTAATTCTGACTGGCTGGCCCTCTCAGGTAATATATGTTGTAGCTTCTCAAAATTTTTAAGTATTCATAGTGCTAGTTTTGTTAATTTTCCCTTTCAGTGGAAATGGTCTGAGAATATTCATTCACACTGAAGCCACACAGCAGAATTTTTACAATGTACTTTAAAGGACTCATGGGATTGTTGAGAAGTCATTACCACTGGTATTTATTTTCCCATTCCATTATGTCAAAACTTTTTCCAGTAGCCCAGATCACATTTTTGACAGCAAAGCCAACAGCCAAATTTACCACTGATGCATCATCCTGCTGTTGCTCTAAGGGTTGTTTTTTTTCCACAGGATTCACTCATCATTTGTCTTCACAAGTCACTGTTGTGATGCTTCAAGGACACAAAATCATCCGTGTCCTTGACATGACCCAGACATCCATATCCTATATCAAAAGGTTTTTAATTTTATGCCAGTGATAAAAACTTATCACTGCAATATTTGTAATTTGAGACCCTGTGATACCCAGGCTGGCATTCTGCAGGTGTTCTGAAAGATGGTGCAGACACAAACCATTACTCCTTTTCTGAAACAGGTCGTACGAGGAGTGGCTGAGGGAACTGGGGTTGTTTAGTCTGGAGAAGAGGAGGCTGAGGGGAGACCTCATCGCCCTCTACAGCTACCTGAAAGGAGGTTACAGAGAGCTGGGGATGAGTCTCTTTAACCAAGTAACAAGTGACAGGACAAGAGGGAATGGCCTCAAGTTTCGACAGGTTAAGGTTTAAACTGGATATTATGAAGTATTTCTTTCCAGAAGGGGTTGTTGGGCGTTGAAATGGGCTGCCCAGGGAGGTGGTGGAGTCCCCATCCCTGGAGGTGTTTAAGACTAGGGTCAACATAGCGCTGAGGGATATGGTGTAGTTGGGAACTGTCAGTGTTAGGTCAATGGTTGGACTGGATGATCTTCAAGGTTTTTTCCAACCTAGACAAGCCTGTGATTCTGAAACAAGAGGCTCCTCTCAGCCTCTCTGTCAGCCTCTGCTCCCCTCTGCTGCAAGAGGGAAGGGTCATTAGGGTTGTGTAGCTATAGATACAGCACCCCCACTTTTTGATTTGGTCCTTTTGGTGCTGTTGCAGACACATTTCTAATGGGAAAAATGAAGATTGCCTGAGGACAGACACTACCAGTAACTGAAAATTCCTTCAGATTTTTATAGGGAGATAAAGCTAAAATTTTAGAGCAAGGTGGAGCCAACTGATGGGTGCTGCACAGATGTGACTTCAGGAAATTAAGCCCTGCTCTTTTTTTGAGGCTGAAATTTTTATCTGTTAAAACTCAAGTCATAAAATCTTCAATACTCTTCCAGGTACTTGGATTCAAAAGAAATGTTGGTCAGTTCTTATGAACAGTTGTTTCTACAGTTAAAATAGCTTTACAATGGAAACAGTTTTCTTAAGAGAAATAGCTTGCAACTATTTATAAGCTAAATAGATACATAAATGGCAACTTCTTACACATAGTGTACAAATGCCCTAAAGTACCAGCATCGAGCAAACAAAACAGATCTAAATAAACGAGGGGAACACTTGTATTTTTTATACACAGAACTCATTCCTGAGGGCTTGATCAAATAAACTACAGTGACTTGGATAAAGGACAGATGACATATCTGAAATAAGGAGACTGTGATGCTCTGGCTTTTGGTATGATTTAAAAGATACAGGTATTCAGAGACTGTTAAACCACTGATTTAGCCCCTTTCTGACATAGCCATTGTCACAGACGCACTTTTAAATTTGCATGTGAAATGTTTTGTTGGTCTGCTGGATGTCTCATGGAAAAGACAGCAGGCTTGAAATTCATGGCATCGGGGCCTCCAAGGTTTTCAACAAAGCATCAACATTTCATCATATGTCAGGGATGAAATGTTTAATTTCAAATAGCATGTAGTGTAGCTCTGTAGCCTTCTCAAGGCCATGGAGACCTCAGATGGCAACCACCTACCTACCTCTTGTTAACTATGCTGCAGTTTTCCTAGGAAGATACATAAAGATGAGAAAAGATGAAAATACTTAAAATTTAGTCTCTCCAGCCATAATACAAGTGCATGTAGTTGGCACGTAGATGGCAAAGTAGTTGCTAAGCCACTCTCCCTGTTTGAAGAGTCATGGTGGTCAGGCAGTTGGGCCCCCACTGACTGGAAAAAGGGAACCATCACATCCATTTTTTAAAAGTGTAAAAAGGAGGCCCCTAGGTACTACTGACAGTCAGCCTCACCTCTGTGCCCAGCAAGATAATGGAACAGATCCTCCTGGAAGCTCTGTCAAGGCACATAGATGTCAGGGGGCAATCAGAGACAGCCAGCAGGGCTCCACAAGGGAGCCTCCTATTGGGAGGCCTTCTGCGATGGAGACTGCGTTGGTGGAGAAAGGGAAAAGCAACTGATGTCATCTGCTTTGACTTCTGTAAAGCCTTTGACACAGTCGCACACAACACCCTTGTCACTAAGTTGGGGAGATACAGGTTTGATGGCTGGGCTATTTGATGGATAAGGAATCAGCTGGATGGCTGCATCTAAAGAGTTGCAGTCAGTGGCTCAGTGTCCAAATGGAGACGAGTAAAAGTGATGTCCCTTGAGGGTCTGCATCAAGACTGGTACTGTTCAGTATGTTCATTAATGGCACAGGCAGTGGGACTGAGTGCACCCTCAGCAAGGTTGTGGGCACCACCAAGCCGAGTGGTGCCATTGATTTGCTGGAGGGCAGGGATGCCATCCAGAGGGACCCTGACAGGCTTGAGGAGCGGGCCCATGTGAACCTCAGGAGGTTCAACAAGGCCAAGTGCAAGGTCCTACATCTGGGTTGGGGCAATCCCCAGTATCAGTACAGGCTGGGGGCTGGAGCCCCTCCCCTGTGAGGACAGGCTGAGAGTTGGGATTGTTCAGCCGGAGAAAAGAAGGCTCCTGAGAGACCTTACTGCAGCCTTTCCAATACTTAAGAGGGGGGTTTATAGGAAAGATGGAGAGAGACTTTTTACCAGGGGTAATGGTTTTAAACTAAAAGAGGACAAATTTAAATTAGATACAAGAAAGAAATTTTTTCTCATGAGGGTGGTAAGACGTGGCACAGGTTGCCCGGAGAAGCTGTGGCGGCCCCCTCCCTGGCAGTGTTCCAGGCCAGGCTGGACGGGGCTTTGAGTAACCTGGTCTAACAGGTGTCCCTGCCCATGGCAGGGGGGTTGGAGCTCGATGTTCTTTAAGGTCCCTTCCAACCCAACCCATTCTATGATTGTATGCCCTTACAGGCTCATCCTTCTCTGACCAGGAAGACTCAGGACTGGCATTTCCAAAACTACATCATCGCTGGAGGAGCATGGGAACAGAAGCAAGCCATCCCTTCATCAATTCCCCTTTGAACATGAAAACTGCACTGTCATGGCATCTATGGAGACTATTCATCCTCTCCCCTGACCATTCCTGGTGAACTGATCTGGCAAAGAGTAATAAAAAAAAGGATCTATCATCTTTATGGAGAACCACACTGATGTTAACAAATCTTGTGTTCAGAACAGTATTGCCAGAGTGAGCACCTGAGGCCAGACAGCTCCCCACATTTCCAGAGTAACAACAGAGATAGCACTTCAGAGGCTGACAGTGTCCATAACACAAGAGGGCACTAAGTTGTTTCTAGACGTAATAAGGATCAAGACTCTAGACCTTAAAATGTTCCCATCATCTTCCTTCACATTACGATTTTCACAGCTAACTAAAGAAATGACTGCATTATAAATGCTATGAAAACCAGAATGTCAGGCTTTCAAATAGTGTGAGGCAGTCACTTCTAAATTCAGCTGTTCCTGAGACAACACCCACTAAAACCATGTCACAACTGAGGTGGAATGAAATGGTTTTGAGTGTAAAAGGTGTCCATCCATGGTGTTAATTCTTTTCCCACTGCTGTTAGGGCTCTCTCCAGTGTCTGGGAGCAATGACCAGGAAGGATTAACACCAGTACCACAGAATGAAGATCTGCAGCTGCTCTCTTAAGACTTTCCCCTTTTTGCTTCTTTGAAACAAAAAGGCCACTCACTATGCAAAGATGGCTGGTGGTCCTGGAAGCAGAGTGCCAGAAAGGCTAGAGCACTGCTTATGAGATGGTGGAGTAGATATTCCTGCATGAAGCTCTACAGGGTCATAGCTCAGCTGCAAGGAAATGCAACTGTATCAAAACAAATCACAGTTGGGGATGGGGGAAAAACACATCATGCTCTCATCACGATAAAAGCTACTTTGATCCACTTTCAAAACAATACATCAATCTCACCTGCAACTCTCATCACACAATGAACAGAACTAAATATATAGAACAAACCAGCCCATAATTGTCTCTCTCTGTTCAGCCCTTGCCAAAGTAACACCTCATCAGTCCTCTTCTATAGTGTCTTAAAGGATGTAGGTTTTCTTTCACGATTTAGGGCCCAATCGGCTGGAGGCAGCCAGCAGCTATAAGAACAAGGCCTCCTCCCAGCATCAGGATGATACAGAAAAGGCTCAAAGTATAAGCATGGAGACAAATTTGATCCAAACAGAAAACTGAGGAGACAGAGAGAGCAGGAGGAATGCACACAAGCCTCTCTCTGCACATGAGACAGGGCAAGAGGCACAAAGGCAGCCTCATGTATAGTTCAGGGCTGCAGGGACAGTAGGGATGTGGCTGCCTTCCAGCACAGAATGGAGGGCACTGGAAAACACGGTGCCAAAGGCAGCCCTGGCCTCGTTTTCCTGGCAGCCTCCCAAAGCCTCTGAGATCGAGTGCTGTTCACGGGAGTCTGTCTCTTACAAAACCTCTGCTCCCCCAATGAAACAAACAACTGAAACAGTCCATGGCTGATGGCTGCGAAAGGTCACAGAGGCTTGTCTTGCTTGTTGCTCTGTATCTTTTCAACTGCAAGTCACCTCACGGTATCCAGCCCATCAACATGGCATGTCCACAACAACTTCAAACCACAAGGGACATCCTCGTTGGAAAATCGTTCTGAGAGGAAAGAGAGAAGATTAAGGTCAGCAGGAAACCACCCATGGAACAGACGGAGATAGACATAGCTTTGACAGAGACATAACCAAATAGCATCAGCTTTGTCTACTCACACCCCTTTCCTCTCTCACACATGTCACTTAAGCTCAGGCCTAACAGCCAAGCTGCTCTAGTGACACAGTCCCTCTCACAGAGCCGACTTCAGAGAGCTCCTCTTCCCCAGCAGCCATGAATTCATCAGTCCTCACGAGCCCAGACTGTGGCAGGATGTTCTGCACTTGCTGGTACCCAGTGTGAGGAATGCCTTTGGCATTCATGGCCCCTACACGTGCCCATGGGCACACACCCACAGCAGACTGCCATCTCACCCCTTTCAGAAAGAGAAGGTCTCTTACACCATACCTTGCTACTAGACCTGTCTCAGCCCGGAAAAACAGAGCCTCTCATCCCTGATTTCAGAAGGATCAAGGCCAAAGCAATGCGCTGTGATTTCTGTAAGCCTGGGTAAGTTCCCTCCCCTACCAGGATCCTCCTAAAACCTACATAAACTCCCACTTCCGTGGATCACCAGGTCACAGATGCCAAAAACATCCCTCACCTCCCCAGTCCCAGACCCATCTGGCTCTCCTTCCATCATGAAGTCCCATGTAGGAGCCGTTTCCCTTTCTGACCTCCTACACCCACAGTGACTCCTCTGATCTGGAGTTCCCCACACTCAGACTCCAGGCTCTACCCTCCTGGAGAGCCCCTTTGCCCATGAACTCTGGATCATAACCCCTCCCTGGTGGCTCCCCATTCAGCCTATTTGGATCAGGAACACCTGACATGGCCTCACTGTTTTCTTGGGGTCCTTTTTCCTCTTCTTGTCAGAGGCGTTGAGGTAGGCCTGCTCCCTGGCCCTGTACGAAGGGCCTCGGCTCAGCTCCCTCTCGCTGTAGGGGGGCAGGGTGTCCTCCCCTTCCTCCTGCTGAGGCGGTGGTGGTGGCTGCTGCGGCTGCTGCTGCGACTTCTCAGCTTTGTAGGTAGAGGGTGGTGACCAGGCATAGTATGTTCCCCCTCCTCTCTGGCTGGGCTGCGAGCTCAGCTTTGATGGGGTTTCACAAGGGTCACCACTCTCATCGTAGCTCCGAGATTTCCTCTCCAAGACGCTGCTGAGGTAGGAGTGATCGTATTTCTGGCTCCCTCCGGGCGTCCGGCTCACCAGCCTGGGCAGGTGCTTCTCCTCATGTGCTCGTCTCCGGGGTGGGCTGTATGACCAGCCCCGATCCGAGTCCGTCAGCGGCTCTCGGTTCCCTCTGCTACGCTTGGTGTAGTACTCCTCCATGGAGCTGTCCTGGTGGGGCAGCCCACCGCTGCGGCCGCCGTGCGACTCTGACCGCTCAAAACGCCGAGTTTCCTGGCTGTCAGCCCGCCGGGACCGCTGGCTGTAGGACTCTGCAAAGGCTGCCAGCTCATCCATAGAGACAGCCGGCACTCCTACAGAGAAACTCTTACGGGACAGCATCTCAGACTTGGATCTCTGCTGGCTGGAGGAGGGAAGAAGTAGTGTTAGACAGCAGGATTCACCTGTGCTCATCCCCTCAGCTGCCTTCACAGACAGTGGAGGGACACGCAGTCCTGGGGCATGACTCATGTTTTCATCATCTTCTGTAAGAAGAGATGTATCACGTCCTCAAAATATCTGCTTCTCACAGCTTAGTGTGGATAGCTCAGACTCTACATGTCTAACACTACTGCAGAGTATTATTAATTAACCCCAGCATGCACCTCCCTCATCCTCCAGTATGCAGGGCTGGACTTGCTTCTGCTTGGCCCCAGAGCCTGGAGGTGCTTTCTTGCTGGGAAAACCCAAGAACCTAGCTACAGAAGCTCACAGCAGGGCAATTCTGAAGCAGGTTTAAAGACAGAGAGCTGGCACAACAGCCCAGTACTGAGGGAAGGAAATCCCTGCCACTGCCTTCAGGAGACTGGACTGCTGAAGCGAAGGATGTGTTATCTCTCTTCTAGGCACCAGAGTGCCAGTCCTTTAGACCTGGAGTACAGGTCTCGCTGCACCAAAGCACCAAGGTGTGGCTCCTAATCAAATGCACCAGCACTGGGAAGTGCTGGAGAGATCAGGTAGAAATCTCAGGAAAGCACTTGGAGAAGGGTAGCTTGGCTTCCTACTGATCTCAGTTTTACATCCCACCTAGAACAGGGCTGGTACTTAGCTTTTAGGCTTCAGCAGGCTTGTGGGAATCAGATTCATTCCGACCTGAGCTTTCTCTAACCTCTCTGTCCTGCTAAGAAGAACCAGAGCAGCAGAAAATGTAGAAAAGCTACCAGTCCATCTGTCCCTTCCCTTTTCTTTACCACTTTGCCAGATACAGCTGCCTCCCAACATGGCACCCCTCACCTGTGCCTGAAACTGTCCCGCTCGTCTCTGTAATCAGAGACAGCCTGTGATCTTGACGTGCTGCCCCCACCAATCACTCCTGCCCAGTATTCAGGATCACCATCCAGGTCCTCTGCAGGAGGCAGAGGTTTCCTTCGCGCCTGGCGGTACGGCTGCCGGAAGTTCATGTCCTCTTCATGCAAAGAGCTGAGTTCAGAGATGGTGTTGTTATCTGCACGGGAGGTTGCACAAGACAAATGAGATAAGCATCACCTGATAGCATGTATAAGAAGGGAGGACAGAAAGGCTGTGCTGAGCCCAGCTGCAGACTTTTCAGAAAGAAGCTGAGCTGCCCTATGTCAGAAAAAAACCAAAATGCAATCCATCTCCAAAGCCTTGATCAATCCTGCCCAAGACTCCTGGGGCTCAGTTTGGATGCAGAGCTGCTGCTAGAACTACAAGCCTTATGAACTGGTAGCTGGGATATTCTACGGGTATCGCAAATGGCATCAGATGCCCGTGTTCCAGATAACTGAGTTCAGCCTTTGTGCACAAATCCCCCCTCAGCCCTGCTTCGGTAACACACGTGAACTCTCCACCCTCGTGAGGTGGGCATCAAGCTTGGTGGAAGATCACCACAGCAGTTGTGCCACCTCCCCCCTTCCTGGTGTGAGACAGGCTGGCTCTGGATTTGGCCTGACTTGCCCAGCTAAAACAAAACCAACCCCCTCAAAAAAAAGATTAAGAAAAAAGTAAGAGACTGTCTGAATCACCGTCAGTCTCTACCCTGTCAAGCACATTGACATCTGGAGGCCTAACATACCAATCTGGAGAGGTCTTTTTATAGTAAATCTTGTGGGTGGAGAAGACAGTGTGCTCAGCAATGACTGTTTTAGAAGTATATGTAATTTGTTAGTTATGCCTAATCTGTAGAGAGCTTTGATGTAGTGTCATTCCCTAAAGCTTTTACCTTCATTGATTTGCAGGATCTCACGCGTCTGTTTTAAATGAGCCTCTACCAGTGCCTAATGTTGGTTTGCTCTGCGCAGGCTGGGTGCTGCCCGGAGGAACCAAGCCCCCAGCCGGCTGCTCCACACAGAACAGATGGAGGACAAAGAGCAGCACTGCAGGCTCTCCTCATGCACACACCTTGTCCCACCACTGCACCTCTGCCTCCCAATGTGGAAAGATACTCACTTGGGTTTGTATTCTGACATCCATTAAGTGCAGTCTCAGCCTTTATTTAGGGAAATCAAGCTTGCAAGAGGCTATGGGAAGACAGTGAGGAGTTCCACACAGAAGCTCAGTTCTGAGCTTGCATCATGTCCCGATTTACCACCCTCCTCCCCTTCACCTACAGCTGTCCAACTGCCAAGACATCAGAAGCTGGTGAAGGGTCTGGAGCACAGGTCTTATGAAGAGCAGCCAAGGGAACTGGGGTTGTTTAGTCTGGAGAAGAGAAGGCTGAGGGGAGGTCTTTTCCAACCTAAATGATTCTACAATACTCTGATTCAATACTGAAGTGTGTACCACCTCTGATCTTATGTTGACCAGTGCCATAAGATTTGATGGCTTCTTGAGTCTTTCTTGTAGTCCCTACTCCTTCTGCAGGACAACAGCCACTCTAAACTACCTTTCTCCATCCTTCAATCCACACTGTGATCATTGCAGCCCACAAAACACACTTTCAGTATAATCATCCCTCTCCTATTTTGCCATGCTGGAAGTTTACAGGCACCACACTGTAAAGACATACAGGAATTGTGATGACAATATCCCAGCTGTTATCACATCAAAGGCTGTAGAATACGTTGAGTATGGACTTGGCTTTTCAGATGCAAATGATTCCAGTGTTTAATTATCCAAGTGGACAATTTTCATGAGCATTTGAGTATCCCTCACCTTGTTGGTTCTAATTAAGGATTATTAGGTAAGCAGCAGATCCTTAAAATCAGAACATACCTGTAAATGCCTAAAATCTATACTTTATGTGCCCCAAGTACCATATCCTGGACATCATATCCTAGAGGCTAGCTCAAAGGCAAAGCCAGTGAACTTCTATGAATTTACAGTCTTTTTCAGGTCAGTGGGGAAAAAAAAATCAAACTATGCTTGTTTCTCACATCGTTCTCGCATCCTCCTAGCTGGGTCAAACTGAGCCAGTTCTTTCTCGACGTAGTACAGCACCTTCATGGAGTCCCTCTCCTTGTCAGTCTGGATCCTGTACCCTTTGCGCACTGCTACGGAGAGAAGAAAAGCATTAGAGAAAAACACATTTAAGTTCAAGGAGATTTTCCAACAATATTGCTTTTATAGTTGAGGTCACATCTGCAGGCAGGTAGGTTGCATCTTCCAAAACAGAGTGAGTCAGTCCTTGCTTCAGAAGAATTTGTCTATAACGTGGGATGTGAAGTTGTGAGCAGCTGCGTCATTTATAAAGTTTGCAGTAACAGCAAAAATGGTTTGGAAATGCCCAATCTGTACAACCAAATGCATCAAGTGGTGTCATCACCACAGAGTGATTCCACCTCCCACAAAGGATGGCAGAGAGAACAGTAGCACTCATTTCCCCTTCCTCAGCACTACAAAAAGGATTTGTCATGGTAGGAGAGAAGTAGTCCCAGAAGATCAGGCTTCCTCTATGCAGGCGGGGCCATAAGCTCCCCGACTGCAGGGGAAGCAGGTGGCTGAGCATTTGGGAGCTGTCACTCTGCAGGACCACTCCACCCTCCCATCCCTATGAATTCTGCTCACACAGGTTGAAGAGCATGTGGTAGGAGAAGCTCCAGAGAATACAGAAGGAAACACAGGAAGTTCTACAAAGCACATCACGCTGCTTTGAGATTTATACTGAATCCAATGATGGGGCCAATCAGGTCACTGGGTAACTGCGAAACGGCCTGCTCAGGTGTTCTTTACATGCTTTGTTTTACAGGAAAGGTATGTGTTACACATACATTAAGTGCTTGACTCCTGGATTATTTCATTTGCAGGGGAAGTCTGGACAGCTTTTTTGGCTTTTCCATACTCCCATGTGTAGAGAAACAGCCCCTACACACCTGGAGCCAGAGCAGCTCTAACTCTGGCAGGTTGGCTCCACACACACTTTATCTCCCAACCCTACAAGCAGCTTGACTACCTCAAGGTAGGTCTATAGGCAGCAAGCAGAGAACTCCGCCTATCAAGACTCTGAGGAAAATATGGATTTTATAGCAGATTATTTAAGAAAGGTCTCAGTCTGAGGCTATTTCAAGACTGACAGAAACACGGGTCTAAGTACAAAGGAGGACCACAACCCACAAATTCAGCCTCATTAGAGAACTGTCATGAAGACAATTCACGTTAACGCTACAATGTGGAACTTGTCTGCCTTGCAAGGGGTTAGTATGTTCCCTTGAGTGAATACTGCAGTATGGCATGAGTGCTCCTCTTGTGGCATGATTTAAATACTTGCACGGTGGTTTTGAGCCAACCTGTTCTGTTTTATCCCACAGCCCAATACAGCAAGCTACTGACATATGGGTTTGGTAGTACGTTGCATAGTATATGCACTGCGTGGGCTGAACAAGGACTTGGCAGAGGTATTCTTAGGCACCTTCTGTCCTAGAGTGCTATGCATGTGTCTGTGCACTATTAAATAACCATGCTCTGCTTCAGAAATGGCTGTGCCATAGAAATGGGTAGAATGATTCCTGTCATAATCCCGCAAATTGCTTCAGGACAAAAGGTCTTTACTGTGGGTTTTGACTGTACACATGTAAGGGAATTAACTACATCCTGAAGTATTACCTTGTGTATCTGTACTTGAGAAAGGTATTAGATGCTAAAACATAGTATGGGTCTATCAAGGTCCTGCTTTCAATGTGTCTCCAGACAGTTTAGGTGACAGCAGTCTGGACTTCTGCTGTGTTTTATTATCCCCACAAATGTGTGCACAATGATGGCAAGTCACAGAACACAAGGAGCCCTGCCTCTGCCTTCCCAAGTGGAAGGCCATCACGTCTCTTGAAGGGAGGTTGCTGCTGTGAGGGGGGCTGGACTGACTGGCCTCAGAAGCGATGACTCCTGCTGCACTGCACAAGCAACAGCAAGGCGAGTTCTCCACTTCACCTCACCATCGTGGCTGACCTCTGTCTGATACCTTGCCAGGAAAGAGGCTTCTCGCTATTCTTTCTTCTAATGTGTCTACCAGGAGCTCAGCTAAGCTGCCACTTCATTTATACAGAAACCAGCAAACAATCTATCAGCAGGAAATGACCCTGACCTACTAATAACCTTTGGGGAACTTGAACAAGCAGCTTCCAGACTCCCCAGAGTCTCCTCAGTCTTCCCAGAGCCACTACTCACACTGAGGCTGTACCAAATATCTATTTGGGCAACATCTATAGCTCCTGGAACTGATGGAGAATTAGCTAGGCTTCATGCTAGCTTCATGCTCGACTTGCTATTGCAGCTGTGTATCAAAAGGCAAATGAATTTCTTGGTTAATTCTGTAAGCAGTAGAAATTAACTTTGGATTTAAATCTGCAAAGATGACAGTGAGCAGCTCGTATTTTCCACTATAGATGAAGCATATTTTGTCTCTAAATTTATTTATTAAATACTTCTTACCATGATACTGAATGTTCAACTTAATAAATCTCTTTATTATTCCTTCATGTGAGAACCAAAGATATTATTGCTTCCTCCTCACACCCTTCTTCATCTGTAAACTGCCATAACCCTTTAATAAGGTCGGAATATTTTTAGGCCCATCTTAATTAAGGGAATAAAGATGCAGAGATATTAACCACTTGTCCAGAACCATACAATGAAGTCAAAGGGACACTGAAGTCAAAGGGAGTGGAACATTCTTCCCTGTTAGACCATTTTTTCTTCTCCTGAACAGTTCATAAATTTCTAATGTTTAATTTGCATTTAATGAGACACTTTTTTTAATATTCTGTGGGTGGAACCAAGTCAGCCAAAACTGTAAGCTGTTTTTGCTCCCCAGAAAGGACAGCACTACTGTTTTTTCAGACAAGTGTGGTTAGGAAGTAAATGATGTCTCAACCTTATGCACTTTCTATATTAAAGGTCTAGAGTCCAGCTCTCAGATCAAAAGCTTCCCTGTGTGCATGGTTTAAAGAATCTATACAAGAGTCTCCAGGTAACGACTGAATTTAAAATAGACAGAGTATACATGCTAACTTCTGTGTTGCCAACACTTCTAAATAAAAGAGCTGAAAGTTTGTGGGGTTTTTTCCCTATTCAGCTCTAAGTTTAGGATGCAGTTCCAGGCTTCACTGGAGCTCTGTCACATGGCTTTTATGTAACCTTAGACAAATTTTCTAAATATCATGCCTGAGTTTGCTCACTAGATCACCTCACAGGGGTCATTTATAAGCACAAAAACTATCTAGGGCAAAGGCTATCCTTTTTAGCCTGGCACCCAGGACTACAGAATCCTCCAGTCTCTGTCCCCCAGCACTTCTGATCCCATTTTTTTAAATGAACTTGACAGAAAGACAGAAGTCTCAAAGATACCAAGTTTCAGATCAGACCTGCTACACTGGCTGCGTGGAGGAAACAGAGACCATAATTAGTGCTCCTTCTGAGAAAAGGACTTTATTATAAACTCAAGCATTACCTGTTTTGTTTAGCTTGCTGTCTGGCCTACCAGCAAATGAGTAGCATGGAACAGCCACATAACGTTTTCTCTTCTACAGCCTGTAATTAGGGGATATTCTGGCATTGTGGAGGACCGAACAGAAATGGAACAGGGTGCAGGGTATCACCCTTCCTTAGCTCCACAGTTCAAGGAACACCTTGAACAACAGGTGCATGATCTAAGGGTTTCTCCGTAATACTGCAAAAAAAAATTAATTAAAAATAAGAAAAGCTTAAGAACCTCTATTCTATTGCCACAGCAGTTAAAACTCTGTAATAATGGTTTTATTTTCCATACATAGTATTTCCTGTCAAGTCCTGAGTTGAGGGATTAAGTCCCACCAGCTGATTTGGATTATATAATAAATGCATCTTTTTGCGTAATTAACATGGGATGTTAAAAGCCATTCCATGTGGTTACCAAACACATCCACAGTTTTTCATTCTGCATTTGTGCTCTGTTAGTAACATACAGCAAAGACAAGACTGGGGTTGTGATCTGACTTAAAAAATCCCTAGAGTTCCTGTGGCCAACACCACACTCTGCATGCACTAACATTTTTCACAGGAGAAAAAAACCTAAGTGCTGGGCTGTCATTCATCATTTTCTGACAAAGGTTTTTGAATTGGATACATTCTGCTTTGGATCAGTGATTGATTTATTTCCTATTTCAAAATGCTCCATTGCAGAGCTCTGTCTGATTTCAGTGAAGAAAAAAAGGTATGATTGTTGAGGGAAAATAATTCCAGAAAGGTTAATATACTGACTGGGGCAGCGGAAGGATGTGTAGTGTTGTTCCAAAACCTTAATTACTTGATTATGCTACTTGATCTTGTCTTTTTGGAAGTGTCTTATCAACACACTGTCATGAACAAATTTAACAATTGATAATTAGCGTGGTGCTTTGAAATCAGACATGTGGCTGGATCAATGGCAAACATACTGTGTCAGTATGGTGACTCTACGTTGGGGAGAGTCACTTCTGCTGCAGTGTGTTTGAATTTAGACAGCCACTCTGATCCTGAAATGCTAGCATGTGGCTAAATAGCTGCCCTCTTTTTCCTTGATGGCAGCTTTCTTTGCAGCAGGAGAAGTGACCCTCACCAAGATAGAGTCATCTTCTTGATACTCTATGTCTGACATTGATCCACAAGTCCTTTCTAGTTAGAAGCCTTTTATCACTCCCATTTCACAAATGCAAAGGCTGAACATAAAAAAGTGACCTACTGACTTCTGTAAGATAGGGGGGAGGGGGCCCAGCCCCAAATGCTTATGGACAGCGATACCGAGGGAGCATGTCCCTGTGCCCAAAATGCCATGGGGACAGTAAAACATGCTGCAGCAAAAAACTGCTGCCAGAGGGCAAGCAGTGCCCTACAGAGGGTAGGAAGAACAGTTTACCAAGAGAGAGCAGCTTGCAAGGCATCAGCTCTAAGTGGAAAATGGCCACCACCTCTGCTCCTCTGAAATAATCTTCATCCTTCTGTCCTCTGCAAGTAAATGTTTGCAGTAGTAATGAGAGGGATCCTGGGCATGAACTTGGCCTTCCATTCCCTGTTGACCTAATTAGGCACCCACAAACTGACACTGTGCTGATGGTACTAGAAAAGTTGGACCATGTGGCCCTGAGGGATGCAAACATCATTGTCAGAGCCAGGATTAAAATGCAATTTTCTCTGTTTCTTCTGTTCATACCACTCTGTCAGTGACAATCATTCCTCCCTTTCCCAGCCCTGCTCCCAGTAAAAGGACTGAAGGTTGTGCTTAGCACTGCAAATTACCATTTTGGCTTCCTCCGCTGGAGTCACTTGGGGCTAAGGGAGGGGGGTGTGACTTATCCCTCAGCACCGCAGGAGAGGGGACACCAGCTACAGGAACACTGGGTATGTAGTATGGACCGGGCATGGTAGAGACTGCGGGAGGGTACCCAGCTTTTGCTGCTTTGCCGGCTACATACACTGAAAAAGAAAAAGTAAAAGTCAGCATCACACCAGCCTCCCATGGACCCACACGGCACGTGGCCAAAACTTGGACATCACCAACACTGGTGACAACACAGCAGGAGACAACTGGACAAATGAAAGGACAAGGACCAATCTGAATTTCTCTAAGCATCAAAGGGCACTGAGGGGAATCTGAGAAGTGAGAAGTGCACATGGTGGGTCAGATGAGCATTGCAAGATGCCCAGCAACCAAAGGACATTCAGCGTGTTACAGCCGGTGTTACCACTGCTGTGATTCAGTGGCAGTTTGGCTTTAAAAACAATGGATTACTCAAGTAGCAGGGACGAGGCTCATCAAAGTTGACAGTCTGCCTGAGCCTGACCAGGAACCTTGCTGGGCTGCGATGATTTTGCACTGTTGCAGAGGGCAGCTGCTTTGGACTGCCAGGAACAAACCTCCCAAGACTCTTAGCTCTGACCCACAACATCCACTGACACAACAGCTCTGGAAGGGGAGCATGACACTTTGGAGGAGCAGGCACAGCTGCCAAGGCAGGGAGGGTTCGCGGAATTACATTTGTAATTAACTTTGAGCACTCAACCATTGAGCAATAGGTCAGATGTTTCACCCCCTAAGAACTAGTTCTTAGTCAAGCAAAGTGCTCAGGGCAAAGGATCAATATAAGCAGATTCTCAAGTTCTGCTAGGGAGCAGATGTGTATGAGAAGATTTGCACCAGGCTTGGACAAAGTCACTTACGTGCCCGGGGACAGCAGCAGGACTCAGGACAGCAGGGGCAGCGGACGTAACAGCAGCAGCTGTGTGGGCAGCACTGGCACCAGCAGATCCCAACCAGGAGGAAGAACAGGAACGCCCCCAGGATCACCAGGCCTACAAAGACCCACTCTGGAAAACAAGGGGAGAAAGAGAAATACTTACAGGACTGCAGTCATCATGGAAGGGAACATCAGCAACCTCCTCCCAGGGGAGAGCAAGGGGCAAAACAGATAGGTGAATAATAGGAGTGGACTCCCTGCGCGTCTAGGACTACGTCCCCCTCTGCATCGAAGCAGAAACGGCACATGACAGTGAGAAATGGCGCTGCAGAAACGTGGTCCCTTCTTGCGATGTCTCTGGCTGGCTGAGAGGCAACCAGCACAGAGGTGGGAGCTCTGGTTCCCCAGCACAGAAACCCTTCAACCCACAGCAGACCTGTACAAATGCTGCAGGACATGCTCTATTAGCATTTGGATCTCATCAAAGACTCATTCTTCCTGGGCATGTTCATGCCCTGCTTGTGTGTTTGTTCCCTACCCACATTCTAGTTTTAATGGGACAAACGATGGTGAAAAGCACGCTAAAAATAGTTCCGTAAATGAGCCAGGCCTGCCCCTTCGCAACTAGGCCCACGCATGCAATTATTCTTTTGAATGTGCCGAACGAACATCCTATTCAGGCGCTGCAGGCTAGCCAGGGAACCTAACAACCGCTTTTTTTCTTTATCCTGCTGAAGCCTCACATGATGTCTGCTG
Organism: Athene cunicularia; assembly: GCF_003259725.1. Lineage (NCBI taxonomy): Eukaryota > Metazoa > Chordata > Aves > Strigiformes > Strigidae > Athene > Athene cunicularia. The sequence continues at coordinate 112,123,372 of NW_020799091.1, forward strand.
GGCCTTGAAAGGGAGTGGCTGAAAACGCCCTACAAGTGAAAGCACAGAAGAGCTGCTCCACAAAAACCAGGATGGGGTTTGAATGGGAAGGGGAGTGAGAAAAGGTTTCTCAAACTGCTGCTGGAAAATCTGCAGTGGCAGCAGCTGTGGTGGAAGCAGGTGCCCAGCCCACGCAGGGGCAGGTCCCAGCTCTGCATCTGGCCACCTTGCAATCTACCAGGGATTGCGTGCACAGGGCCACACCTACTGTCACATGGGGATTCCCTGGATTAAGGAAATGGTCAGTGAACACGTCCGGACCTGCATATGAGTCAAAGCAATCCCAAGCACAAATACAGGCTGGGCAATGAGTGGACTGAGAGCAGGCCTGAGTAGAAAGACTTGGGATATTAGTGGATGGAAAACTACTATGAGCCAGCAATGTGTGCTTGCAGCCCAGAAAGCCAACCACATCCTGGGCTGCATCAAGAGAAGTGTGGCCAGCAGGTCAAGGGAGGGGAATTTCCCCCCCTCTACTACTCTCTTGTGAGACCCCACCAGCAGTGCTGTGTCCAGCTCTGGGGCCTCCAACATCAGAAGGACATGGACCTGCTTGAGCGGGTCCAGAGGAGGCCACGAAGATGCTCATGGGGCTGGACCACCTCCTCTGTGAGGACAGGCTGAGAGAGTTGGGGTTGTTCAGCCTGGGGAAGAGAAGGCTCCGGGGAGACCTTATAGCGGCCTTCCAGTAATGAAAGGGGCTACAGGAAAGGTGGGGAGGGACTGCTGATCAGGGAGTGTAAGGATAGGACAAGGGGTAATGGTTTTAAACTGAAAGAGGGTAGATTTAGATTAGATATAAGGAAGAAATTCTTTCCTATGAGGGTGATGAGGCACTAGAACAGGTTGCCCAGAGCAGCTGTGGCTGCCCCCTCCCTGGCAGTGTTCCAGGCCAGGCTGGACGGGGCTTTGAGCAACCTGGGCTAGTGGAAGGTGTCCCTGCCCATGGCAGGGGGGTTGGAACTAGGTGGTCTTAAGGTCCCTTCCAACCCAAACCATTCTATGATTCTATGAAGTGTCAAGATTCTGAATGTATAGAAGGCTTGAAGTTGGTTTTACATCAGAGAGATGCACCAACCTATCTAGAAGTCAGACCGCAGGCGAGGAGACTCCAGGTGTACCCAGGCAGTTATTCAACCAACTTGGAAAGACAGTAAGAAAGCAATGAAAAAAAGCAGTAGACCACTGTTTCCAAACAGAAATCCAGTGCTCACTAAGGGGTCTCCTGGTACGTTATTAAGATCAAGAAGTATTGATACAAGGATTGCAATGTGAGTACAAAATCACACTGGAAAAATAATGCACCTCTCACCTGCATTGCTAAGCTGCAAAGTTGAGGAAAAACATTCCCCTTGGAACAATCAAAACAGAAGTTTTTCCTAGTTCTTAATAAAATGCAAAACTAAGAAATGTAATTTTTGATTCACCCACATAATTCTATTTGTACAAAAGAAATTCTTCACTTTGTTGCAGTTTTCCTTAAGTCTTTTACAAACAATTCTCTTTTTTAAATGCCATTTTTAAACTAAAAACTTAAAATTTCCTTAAAAAAATGTCAGTGAAAGATCTGGCATTTACAAATCAAAACATTTCAGAAGTGTCAAGTGAAACATTTTATATTTTTTGAACATTTTATTTCTTTTTTGGCTGAAACAGATGAATTTCGTTTAAATTTGCAGATAATTTTGGTCCTTGTGGAGTAATTTTTTTTTTAATGAAGTTACTATATGCTGAGAAAAAATCAGCTAATGAATAAGGAAATGTCTGGAGGGAAGCATTCATGAATGAAAAAGTAAGAGCTGAAAGGAGACTACTGATACAGTTCCTCAAGCGCCAGTTCTACAAGCTATCTTGTTTAATATTTTCATGAATGACCTTGACACAGAAAATAGGAATGTGTTAATGTATTCTGAGGGTAAGAGGCAGGGAAGCATTGTCACTAAAGATGAAGACTGGGATATGTTACAGAAAGGGCCAGTTGTCCTTGGGCTTACAACAAGAAACAGGAAAATGCAGCAATATACTGAACTTCAAGATATGCAGCAATACTTTCAAGGTCACATGTTCAAAGATTAAAAACAAATTCTGTTTTTCACAGGACTTCATTAGTTGAAAAGATCCGAAAAACAAGAGAAATGATCCAGTATACTATTCCATCCTAGGACAACTGGGACCACTTAAGCAATACAGCCACAAAAATGGCAAATGTAATCTTATGCCCAATAGAGGAGGAATTTCCAGAAGCGTTAAGGAAATATTAGTGCCATCATACAAGGTCTCCATATAACTTCATCTGAAGTTACTGATGTTATACAGCTCTGGTCATCTTTGTACAAGAAAAGATGAATTCAGGGATTTGAGGGGATGAAGGGACTCAATAGCCTGCCTTGCAGCAGGAGAGCTGAAGCTTGCTGCATTAGTCTATTAAAAAGCACATCAAAAAAAAGTGATCCAATGGGAGAGAGAAAGGCTAAACCCAGCCCTCTCTCAGGATAGTAAGCAGGATAGCGAGCCAGACTATCCTTTCCCATCCTTCCTAATATATGCCAATCCGAGCAGGGCAACAGCTCCGGGGCTTTTTCTTCTGTCGTGTTCTCATCTTGCTCTCCATGACCATCACTGACTGACACAGAGATGGCCGTGAAACAGCATCACATGACAGAAGTGCCTAGCCACAGCCATGCACTGAAGCTCAGGTGTCAGATCTCCAGAGCTATTAGTGAACAGTTCACAACCACTCCATAAAGGATAAAAGCCTGGTAGAGGAAAAAAACAAACAGCAAGTCCATTTTATCTGTGGTCTCTTTGAAAACGTTCTAGGAGTACAAAAGGAGGTCAGGTTAGTAAGTCCATTGCACATTGCAAGATACTCACTCAGTACCGGGAGTGGATGTTTGAAATCAGTGTCCCACTCACAGGGACCTATGAATCGGGAAGAATTTTACCTCATGGGAAGTTAGACCATTTGCTTCTCTGATGAGGTTAAGAAAAAAGCAAAACAGCCCGTTGGCTTCTCCTTTACGCACAAAACTGGGATTCAACCAGTTCCAGATACAACTGTGTAACCCTGAGATTCAAATGACTACCAAGCTGAAATGCTGTGTCCCCTCGCTGCCTGTAAACTACTGTTCTGTTCTTGCAGGAGCACCTGCTTTTCTTTATTCAGGTAACAGGCAATGCTAACAGCTGAAATGGGGTTTGCCGCTGCCTTTTACACTTTCTTGTCGTTTATACCCATGCAGTGGGGGTACCAGAAAGCTACCTAGCCAATACACAAGAACTTTATACCCAGCCAATAAAACTGTAAATAGTGGGGAAAAAGAAGCGTTAGGCAACACAGAACCAACCTCTGTCTATGCTGAAAAGACCAATCCCTCTCCTGCCATGCTGAACTTCCAGGAAGCTTTGGGTTACACTGGAGGCGGTGGAGTGTCTGTCTTCTCTCTGTTTGCATCTTTGGGACAGACTTGAAAATAACTTCACACATTTATGTGGAGTTGCATTTTTGCACAAACGTGTGAAAGAAACACTGCTTGGGCACCATCAGGGGATGATCAGATGACTCAAGGGCTAAATGTTCTCACAGCTTTTCCCTTTCAAGGACAATCTGTTGCACAGTCTCTGTTTCCTCTGCAAGGAGTGCCAGAACTGGTGGCTCTCATTAGTTTGGCTATAGCAAGGGATCTATCATGGGCACAGAGCTCTCATGTCTGTCCAACCACCTGGTGTTACCTAGATAATGCCCTGGCCACGCAGCCCAAGAGGGGTTGTGCACTGATGGGTTGCTAACCAGTGCTCTGTTTCTAGCACCTCCTGTACTACCATCTGTGGTGATGGCTGTAACGGTACCCGCAGGACAGGGTCTGGGCAGCGGAAGTTCCTGCTGCACAAGAGCAGCTGACGTACATAGCCATAGGGGCACACAGGGCTGCCAAGGTCTCGCAGGCTGGAGAAGCGTTACCTTTGTGCCGGCAGGGGGAGAACAGAGAGCTTGACATAAAACCTCCCCTGAACAGCGCTGGCATTTCTGCCCTCACATGGATTCTGGCATGGCATCAATCATCTCTGTATGTTGGCTCCCAGCATAGCCATTCCTCCCCCAAGCCCCAGCATGAGCACTCTCAGATCTCAACCCAACACATCTCTCCAGTAAGCAATAGGCTTTTCTCTTTTTATACCCAGATAAAACACACTTACGAATGAAACATACACCACAGAGATGCTGCAGAAGGATAAACAGACAAGATGACAGAGGACTGGGTGATTGAAAGGTGAAATGACTGAATACCTGGCATAATCTCCACAGCAAAACTGGGCAAGAGATCAGCAAGCAGCCCTGTCCTGCCTAGAAAAGACAGAAGGAGGAGAACAAGGAGAGAGGTTACTGCAGGAAAAACACACTCCCCAGCCCCTGCTTTAGGCTCCAGTCCCCTTCCTCATCAGCCCACTTGCACTGTTAAGTGAATTCCTATCAACCATAGATGTCATCCTGCTCGATGTCTGGTGTCTGCCTCTGCACTTCTGCCATTTCTGTGTCCTTGCATTTTATCTTTATCAGCAGAGCTGGGGGGAAAGAATCTGGAACAGAGAGCTTCTCCAATCTAGGCACAAAATGAAAAGAAGAGGGAGGTCCCCTTGGCGTGGTTACATCGTAACATCTTTGGAGTTATGTTCTACACATGCAGAAAGCTCCTGGAAATGCACAATAGCCCTCAAACAGAAGGATTCAGTTTACTGTCAAAATGTACTGATGTAGTTTGGATGGATGTGAAATATCTTTAACCCAAGGCCCTTGACAAGTCAGGCACATGCATCCAACACCTGTGGGTGATCCTCTCCATGTGGGGCTTTGCAATTGCAAAGACAGCCCCAGGAAAGGAGTCTTGAAGCATGACTGTGAGTATGTGCTACTTGTTTCAAGATGCATGAGCAACTTGGTGAGGTTGTGTGATATAAGGCCAACTCTCAAGTGAAGCAAACCAACCAGGGAAGAATTCGTGTAGAAATCTGTAGAATCACTTTGCAAAATTAAAAAAAAAAGAGCAAGTAAACTTCTAATTTGTAACTGAATACAAACAAAATCCAAGCCCAAAGGCAGCTTGGTACCTATCTGTTTTGGCACTGAATGTCTGGAATATTTCTAACACACAGCAAACATCCTGCATGGTGTTCAGCTATAATTTACACACACCTGCGCATCGCAGAACTGCCCTATGTGCAGCTGTGCTGCATACTCTTCCATGTAGCACCAGGATCATGCTAGGTGTTTTAAAGACATGCACAAGGTAGGAGAGCTGCACTCTGAAGAGAGACATATATTGTGAATATAACATAAGCAGCTACAGGTAAGCCAATGCAAAAGTGGTATAAAGCTACCTTTAACCTCCCCACATGCCCTTGAGGTCCTGCACTAAGCAGCACTCAGACACAATGACGAACTGGATCCCAAGTTCCTTGGCCTCTAGTCTGTCCTTGAAGCGTGTTATAACGAAACTCCCACTGTGCATTTTTTCTCAGTGCTTCAGCAGAGGTTCTGTAGAGATCAAAAATCCACAAGGATGCCTGCTGGAGCCACAATAAACATACTCTGAATGCAGGCAGTGCTTTGCAACCAGTTGCAACTCATCAAAGCTGTCTAGTACTCACAGTAACGCCATCGTGATGAGGTGCTCCTGAAGCCTTAGCAAAAGATACAGCGCTGATCCTTCAGATAATTTACTACTTTGAAGGGGGACTCTTGCCATCAGTCTACTGCAACATTTTCATCTACATATACAAAGAGTTTCATGACATTCTTAGCAGTCCATTTTCTGAAAGAATCAAGTGTCCAAACTGCTCACAGCTAGCTTGTTACGGGAAAGTGCTCACGTACGCTTTCTGCTCACGAGATACAGGTACATATGCAACATATGTGCGGCTTAAGTCTTCAGTGCCACAAGCAGGCTCCAAACACATGCAACAAATGTATGCTTTCTGTCACAGTATGATAGATTTACATTACGTTCCACATGCATATTAAATATATTCCTTATTTTCCCAGCATGCAAAAAAGATATGCAATTCTTCCACAGGTCTTTGTGTGCGTATGTGAGCAATGTACACGTGAACCACATGCACGCAAAGTACACAGGCAGACACAGGCGTGCAGCTTGCCTCTCATATTATCATCTCCACACAAGCTCACATGGAGCCCTAGTCTGAGAGCAGACACAAACGGACAAACAGCTGGAGGTACAGAGCTAATTTAGGGATGGAATTTGTGGTACCAGAGGTAAGGGCGTGACTCCTATAAAGAATGGAAGCTCCATCTCTTGAGTCCAAATAGGTGCCTGTTTTATTTTGAACCTACTCACAGAGCCCTAATCCCTGCTAATGCTGGGTCTTATGGGATCAGGAGGCATCACATGTTCAAGAGGAAAGAAGCATCCCTCAGAAATAAATGACTGAGAACTTGGTAACTCATTGCAAAGACAGCCAAAACAGTTCCTCTAAGCTACCTACGAGCAGTCAAGTATTTCCCTGCTTGTGCAGCCTCGTTCGGCTCTCCTGAATATCTGCTTGAGGAATTTGCTTCCGTTGCCCTGCCAGCAAGCCCCGGAGGCCCCAGAGCCACCAGTGGGGAATGCACAAAGCCTGGGAGGACCGAGGCAGCAGCGAACCCGACCCCAGCTCAGCCTGAACTCTGCCGCTGTGACTAGTCCAGCTGACAGCCAGCAAGCAAAAAGCCTGCCTCTGGACTGCTGTGCCCCCAGCAGCTTTCAGCGCACCCCAGCTCTCCCCCATCCCTGTCCTGGGCCAAATTAATTCACTGATAACCCTTCTCCACACCCTGCACTTCCCCCTTAGCGGGAGAAGCCAACAGGAGGGGGCTGCCCGCCGCCACGGCTGCCTCACGGTTGCCACAGCAACGGGAGGCTCCCGCCGCTGCCCCTCAATGAAGGCGACTCTCCTCTGGCTGCCAGCAACAAGTGGAGCACAAGCTCCCGGCAGCCGGGGGGTGCAGGGACAGGACGGCTCAGGGGTAGCGAGGGCCGACACTGACTCTCGCCTGCCTGGCCTGTGCAAGCCTGGCCCGGGCCTGGGTGCACCCTAAATCCAGGCGGTAGCCAGTCGAGGGGGCCCGGGGTGTCACACAGTGCCCGAAGCTGTGGCAGAGAGCAGGGTTTCAGTGAGCCAGGCTGCCTTTTGGACCCACGGCTGAAACACCTGCCAAGAGGCAGCCACAGCACCCATGGCCAGTGCCCTCCCTGGCTCTCTATGCCCAGGCTGCTCCTGCCATGGGTGTTAAGCTCACTTCACTTCTCTCGTTTGTTTTTTTTTTTTAAGAAACCTTTAAGGTGGAGGGCTGGGGCTAGATAGCAATCGGTGAGGAGAAAACAATTTTGTAAAACATCCTGCCAGGAGACCATCTGGCCACACCACCTCTGTATGGTGGCTCTGCCTGCCTGAGAAAGAGGACAGCAGGCACTCCAAGATACAGCTGCTGGGCACGGCTGCCAAGTTGCTGCTCTGTGTCCCCACCCGCAAGGGCTACCTGTCCTCTGTGCAAGCTCTCACCCAGCAAGACACTCCAGGGGAAAGAGGGAAGAGATGATGGCCGCATTTACCAGGGTTGTTCCGGGTGGCTCTGCTGGGGCTAGGAACTTGTCCTCATTCCAGCACGGATCTGGGACACACTCCTGTCTCTATTCTCACTGTGTGGCTGTGGGGCTTTACCCACGCACAGTGGCCTCTCGCCAGGCACCCCACAGGGCCCAGACCCCAGCCAGCCTTGAAGCTTGTGAGGCCCCAGTCTGCACTGGCAGAGTGCAGGAGGAGGAATGGGAGAGGAAAAGCTGAGGGGGTGCAGAGCAGCTCCAGAAGGTACAGAGATACAGAAGAGGCAAGTGAGGACAGGAGTTAATACACAGGAGGCAGGCAGGTGACAGAGTGAGAGAGCAAAAAGCAGCAGATCTGGGAGGACCTGGAGTCAAGCAGACAATTAGCAGACAGTCTGCAAAGAAGAGACACAAAAATAATTAGGGTAAGTGGTACAGCTGAAAAGAAATGATGACATGAATAAAGCAGGCACAGGTGCACTCAGGGTAAATATGGGAACATGGTAAATACTGGCAATTGCATAAATGTGAAAAATATTGGGTAAATATGGGAATAACTGTTGGTTTCCCTGTTGAGGGCTGCCTCCACAGCACTACCTGCAGCAGTGGGATCACGGGAGGCAGCAGCTACAGAGGAAACTATTTCTTCCGCAGTGGCAGAAAAATTTGCCAAGGTGTGCCACAGCAAGAGACCTCTGGCATGGGACACTGCCCTGAGGGGAGGATGGAAAGCACCAGAGAGGAAGAGTGGCCCTTGTAAATCAGATACTTTTCCAAGGAAGCTGCTGTGAGATTTATTGGGAGAGCATGGCTCTCCAGTGAGTTCCTCCATGCTCCCTCTGCTCGGAGTAAACTTTATTCTTTCTTCCCATCCTTCTCTTCAATTGGAGGGAGAAACAGCAGCAGCCCTTCTTGGAGATCAAAGTTTTAGCAGGCAACAAAGACCTCCAAGGAGGCTGTTGCCATAGCTACCTTAGTAATGGAGGTCTTTTAATCACACCAGTCTCCTTTGTAAGCAGCGTGTGGCTGTCTCTGGCAAATAAGGAGGAAAAGAGGGGTAAAAAACCTTGGCAACAAGTAGCACTTCTAAATAGTGTGAAATAAATAACTAGGAGTAGGCTGGGCTAGGACGAGGGAGATTGGACCCAGATTACAAAGGCGGCAGCACAGTGGTCCGGGGCAGAGCAGCAGTGCCTAGCAAGGACAGGACAAGCACTCTGGGGGTGGACGGATGCCAGCAGCCTTACTGGCATCAGTGCCTTTCCTGAATTTTTAAGATGAGGGCTCGCGTGCCAGTCACTTCCTTCACCTGCTGGCTCTACCCGCCTTTGGTCACGAAGGTGCAGCTCAAGGTCGGAGAGCCCTCGCCGTGAAGTTGCTTAGAGACACCTCCCTGGCTGAGATCTGGCCCTCTCATCCCCAACACATGGCCAATAGCACTGACATCTCTGCCAACTGCTGTGACCAAGTACTGCCTCGGATGCTACTGGCAGTTTTTCAGCAAAACAGAGCAAAATCCTAAAACCATCATCTTGCAAGGGAAAATTTTGCCAAGAACTTTTCCATCTCTGAAACAACATCCACTTTTATAACACAGTCTCTCCTGGCACACAAGAGACTCCAAACCTGGCTATATTTATACCAGCTATTGAGTCACTTTGCTGAGTAAAAACTGTCTTATTAGCATTGCACACCATATACACACACCCAAGTAGAGATTTATCCTCTCTGAAGCCCAATGCATGTCTCTAGTAGTACATTAATTAATGTGCAATATGCTGTGTGTATATGTATCTAGGTTCTTTCCTACCTATGGGTGTTAGACTTGATAAATTTTGGGTTTAGCCTATATCGATGCTGGCTAGTAATACGAACTACCAAAGGTGTCAGTTTACCAATGTTAAGAAACTAACAAAAACCTCAAGTGCTAATTGCTGTTATTTAAAGCGTAAGGAGGTTGAAGCTGAAGCTTCTAAAAGATTAATTATAAAACAATATTTCCTTAATATATCATTTATGCAGTATTAGCTGAATTTGATGGAGGAAAAAAAGCAGGTGATAGCTGTCTACCAAAGCACATGGGTCACTAACCAAAGTACCAAACCAACAACTTGGATGAGTGGATCACTTCCCTGCTTTTTCCAGGAACTTCAAACATCCTTGGGAATTGAAGCCACTGTTGCACGAAGCATGTCTAAGCTATGCAAAATCTTGTAATGCAAACATTGCCGAGCTTGTACAGACCTACGCGTTTCAGGGTAGCCAGCTGTCCCTAGCTATACCTACAGCCATCGCTCTAGAGCTGTACCAGCTTGGGAAGGGAGCAGTATAGCTGCTTTCACAGCACCCTGCCCCGATTAGTAAATTCTGGCTCTCGGAAAGGCTTACTGGGTTACATGCAATCCCCTGCAATTAAGCTAGACTGCTTTCTGATGGGAGCTGGGTCACATGAAGCTAGGATGGGGGATCCGCTGACACTGCTCGGTACTTCTGATTCCAAGGTTACTGCAGGCACCCTGCATCCACTGCGCTGGCACACTTGCAGTTCCCTTCAACAAAGGTTGCAATGAATGACTTTACTGAAGCCCACTGACATGCTAATAGAAAACACAGTGCACAAGGGCTACAAATAACAATTTGATTAACAGCACTGTCTGTGTTTCAAGCAGGACACTCAGATGCTAGCTACTAAGGTAGAAATGTAGACTTCCTTAAATTTATGATTTAGCCTTTTTGATTCAATCACATTAGTTCTAAAAAATAAAAATGTATAAAGTTGCAAATGGATTCCCCCTGTAATGTCAGCGGATCCCCCTGTAATGTCAGCAATGGGTTCTACATTTCTAGTAAAACACTAGAGTGCAGAGAGCATCACTTGACTCTTGTTGTGGAATTCCAAAGCTTCTGCTGCAGTAGAAGCAGAGTTCATACAGTTTCCAGCATGCAAGACCTGGTCAGAGATTCCAAATGCCACCAAAATACAAATATTTATAGAAGTGTAATAGTACATTTTGATTTCAATTCTCTCCTTATTCTACAGAAAGTTCACTACCAGCCAATCTCCTCATGTGTTCCTGAGGCACAGAGGTAACTATCCCTCTTACCTTGCCTGCACCAATTCTGTTAGAGACGGTTAAAGTCCCTGACTAAGCAAAACTGACTGAATGGTCTTTTCAGAAAAGCACTTAAGCACATGCTTAACATCATGTATGCTTTATAAATCCTATCAGCTTTGCTGAGCACAATTGGATATAAATAAATGCTTATATGCTTCTCTGAAATAGGCCTGAAATGAAGACAACACATGGGATTCTCTGATGCTACCTAAAGTTGTCCAGTCACTTCATATGTCAACATGACATGTCCAGGTGACAAAACAACATGCAATCCCATCATGACCCAGGCTGACTGGCTACTTAAGACTTCACTCTAAGTCTCTGGGATTGCTTCTCTAAGAAAAAAGGAATACTGTAATACTGGCACAGGTTGCCCAGAGCAGCTGTGGCTGCCCCCTCCCTGGCAGTGTTCCAGGCCAGGCTGGACGGGGCTTTGAACAACCTGGGCTAGTGGAAGGTGTCCCTGCCCACGGCAAGGGGTGGAACTAGATGGTCTTTAAGGTCCCTTTCAACCCAAACCATTCTATGATTCTATGATAATTTGCTCAGGGTTTGGATTTTGCTCCAAGTTGTGATAAAGCAGCTTTTGACCAACTTTTAATGGTTCAATTCACTGTAGAAGAGAAAGGTTCTTCCACTTCTAGCTAAGCAAATTTCCCTTAATTTATTGAAGCTATTAGATATCTACCATTTTCGCCTCTCAGACCTTTCAAGGTTTCTGTGTGGTATTAAACTGCCCTGTCCAGCAGTCTCTTTCTCGAACCTAAACACACCTTTCATCTTCGCATTAATATGAAACCACTAGAAGGGATATTTTCCTATTTCCTTTTCCATTCTGATTTTTCTGTTTTCCCCCACTGATAACATGAGTGGGTAGAACCTCTGCTCTGTTCAAAATTTTAATCTATGCTTAAATAATGCCGCAGCCCCCAAATAAGCATTGTAAATTATATTTGAAAGACCACTGTTAACAAGGAGCAAACAGCAACATGCTCTGGGAATCACAGTGTCTCTTGCAGACACTACTCCTCTACTGCTCCAACCACTATAACAGGGAATCTGGGTTCCACCCAAAGAGTAGCAAACAGCAAAACAATAAACAAAACCCTTTTACAACGTGTCCCCTAGGACTGTGGTATTGCTTCAATCTACATCTGTACTCACTGTCTCCCTCCAAGCAGTGGGATGGAATAAAAAATGTCCCAGAAGACACCAGAATATTAAGAAATGGTATTTTCACCACTGGCTGGCTCTCTCCTTTAGCCATCAATGGGGAGGTAAAGGAAAAGGAAGAAAAAATACCAGCAAAGGCAGAAGGAAAAGACTAAGGTGGGAACGGGAAGGAAGGAAAATGGGTAGGTAACCTGGAATTGCTCCGTAAGCTGGAATGTTGCCTCCGTACACACTACCCAGGAAAAAAATACACACAAGCTGTGCCAAACAGCATGAGGCAGAACAAAGTATGCCCACGACAAGTATGCTTTCATGCTGCTGCCAAACTTAGCAGAGTGCTGCATAAAGTGCAAGGTCAGACCCACAAGCTGTAGTGAACAGAAAAGCAGATGTGGTCAAGATAACACAGCCTAAGCCATGTGTCTCCTCCCAACATAACCACAACGAACAGGCCATGGACATCATCAAGTCAGCTTCAGGAGGGAATTTCTTTGTTTTCCCCCCAATAGTCTTCCGTACACACTGCAAAACAGATTCTTTCTGTTACCATGGTGCTGTTTCATCACTGGTGTCTGAGCACAGTTGTAGACACACATAAGAGGAAAACACCAAATCCTGGACAGAAAGGTGAAGAAGGGACAAAATTCAGCAGCCCATTACCATGCAGCCACAGACAGCTCCTCTGGAGAGGCTACGTAACAGCTACAACTGCCACCAGGCAGCGATAACCTCAGCTGAACTAACACACGTCAGTCTTGGGCCTGTTATTAACTAGCATATGACACACAGTCACAATGTGGATTTAGACAGGGGTATGACACTGTTTTCAGGAGGGACCCATTCGCCAACTGTCCATTGCTTGGCTGACATCTGAAGGAAGGAGGGGAGGTAATGGAACTGTTATAGTCACTCACCCTTTCAATCTGGTTTACAGCTCCAAATATAAATGACAGTTAAATTTTGACCCTAGTCATGAGAGCAAGGGCACTTGAGGGACATGTTCTATCATACACCTCTACATATCACCTATAGACCCAAGCTTTTTAACATTTCCTTCACAGGCTGTACAGAACTTGTACACCCAAGAACCATGCAAGGATGCTGACCAAACACCTGTGTCAGCAGGTCTTAACGTAAGTTGGGAAAAACTCATCTTACTCTCCTGGGGCAGTCTAGTGGTGAAGTACTACAGCTGGCTCAAGGCAGTGTCAACAAATGTCCCTGAAAGGCCCATTCCACTCTGCTTTTCTCCCCTAGCTGGGACAGGTGCCCTTACAGTGAGCTGGATTTTCGAAGCCATCGCTGAAAGATAACCCTTCAAATAGGAAAGAAACTGATACTGCTCACCACACTGCTCAAGGGAGCTTGAGAGAAACAGAGCCAAGCACATACACCGCAGAGAGGACAGGTCCTTTCAGTGGCAGCACCAGCTTAGACCTGATCAAGGTGACTGTGAAACTGCACCTCTAACTGGACAAGTATAATTAGGCAGACAGAAATATCTCCCAAACTGACACACTCAAGCAGATAAGCACCATGCCTCTTGACATCCTCACAGGTCAGAAGAGCGGGGTGAAGGGTATGTCAAAAGACTGCAAAAAGCATGCAATTTCACGTCTTCTGGGTGTCTATTTTTACAACTCTGTCTCAAGTGCTCACTATGCTGCAAGTTTATTGTTTTATGCCTTAAAAACAAGGGTTCTGACTTTCCACAGCCTTGCACTTTCTGTAGTCATTTACGCCTGTGTAACGTGTGAGCAGTGTGGGTGTAAACATTACTATTCTGGTTTGGTAGTGTTTGCCACCCACTTTGCCTAGGTGTGAATGACTGCACAAGGTGCAAGGCAATGGTGAAGGTACTGAGGAGACTGTTTCACATAGATCTTACACCCATAGTAATATGGTGCACAGATATGTAGAGAGAGCAAGAGAGCAGAAGGAGAGATACATCAGCTACCTGCTGAAAATGCAATCTGGCAAAAGGGCTTACCAAGCACAAGCAGCTCCACCGACTCTTCATTCTTGCCCTCCACATCGTCTGGTGTGATAATAAGGCAGTAATAGAGCCCACTGTCTCCCCACATCAACTTCCCAATCTGAAGGTCTGCATCTGAAAGGCAAAAAAGAAAAGTCAGGCTTTCTCTCCAACATCTACAGCAAGAGTGAAGTGCTGAAAGCACTGGGTCTGTCTCCGTGTCCCAAATCCATTTCATTTCCTTACTAAGAGGAGGGGTTAACCTTATCCAGAATATCACAGCATTCAGGAAAAAACAACAGACTTGGGACTCTGTGGCTGTAAGTGGGAAGACAGGTAACACCGCAGAGGCAGCTCACTCTGCAAATGCTGAAAGCAGAAGGGCTAACTAAGGTCATTCTCTGCCCTTCCTATCACCTAGGGCCCGGGGTCCCAACAGTATTTCTGCCATGCAGGAAGGGCTTAGACAGCATCTTCTCTACAGCACTTCAGTCACTCACTGAAGAGGTTACATGGAGACAAAGGAAAAAACTCCCCTTGCTGAGGCTGATCTCATGCTCTCTACACTAAGGAGCCTCCACTTCTGGCTAAGTGGTCTCCCAAGTTCCCCCTTGAGTGACAAGGTTTCTCACACAGCCTCCCAGACCAAAAGTTTAAGGACCCTGCCACCCCCCATCTCCAGCCAACCTGACTTCACCCCATGAAAATCTCTTCCTTTCACACTACCCGAGGCTGTGTGGGTTTTAGCTTCATGACAGGGTAAGCTAGTGAAGAACAGAGTTGAGCAAACACGAAGTGTAGGATAATTTCGGTATTTCAAAACTGGGAAAAAATCAGCAGAATTTGCAAGGAAGAAAAAACTAGCCTGCAGAGACTGAACTCATACCTTGACGGCACCCCTTTGTTAAGGAAAATCTATATACAGCATAATACGCAGAAGCCAAGAATAACGATCTTCCACTTCATCAGAGGGAAAGAATTCTGTATCAGGGTTGGAGACCTACATGGAGTCGGATGAAGGGAAGTGCCAAAGGAAATGACCTTTGGGTCTAGGGTTGGTTGTTTGAATAGTAAATGTCTGAAACACACAACAGCTCCCTTCCAACAGCCTTTTCTAAGGGAGTTAACTGAACAGTTACTGCCAGCCTCCACTATCCCAAACTGCTAAGGGTCCAACCCAACCCCCACCAAGCATCACTGGGGTAGGAGAGTTACCATGGACAATGCTGACATCTCTTTCCTTATAGAAGTCCCCTATAGTGACAGCAGATCCTTGTTTGGAGGCCACGACACGGACTGTCCTCCTGCTGTCCACGCAATCCAGGTAGGGATCCCAGTCCAGGTTCCTCTTGCTCATCGTTTGTAAACCAGAAGTCGCCATACCCAAAGCTTCTCCCATCCGGTCCTGGCAGTAAGATTTAAACCTCCACTGTACCACAGCTGGTTGGGTGGAAGAAGTAGAGAAATGGCAGCGAAGCAGAGCAGGCTGAAACAACATGGCCACCTTCTTCTTCTCAGGCACGGTGACCTGCAACCCTTCCACCTCAGCTAAAAGACAAAAACATGAGTGTCATATGCCTTGGCATTGCTTCCGGTACTACTGCATTTTATCATAGCATCATTCTCCCCACGTACATAAAATTAAAATGTCCATCTGTTTCAGGTGCTAGGGTGCAATACTCCTCAATGTATGTAAGCATGGGTGTCACCAACAGAAGTAAGTTTGCTTATTGCTCATTGTTAGCTATGAAAAGCCTCCAGCCACAAGGAAAATTACAGCATGAGGGGGCTGAAGGCTCCTTACACTCTGAGGAGACCCTAACACAGCGGCATGACAATGCGCGGCTTCTGTGGCAGGTGCTCAGATATGAAAGAGTTATTTTAGGGATGGCCATGCTCCACTTCTACAACAGGTCAGCCAAGGGGCCAGATCCTGAGTTCATAACAATCCCAATGCAAAGTAAGTCACCCCACTCCCACTTTTGGTGGCATCACACCTCCTCTTTGAAAGTCAGGCAGCACACAGTGCCCAGCCCAGCCCGTTGTGCACCAGTACCCAGTTACTGCTGCTTGCTCTGCCAAACTCTAGAGATTCATGAAGGAGTGGGTCCAAATCGCACAGCTCCTGCCAGGGCTGGCATGTAGCACTGAAAGAAATTGCTTCATGTGGGAGGTGCAGAGAAAAATGGCCCAAACACTCAAGTTTTTCACATTCCCAGGGAGGAGATGGATCTCAACACGTAATGTTTATCTACCAGCTGACAGGAGAGCTGCAGCCCAGAGCTGATGTATAAAGGCCTCAGAGAAGATGCATGGGACTGCTGCCACATCCTTGTGTAGCTTAGGAGAAGATGAGAGTCAGGAAGCAATGCCAGCAGAGAGCCCTCAGGAGAGTGAGGTACTCCATCTACCCACAGGGGAATGGCCGAAACCTCCCACGCATGCCCTTCATTGCTTCCCTCCCTCTTGTGCTGCAGGCAGCAATGACTGAGAGCACTGGAAACACACACTGACACCTTCCCACGCAGGGATGTGCCAGTCTGTGGAGGCACAGAAACAGCCCAGGAGCAAGGAGGGGGACATCTAAGAAAGAGGAAGTTTGTAACTAGGGGCACTCTCTGCAGCTGAGGGGCAAAAGGGCCTGACAGTGAAGGTTTGGATGAGAAAAGGAAACCAGTTTCAGTATGGGAGGTGTTGATGATGGCAGTTCCCTGACCCAGTTACAATACACTCCAAGGTCCAGAGCAGCACAAGTGAAGAAGAGAACAAGACACAAGAAAACATTCCAGAGAACAAAGAGGATGTTTACACGACATCAGGAGGGACTGATGGACTTAGGGAAAACTTAGGGAGGAATGTAAGACTGAGAACAAAGAAAGGCTTCCTAACGTTGGGAAGCAGAAGAGAAAGGCAAATGCCAAGAAAGAAGAAAACAGACAGAGTAAGGATGAAGTATCAGGATAAGTATCAGAAGCAGAAGGACAAGCAGGATGACAATCATGGAAGCAGGAAGCTCACATTCAGCTGGAAGAAGCTGAAGAGGTGTCTCAGCCTTGGTCAAAATAATTTCAAAGGGCTGGAACCAGGTTGCAGAAGATTACAAAATGATATAGAGATGAGAAGAAATGGAGTCAGCAAAAATAAACCACCCGCTCCAGAAACTAGAGATGAAAAGGAGATAGAAGTTGGCAAAAGAAAGTGAAATGACAGGAGATATCTTTAGGATGGAGAAAAAAAAAGGCATAGACTAAAGCACTGGAGCTTAAAGCAGACAGAGAGCAATGAATGCATCAACAGTATGACAGCAGCAGGCATGAAGGGACAAGGTCAAGTTGGAGACAGCTGCAGACTTACAAAGCAAGAGCGAGCAGGGATCTCATGATCAAGAGACAGAACCAAAGGAAAGTGAAGAGCCTGATCAACACTGAATATTTGTTTCAACAAGTTATCAATGTCCAAACTGTAAATCACACAAGGGATAAAAACACAGCATGGACAGAACCTAGGGGAAGGCATATTTCAGAGAGGCAAGACAGTCACTGATACTAACAAAGAGTTACACATCTAGGCTGGATTTGACCCTGGAGACTACTATGTGAAGGCTTGCAGTGCACAAGGGTGCTATGGCATTTGCACAGCAATGCTATATTATGCATCTAACACTTGTGCCATGTGGAAGTTGCAGAGGAGATGTCATTAGCTTTGCCAGAAGTGCCTGGACTCAAATCCAAACACGGAAGCATGGATGTTCTCCAGAGTACCACAAAACACATCTGAAGTCCCAACAAGATGCTCCCACAGGAGAGGCAGGTGCATAATGCAGCTCCTCCACCCTCCCGAGGCATAAGCAGAGAGGTAACTCAAGAAGTGGCAGCTGGGATGTTTCTGCCAGGCCTCCTGTTCCGGGGGACTAGAGGTACAGAAATGTGGGGGCCATGCAGCACTCAGAGAACGTCACCACTTGCTTCTCAGGGTGAACCAAGTGGTGACATTGTCTTATTCTCTCCTCTCCTGAGACACATGTTCCCTGGGCTGCACCTGAATGCAAGAGACATAACGAACACAACACAAACCATATAATGACACATTCATTGAAAAATGAAAGGGGTCTGGGTCAGACCTGTATCTGGCCACTCTATGCCTGACCCCACGCAGTCTGTAGCCAAAGACAGCATGTGACATTGATCAAGTGACTCATCACGTCATTTCAGCTTCAGGGATAAAACAGTGATACAGTGAATATTTAAATCTTTCTCCTGTGAAAGAAGTACAATGCTTAGTAAACACAGTGCTTTCAGCTAACCATGCACCATAGCCCTCCTTCCCTGTTAATGAGATTAATGAGTTTGGCAAGCCAGGGACTGCTTTAATAAATGATTAGCTGAGCTTTAGCAAATTCTTGTCTGACTAACTTTCTCCACCCTACCCCCATGTGAATATCTGTATCGAGAAAAGAAAAGCAGCTTTTGGGAAAACACAGGAATTCTTTTTCTACCCAAAAGCATTTGGGAGATGTGCAGTAAATTATCTGGCATCTTCTACATCCTATCCCAAGCTCCTTATTAACTTTTCAAGTATTATTTTCGGATCCTTTCCAGAAACAGCATTTAAGAGCAACACAGTGCCTCAGATTGAGAGACGGGAGCAGTGGAAACTCTAGATCTATTTAAGTCAAATTATATATAATTATATATGGCTGAACTGGGAAATTATACACCTGTTATTTCCTCTGCCAAAAAAAAAAAGATTGGAATCGATTCATGTAGTACGTCACTGCTGTAACAGCATCCATCAAAAAGGCCAACAGGATGATCAACTGCCCAATGGTGGCTTCACACCTATCAGTTATGTCCATGCACGTGAATTACAGAGGTCTGCTTAGGACCTCCTCAACCTCAAGAAGAAACTGCTGACCTCAAGAATCTTCAAGAGACTAGCCAAGATAAGAAAAGCCTCAGATATATCGCAGGACAGAACTGATTGGCTGACTGTACAGCAGAGCAAAAAAAAGAGAAAGATGGGAAAAAAGATGACAAGCTCAGTGACAGCGCCGTGATAGCTCTTTGTCTAGTTTCATACAAGTAGGACTAAAAAGAAACTCAATTGTGCTCTGCTATGTTTTGACTAATGCAGACAGAGCAAGATTAGCCCTTATTTCAAAATCATCATGGAAATATAATTCCTGTACCCCAGAGAAGCAACCTGTTCATTGTGAATTTCACAATGTTTGAACTTTCACAAGAAAAATCTAGCTCGTGGGAGTCTTATGACTGCATGACAATTTTGCTTTCCTTCTTTCTTGTTCTCCTAAACCCGCAAAAAAAGGTCCACAAATATTAATCAAGTGTATCTTAAAACCATATATGCTTACCCTCAGAAAATAAAAAGAATCCATGGTTTTGTGTGTCTGTGCATGTGTATATAAATGCTCCCAAAGACAGAGCTTAAAAATAATCACACTTCAGAAATACAATTGTACGGGTTTGTCTGTTTCTCATTAGCTGTATGTATTTGTCTCCTTTCTCTGATTCTCTTCCTAAACTATCCTCCAATTATGCATTCAAACTATGCAATCAACATTACACACAAGCTATCACTAATACATTTTGGTGGTGATTAAAAGAAAATTCCAGGAAGTGATTATAGAGGGGATATTTGTAAGGGCGTGTTTGAGCCTTGTGAGCCTGATCTTCATAAGCGCCTTCCATGAGTAAAAGAGGGAAGGCAATTGAGAGGTGATAACTTAGGCTCTTGCTTTTCAGTTGCCCTCTGGAGAAGCCCATGCCTCCCTGAGGCTAGATGAATCCTAAGAAGATTTAGCTTCACTACACAGCCTTAAGTTAGCCTTTATGAACAGAATCACAGATCGGTGTGGGTTGGAAGGGAGCTTAAAGATCATCTAGTTAGAATAAAGTTGATCTGAAGCACTAATCCCTCTAAATACTGGCAAAGCCAAATACTGTAGTTCAGTATAACAGGTCTCTGACTGCATCCTTCTAGCACGTAAGATTTGAGTCCAAGAGAAGGCAGCACACATTATTCTTCAGGTCAGCATGGGTCTCCCTATCTATGCATGCATCATATCTCTTTTCTTTGCAACTATTTGGTCCAAACTATCACTTGCCTGAGGCAGTGCAGCTGATGCTATGAAACTACAAAAATTACATCCCCCAATTTTATGCACCTTTATTGATAGGAGTGGCAGTTGTGCACACAGGATAAGGGAAGTCCTTGGGCCCTTGAACCAGGCACCCTGGGAAAACTACTCCTAGACTATACCTAAGGGCTTTGGCAGAAAAGCATGTGTTCACTGGTAAGAGATGGTGTTCCTAGGGTAGTTTATATCACTTCCCCAAACAAAATAAACTGCTAGGTGAAAGGATGCTGTATCTTTTTTGTGCCTTGGCTATTGTGCACCAATTAAAAGTGTTTTCTCCTACTGCTGAATACAGGCACACCATCCACGCTTTCAAATGCAGATCAAGCCTGAATCAGGAAGTGCAAAATCTGGGCTTCAAGACCAGAAAGCCAGAGATGATAAACAGATGTGTACACAGGTGAATGGAGAGCCAGTGGGATCACTGAGAATTGTGTTGTACAGATTCTTGCTTAGTCATGCTGAACTAAATCCAATCCATGTAATTTATCAGCAAAAGCCATCACCATCAGATTGTGTTGAGTGGTTTATGGGAAATTAATTGGATGTCTTGGTCTGGTTCCTATCAGACTTATGTTCTTAGCTCCATGGCCACTGTCAACTTTTTTAGCCAGTAAGAAACCAGCGTCTAAATAGGTCGGCTGCAGCTGAGGTGAAAGGACAGTACTGCTTTTTACAGCTCCATAGCAAAACTGAGAATTTCAGCTCCCTAACTGCTTAACCTGGAAAGAGGCAAAGCCAAAGCAGTTGGAGAAAAGCATGGCCTTGCACACCCAGCACAGAACCTCAATACAAAACCACTCCACGTAGGACACAGCCCAGACTCTGCAAGCTGACTGCAGTAGACACTGGACTATTCCTTGCTCTTCCTCATTCTCCGTGATGCTGTCCCCTAGGCTCTCCACGCTTCTGTCATCTCTAGGTAAGTACACAGCCCTGAAATAGCAAGGACTGTATAAGAGCTCTTTCAAAAGAGCTCAGGACATTTCATGGGCTTTTCTAGGTATCGGTCTCTCTTCACCAGCTTCCCTTCTCTCTTATGAACCACCGCTTTCACACATTCACAAAGGTGACCCTGGATGTTTTCAGGTGAACTATCTCAGCTTTGGCCACCAGATCAAATACACCCTGTCTTATTACTGTCCGAAAGCTGTTACAATTCAATTTTCACATGGCTCCTGGTTTACAGCCTTGGTGCAGCATCCCACAAATCATTCCCAGAACTATTACTCAGTAACTGATCACCACCAGAAGCCTGAAAGCACATCATAGACTGGTTTGGGTTGGAAGGGACCTTAAGACCACCTAGTTCCAACCCCCCTGCCATGGGCAGGGACACCTTCCACTAGCCCAGGTTGTTCAAAGCCCTGTCCAGCCTGGCCTTGAGCACTGCCAGGGAGGGGGCAGCCACAGCTGCTCTGGGCAACCTGTTCTAGTGCCTCATCACCCTCATAGGAAAGAATTTCTTCCTTATATCTAATCTAAATCTGCCCTCTTTCAGTTTAAAACCATTACCCCTTGTCCTATCCCTACACTCCCTGATAAAGAGTCCCTCCCCATCTTTCCTATAGCCTCCTTTAAGTACTGGAAGGCCACTATAAGGTCTCCCCAGAACCTTCACTTCTCCAGGCTGAACACCCCCAACTCTCTCAGCCTGTCCTCACAAGGAAAGTGCTCCAGCCCCCTGAGCATCTTCGTGGCCTCCTCTGGACCCACACGAGCAGGTCTGTGTCCTTCTGATGTTGGAGGCCCCAGAGCTGGACACAGCACTGCAGGTGGGGTCTCACAAAAGAGGAGTAGAGAGGGAAAATTCCCCTCTCGACCTGCTGGCTACACTTCTCTTGATGCAGCCCAGGATGTGGTTGGCTTTCTGGGCTGCAAGCGCACATTACTGGCTCATAAGTCAGTTTTCCATCCACTATTATCCCCAAGTCCTTCTCCTCAAGGCTGCTCTCAACAAAGGAAAAGAAAAGGGAAGAGTCTCTCCAAGTCTTATATCAGCAAGCCATAACACCTGTCCTTGGGATGGCATTGGGATTTCCACTGGTGCCAGTCCCACTCAAGGTGACCTCACAGGAACAAAAAGTAAGAAAAATGTGAGATTTCTTCCCAGTTAAACTAAGCTTATGTTGTGTGCAGCCAAGCAAAAGAAGTCAGATGAATACTCTAAATCAAGGCAGATAAAACAGTCCATCCACTTCCCTGCCTTCCCAAGAAGTCTGCTCAGCTGGCCAGCAAAAACAGCAAAGCACAACTGTGCTCCAGCACCCCCTCTCTGCCTGCCCTCCTAAACTGTGGCTGGGAAAGCAGAGGTAGTAAATCTACCTGCCTTTGTACTATACCACAACATTGCAGTGGTTCTTCTGCATAGGGAAAGTAAACAGGTACTGAGTGCTAAATTACTGGTGAAAAATTACTTAGCAGGGGGAGAATATCACATTTCAATGCGGACAGTCTTCTAACTGTAATCTTTCCAAGCTCCGCCTGAGTCATGAGGCAGAAAAAAAATGTGCTCTGCTTGTTCTGTAGGTAAAACTGGAGTTCCGTCTCCAGTGCAACCCTTCTCACTAGTTTTAAACACATTAGGAATTACATCATTCATAAGAATAATGGTAAACATGAGGAGAAGATTCATTCCAAAATCAAGCTCCTCTTGGTAGTTTACAAGAACCAGCTTTAAACAGGGGCTTAAGGATACTTGACAAACTGTATCTTCTTTCTTTAGAATGAGAACAGAGTCCCACACATATCCTAACCCACGTCACTTCACAGGAAGGCATAAAGGATGACCTGCTCTTCGTCCTTCTGCTGTTGTTATTAAAACACTAGCTTTAGGCATGTGGGAGAGCAAGGCAGGGAGAAACCAAACCAAATCCACTGTACCTCACACAGGATTTTTTTGAAATTGCACTAAGAAGTCACAATGCACAAAACCAAACAAACGATAAATGCAAGAGACAAAAATTAAAGACAAACAAAGGACAGAGAGGAATTATTGCTGGGAGGAAAAGAACTGCAAATGCCAATTAGAAATTTCTCAGCCCACCTCGAGGAGGGAGAAGGGGAGAGAAGGGGGTGAGAGCCTCTCTCTCTTTCTTGCTCCCTTTTGTCTCCCTGCTTCCTCCCCATCTTGCACTCTGTCTCTTACCCTGGCCCTTCCACCTCCCAACCCCCACTTCTCTTTCCCAGAGTGGCTGGATTAGGGCTCCTTACCTCGATGCAGACCTTTCATTCCTTTGCACAGCCACTGGGGAGAGGAAAATCTTGAATCCATGTTTGCTAGCCTCTCTCCCTTTTCTATGCACACACATACATGTACACGCTTACACACCTTTGCTTATTTTCTTTCTCTCAGCCATGGAAAAGGACAGCAGCGCCTGCTCTATCGCTGGGCAGCAGTGGCCGGGAGGCTGGAGGGGAGCAAGCTGACAGCGGCTGCCTCCATCTCTCAGCACACGGCTACAGCTAACCTGTTGCCTGCCGGAAGCCTTTGCCTGCAAGCGGTCGACAGCAGCGGCAGGCAGTCCTGTCTCGAAAGCCAGGACTAAAGGAGACTGGAACGTCTTCCTACTGCAGCGGTACCTCTCTCTCTGCAGACCCTGCACGCTCCAAACTACGGTCGCTGCCAGTAATTATGAACCGCCCTTAATGGAGGGAGAAATGTGTCAACAGCCCAGCTTTTCAGCTTGATGGAAAAGTCCCAATCTAGCCAGACATGTCCAGATAATGAAGCTCTTTAAAAAGAGGGAGGAATGTAATGTCATGTTTATCTACACCCTGTACTCCTTTAGCAGTCCCTGTATGCTATTTATCAGCATACTACTATGGCTAGTAGGAAAGGAGCGGTAGTTGTGGGTGCGCTGGCACTCCAGACCAACTCAGTGAAGCGGGATCTGTTCAGAAGCAGCCAAATGGCAGGGAGGGAAGGAGGGAGAGAAGCAAAGAGGAAGGATGAGCTGGAAGCTGCCGAAGCCCCAGATGAGGCCGTGAAACCCTGGAAGGGAGCAGTAGGCAGGCACCAGTGTTGAAGATGACTCAGAGTGAAAAAGCAAGGAAAGGGGAGGGTGGGTGGGTGGGTGGTGGGAGAGAGGTGTTATGACTAAAAGCCAAATTTACTGCTTGTGAATCCTAAATCTGAATAGGAAGAGAGAAGAGCCTGAGGTCTTTTTTGTGGGATATATTGGTGGCAGTGGGATATATATGCCACTTAACCCAAGGGTGTCGGTTTCTTCTTTCAGCCTGTAACCAGCCTGCCTGGCTAAGTCAGCCTGCCGCCGCTTTTCCTAATGCCTCCTGCTCCTGCCTGTGCCTGGGTGCTGCATCGGCTCCAAGGAGGCAGATCCCGCCGCTGACCTGACAGGGCTCCCTCTCTCTCCCTCATTCCCGGCTGCCCTGCAGCTCTCATTTCGCTGGAATCCCTACCCTCTCCTTTCCTCGCTGTCCAGCTCTCAGAGCCAGCCCCTTTCCAGCGTGTTCCCCCTGCCCTTCCTTTCCCCATCGCTGAGCTCTCTCCGCTGGCCTCTCCGGCTCCCCTCCCCCTTGCTGAGGGAGGGCTTGCCCGACCTCTCCGGGAGCCGGCCGGGCGGCGACCCGCGCTGGGGGGGCACTCCCTGTCCTGCGTTGCTCACAAAGGCCCGGGCACAGCTGCACCGCCTCCGGGAAGGCCGGACCCTGCCCGCCTGGAAACCGGGGCAGAGGCAGAGCAGCCCCCTCCTCTCACACCTCTGTTAGAC
>NW_020799091.1:112148212-112158877 GCF_003259725.1 Athene cunicularia
AAGGCGCGTTTCGGTTGCCAGGTGCCGCTGGGGGGTTGCCGGAGCTCTTCGCAGCCGACGGGCACCCCGGCACGTTTCTCGGCAACTAGTTGAGGCGCCGAGGCCGGAGCGAGGCGCAGCCCCGGCCCGGCAACTGCCCTGGCCGGCGCTCGGCAATGTCGGCTCCCAACACCTATCCCCCCCAAATTAACCCCGCGTACACCCGGGGAAACGAACGTACGCTGTCCCCATTCCGAATTTCCCTGGGGCTTCCACTTCCAGCATGGGCACCGCGACTAATTACTGTCATTTTAGATTAAGCGGGGATGTAATTTTAGATGAGGAGGAGGTGTTCTGGCTGTTAGCAATGGACAGCTGAGTTGTGGGGTGTTAAGTTTTCATGCCAACGTGATATTGGAAGGGGACGGAAGTTTTCAGGGAGGAAGGGGACAGCTGACTAGAAATACAGCTAAAGAAGATCACTTTTAAAAAGATGGATGTTGCTCTGAAATTAAACGGCCCACAGTGGACCCGCATGTATACACATGCACCGTACTTAAAACTTCTAAACTTTCTGTGAAATCATAAAATAAGTCTGTGGAATTGTCCATAGGCCTAAAGCTGGCTAAATAGCAGCATGTTTGCTTTCATGGTTCTGCACCAGAGAGAAGCACCTTCTAACACAGCACTCACCGTTCACAGCGTCCAGCACGGCTTCCCTTTGTGTGCCATTCATCTTGGGGCATTTTCCTTTCAGGGGCGTTGCTGGTCTTTGTAGCCAAAGTTTGGATTCTGCAGATGTCAGTGATCCACTTGAGAGATGGGAGTAGTCTTCAACTTCTTCTCATCTGGAACCTGCCAAAAAACATAAACAGTTTTGATTTTCTAATGCCAAGTTGGGCCCTGGGAGGGAGCAGCGCGAGGTGTGTCCAGCTGCTGAAGGCAGGGTGCACAGGGGTGCACAGGGGTTCCTGCGGTAAAACTGTATGAGCCCTTTGCATTCTAGCAGGTTTTTGCCAATTGTCTGTAGATTCCTCATGCTTTTGCCTTTCAGGCTGGACCCCTCTACAGGCAAAATAAGCTTTTTTCAAAAGGGTGAATAAAAATAGATCAATAATTTTGCAGTGAAAAAGCAAAACAGCATGTTTGCTATGATAAAAGATGTGCTGAAACATTTTGCTTGTTTTTGAACAGTTGCAGTCCCTCTGTTTATATAGTTTAAGTGGAATTAAGCAAGGAGGCAATCCCGAGGCAGCCAGTCTGGTTTTAAGTGTTTTATTTAGAGCTATTCAATGTTATTTAAAAATACTTTTCATACCTAAGTTTATATTTATTCAACACTGCTTTTAAAAAAACCCACACATCCAGCCCAATCAGTGTCCTGATTTCCTCTGACCTGGCACATTATGAATTTAACTGTTTTGCAGTACTAGGTGAAAGCCACTATTCAGAACTAAGACCCTGTTAACACTGAATAACGTACATACACAACAGCACACAGTGCTGTCCTCCTTCAGCACACAGCGATCTGAGCCCTCCCTCCCTCCCTGCCTTTGTGCCTACTTGCAGGTGGAAGGCAGAGTAGAAACTCTCATTAGGGCCATAACTTCAGCCTCCAGAAATACATGTAGTTCCAGAAAACTCAGGTGGAGCTATAATACTCTGCATCAGCTCAGGGCCTGCCTCACCATTGTTGTGTATCTATAGGATATAATCCACAAAGGGTTGTATGAGCTGAATTAAGACTCCTAAAAGGTGAACACAAAGCTATTTTTTTCTCTCTCCCTTAACCATTTTTCCTGATAACCCTCAAAATTTCAAGAGAAATCCTGGTGCCTTGCCTTTCTGTAACTTAATTGGCCAGGAGCCCGATCCAGAGTTTCCTGAGACAATGTTGATGTTGATATTATCTCATATGTTTAACACTGGGAGCAGTACAATCCCTTATGCGTCACTATTGTTAGCTACTCCTAGCTTTTTTTTTTTTTTCATCTATTCCAGCTTTTGCAAATAAATTTGGCATACATCAGTCTTGCTAAACTTTTGACTCACAACAAAGGAAGGAAAGATTTTCAATACAAGGAAGCACCATTGTTTTGCACATAACTTTGGATTTACAGCTGCTTTGAAATCAAACTCACTGTACGGTTCTTTTTCACTTAATGTGAGCTGTCCTTTGTATATATACACGTATGATGGATGCCCGAGCCCTGAATAGATGTTCCAGATCTCTGTAGCCCTTTGATCTGAGTATTGCAACATCCGAGCTAGCTTAATAGTTAATGTTGGGATGTTGTCTTTCCTTTTAGCCAGTTCTCCGAGGCAGAAAACCACAAGCCTGCAGTTAGCACAAATTCACTTTCAAACGGTGGGTAAATTCCTATGCAATCGCTTCAAGCCACAGCCCAGCAGGGATTCTCTGTCCCCTGAAAAACAGCATACTGGTGGACTTCAACCTTCATCTCCCACAGTCACTTGACAACCTTGCTACCGATGACCAAACTCAGTATGCCTGTCTTGCATAATTTAGCCCCAGACTGAATCGGGAGAATACCATGCTACAATACTCCCATAGTATCACTATATAAGTGATACCGTGACTCTGTCTGAGGCAGTTCTCTAAGCAATGGGATCGTGAACAGTCAGTTGAACACCTGGGAAACAAAAACCTCACTTTTTACTCATGCTGTAGCAGTTGCTGGCTCTTTTCTCTTCTTGCCAACTACTTTATTCCTCCCTCCCTCCTTTCACCTTCCAGTACCACTCCTTTGTGGTCATTCCCTCTGTTGATAAGCTGAATCAGCTTTTTAACTTCCCAGCATGTGAAATGATTTACACCAGCACCTCACTCAGAGTGACCCATCTCAGCCACATCCCTGAAAACCCACTATGCCGCATGAAAATACTTCTCTTCATAAATACTTTCGCACATCTCTTCAGCCCCCTGGATTTCCCTTGTAGAAATTTCCATAGAAACAGTTATTTCAACAGCTTTCTGGGATGTCATACTAGATTCAGCCATTAGACACTGCTCTCTTGATTTAGTACAGAGACCAGCACACTACAGAAGCTATTAGGTGAAACATTATCAAATCCCTGTGTTTAGTGAGTCTATTCAGAATAACTACTAACTTTTTGTTGTTTGCTTTGTTACACTGGAATCTCTTATTAATCATTGCTAGCTTCACAGCAAGACACTGCTGAAATATATGCACTCTTGGTATATGTTGTTTTTTTCTGCCTGGCTGCATTTGATAGCACAATAATACAGAGCTTTTACTTCCCATTAACATCAGGAGTGATACGGATATATAAACTGCTTTTGTTCTTAACCATGATGTTTCTACCAACAAATGTTGGGAATATTTAATGGAGAAATGTGACTTTCTCCTTCCAATGAACCTTGAGTTCTGTAATATAAATTCAGCATCAGAAAAAATACCAAGAGAACAGCTTCCTTCTATAGTATTCACTCCTCTGTATAACTTTCCTGTACTGCTCCTCATTCTTTTTTAGACACCAAAAATCATAGCATACCTTTGCTACACTTTCAGAGGGAACCTGAGATTTTCATTTAAGTAAAACACTAAGTGCATATCAGCAGTAAGGTTTTGTGAAGTTAGATAGGTACAGGATCATAAGTGAATCACCCCAGCTCACAATCTTTTGTGTGTCCCTATATGCAAAAATACACTGACTAGGAATAAGAGAAACTCTGCTTTCCTATCTACAGATAACCAAGGAGATAAGGACTTGTTAAACCCCCCTACAGTTTTGGTTGTAGAGAAACTGTGGGCAGGACAAATACCTTCAGGGAGCTGGAGTTCACAAACTGGACCTTTGTGATTGTCTAATCCATCTTTCTTAATAAAATAGGCCACATTACTTTGCCACACTACATGCTCTTTGAACTACAGCATATCTGTTACAAAAAGAATCACAGTATACTTTGGGTTGGAAGGGACCTCACCCTGCCCCTTATTTCATCTAACTTCACTTTCTAGTACTGCCAAGCTAGAAGGAAGGGCCTTCTTAAGGCATTTCTGAATAGACATAATGACAGACTATGATCAAAGCATCCTTAACATTCCCTCTGGAAGTTCAACAGACTGTTATTTTGCTATATTCTTGGGCTAACACCAGATCTGCAGAGCGCATCCCAGGCAGAGTTGCTAAAAGCATGAAAGCAGAAGTACTACAGCATCATCACTCCTGCTTAATATTTCTTTATCCTTCCAGGGATCATCACACTGTTAGTCCTTTTAACACAACATCACATGGGGACCTCTTCTTTGGTGGATATCCCACTCTATCACCTACATTATTAACTATTCCCTCAGTGTTTTTATCATTTACAAGTTGTTGGGATTCAAGAGGACCTTCTGCGAGAGAATGGACATGTGAGCAATCCTTCGTGAGAACAAGACTGATAAGAGCCTCAGCCTGAGCAAGAATGTGGTAAGGACGTGACCCTGAATGAGGGGGGAGAAACTCGACGAGACAAACACCCCCTGGAAGGGGTTGGGACGGAAGAGGAAGTTCCCCAAGGCAGGAAGCCTGGCAAGGCTGATGTGGCTCTTTTTATCCAGTCATAAGAAGGTTTAAAGCGCGGGCTAAGTTAACTGTCAAATCTTGAGGACTTGTACTGCATGTTACTCACGTGTGCGGGAGAACATTATAAAAGGGCTTTCTTACTTGTAATAAACGGGCATTGCTTGATCACATTGGTCGTGTGCGTGCTCAGCTCTCCCGCAACAAGTATGTGATGACTGTGTTTCCTTCAAAGGTAAATATTTAATAGCATGCAGCCAAGTAATGACCTAAGATCTTACTGAAAATGTGCAATTACAATTCTTCATTTAAAATTAAATTTTGAGACATCCTAAGCTAATGTTTTACCTGGGGCCTGGATGGTCTCTGTATCATTGCGCTTCCTTGATTTAGTGTTGTGTGGTCAAGTCACACGCCTCACGTGTCTGAATGAATTACCTTTATAACCACACTTAATATCTTTTGGATGCAATTACAAACCAATGTGACAGAATCTATTTTCTGCAAACCCATGTTGACTGGCATTAATTACATTAATTTATTATTGAAACAATAATTGAAGCAATCCTGTATCAGTAATTCTATTCTTTCACCTAGGATCCCTGTCAGTCTGACAGGTCTGTAATTACCCAGGTCATCCTACTTAGAGCTAGATCCAAAACACTTTGGAAAATTTTTGGTACCTAACATTTAGAACTGCAATCTAAAAACCCCCCATTCAGCAGCAACTTGAGACTGAAAGCACACATGTACTGTCAAAGTTGACTACACACAGTTTTCCTTCTCTGCATGCCCAGATAGTTCTAACAGATGTCTAAGAAGCACCCAAGCTAAGGCTTACATACGTCTGGGTTGTCGCAGCCAGGTCCACATTTTCCGCATGAAAATATAGTCTTATCAGCTATTAAGGGTGTCCCAGTATTTGTCCAGGATACTGGAAGAAGATGATGGTTTCACTGGACTCGTGATAATAAAAATACTTGCAATTTATGGCATAGAGGGGACGCAGCTGTACCATGCAGCTGGTTGCCACATATCTTGTAACAGGTTGTGCTGGTTTTGGCTGGGGTAGAGTTAATTTTCTTCATAGTAGCTAGCACAGGGCTGTGTTTTGGATTTGTGCTGGAAACAGTGTTGATAATACAGAGATGTTTTAGTTGCTGCTGAGCAGTGCTTATAGAGTCAAAGCCTTTTCTGCCTCTCACCCCACCCCACTTGTGCTGGGGGTGCACAAGAAGTTGGGAGGGAACACAGCCAGGACAGCTGACCCCAACTGACCAAAGGGATATTCCATACCATATGACATCACACGCAGCATATAAAGCTGGGGGGAAAAGGATGAATGTGGGGATGTTCAGAGCGATGGCGTTTCTCTTTCCAAGTCACCGTTACATGTAATGGAGCCCTGCTCTCCTGGGGAATGGCTGAGCACCTGCCTGCCAACGGGAAGCAGTGAGTGAAATCCTTATTTTGCTTTACCTGTTAAACTGTCTTTATCCTAACCCACAAATTTTCAAAAGAAAACATTGCTACATTAGCAGAGGATGGTTTCGATCCATCGACCTCTGGGTTATGGGCCCAGCACGCTTCCGCTGCGCCACTCTGCTCTGCTTTTAGCACATGAAACAAAAGCCGCTGATGCCATAACGCCCAGCACAAACTACTCCTTCTGAAGCACAGACACAAGCATAGCAGCTCTTATTTGACTTCCCCCTCAAACCTGCAAGAAAGATGCTGATATCACATGTGAGGCCTGATCCAGAACATTCGCAATAGGTCTGACACTCAGCAAAACCCTGAAAAGACAGGCAAGGGGACAAGGCTTACCTTTTGTAAAAAGGTCTCCTGACTCTTAGGTGTCCAAAGTTACATCACACAGCTGAGAAGCAAGGCACCCTCCACTCCTTTTGCAGTTGTGGCAGTGTTCAAAAAGAAACACAAGATTCATTAGGTCGAAAGTAATGAGACCAAGAGAAAGCTGATGGCTAGAGCTTACTAGTTAAGTCATTTACCTAGGGAAGGGGAAGCCAGCAGGTTCTGATCCCTGAAATGTTTATACATTGCATATGAAACAATAAGAATTACTGGACTGGAAAGGCAAAGCTCCCACTTCGTATCGCTCTTCAGGGAAATTGTAGGTTTAAAACCTTGATAACCAGGCTGAGAAAGACATAAACTGCGAGATGATGTGATAAAAGCTTGCCTACCCAGCCACAAAGGAGTGCTGAGAGACAATGGCATGGGTGTTGCCCAAATAATACCCCTGCCCTGGCTCCTCTCAGGCCCTCAGCCCATCAAAGGCCCATCTCCACAAGTCCAGAGGAGCACAGGCACACAATGGCAGATGGGGACCCGAAGGAAGGACTCAGAGGCAGGGAAGACCTGCCCAGGCCCCTCCCAGGAAAGCCTCAGCCCCAGGGTGCAAGCATGAAGCCCATCGAGATGAGTCAACACCACAGCAACTTCAGGACTGAGGGGGCTCACAGCCTGCAGATATAGGACACATTATGGGATGCAAGGGAAGAGCATTTCAAGATTGCAGAAGACTTCTTATGGGATGCTTAGGGGAGGAATCAAAGGCAAAGAAAGGGAGAGATCTAGGTGATTTGGGAAGGAACAAGTGTGGGAAAATAGAGGGATAAGGGGTTAGAAAGGGACAGTTGTGTGTGAGCAGTTTGCTGGGTGATATGCCTGTCTGCCACACCCTGCACCTGCTCAGCACAGCCCATTCCTATCTTCTTATTAAATTCCTTTGTAACTCTTCTCCTGAGCAAAGAACTCTCTATTTTGGGTGTATGTGTGTGTATGGGGGTCTGAGGGCCAGCTTCTAGTCAAGCCATGGGTTGGAGAGCCCGTGTACCTGGGTGACAGTGGCTGGAGACCTGAGTCAGTGCCAAGAAATGCCATCCACTAGAGCGGAGCAGGGCTCAGAAGCCTTTATGTCAGTGGTGCCAGGGGGAGCGGGTGTACGAGTGCATCAGTGTTAGTCACAATCAAGCTGGACTAGCTCACAAGAAGGTGATGTGCCCTGAGAGCCAGGGTGGTGCATCGCTAATGGCAAAACCCCAGGGGGAGCTGGCATGTTAGACTGGGAGTACATGCTCATCCTCGATTCAGTTGGACCTTGGAGCGTGGAGATGAATCCACCTCACCTCTCTTGGGCTGACAGATCTGGCCTGATTCCTCTAACATAAACACCAAATATTTCACTTTGTGGGAAAGTGCTGTAGCGCCAGACCAGCAGGAAAAGTGGGTAGCAGCAGATATAGGCACTACCATAGTTTTTAGGATAATTTTTCCCATTCTTTCCAACAAACAACTGTAAGATACACCTTGGAAAGATTATAGCCATGAATCTTTAATGAATGAAAATATTGGTAGAAAAGTTTCAGAGAGTTTTTCTCGCTACATAGTACTAGGGTATGTAGACCCTATTTTGAGATATCTGACAAACTCCATGCAGTGATAGGAAAGCAGAGCCCCATAATTCTGAAGCTGAGTTTCCAAGCCCAGATTAAGTGTTGGCGTATCAAGTCATTTCACTGAATTAAGTGCTTAAAAAAAAAAAAAAAAAAAGGTAATATAGAAATACTGGCACAACATTTGCTTTTATCTGCTGGAATGGCCCCAGTGCTACAGAGGTTATTTGCATATCAGTATACATGGTCCAGAGAACTCCTTTGCCAGCTAAATTAAACAGCGGACAATCAAAGAGTTAAAACATGATTCCTTCAGGGGCACTGGGCTCTCCTCAGGGCGCTGGGGAAGAATACTGATGACATGGTGCTCTGAAGATGATCTGTCCCTGTTTTTTCTCTGCCCTCCACCCCAGGAAAATTCTTTCTTCTCTGCTTATGAATTTTATTTTCCAACCACACCTCTAGCCCTAGGAGAGCTATTCCTAGAGCATTGTGTTTTTCAAACTGTTGATGCACACATTATCTGAATTTCTTTAAAAGGAAGGGCTGCTAAAGGGTGGGTCCCAAAGCTGCACACATGGTGTGAAGTAAAACAAATGTGCACAGATGCACTCCTAGCAACAACTCTTATAGTAATACAACAGTAAATACTCTCCACCTAAGTTTGTATTTACAAGATACAACTTACTTCTTGCAGTTTCTCCTCAGAGATTTAGCATTAATGCATCATGAGCTAGACTGGAATATAAATTATTTTCCACAGCAGTGAAAGCTTTTGACTTTAAAAACGCTCACCTGTTCTCATTGAGTTTACATCACAATTTTATACATTTTTAACGATGTGATTGACTACTCCTATATGTTTAACAGCAAATTCAATAAGTGGTTCATAAACATAAACCAAAACATTTCACTGGATTTGAGTGAGACAGAATAGCCTCCAGAAGACTAAACTGCGCCAGCATTTTTTAGCTCTCAGAGAAAACATCCACCAGTGAGTCGCAAGAGCAATCTGATCTGACCTTACCTGCCAGCAGTTCCAGCAGTGACAAACACAATCAGCTAACACAATCACAATCGTATTTAAGCCTAAACAACAGCTACCTTCTTTGGAGTGAAATAGATTTACATTACCTAACCAGAAGATGAAAAAAGCAGCTAGACTGAGGAGGACAGGCAGAGTTTTACAGGGATTTGGAAATGCATGTAAGCGTTTTATCGCCATTTTCATCCTCATGTCTAGGTTTACAGTGAATTCAAGGGGACTCTGGGATAGAGGATTGGAAAGAATCTTCCAACTCAGGGCTACACCATTTGTTTTTATCAAGATTGTCTGGGTAACTCCACAGAAGATGGCTGCATGAGAAGCAGCGTGCTAGCTCTTGTTCTGCTGCAGTACGCAGGCTCTGCAGGAACTGCAACCAACTGAAGGACATCCCCCAAAAGACAAGAGGAGCCATGACGAATGTGGGAGACATCACATGCCTGGGACAAGCAAAACCTGGGCAGAATTTAATCAGGACCTGTGCCAACATTGCCACTTCAGTAACCCTGTCTCAGGTCAAACACAGGGTCCTCTGTTCCAGGCAACCAGATTTCACAATCCCTTCTGTAAAGCCATTAAATTGTTTTAAAGCCAGTTGTGGTTATTGCCCTGCTAATTTCCTGTTTTTACTATGGTCAGTGAAGATCATTCAGTTTTTTTAGAGAGATCAATAGAAAGCTTAAGGGGGGAAGCATCTCATTCTGCTCATCAAGATGATACAGATCAGATTATTTCCAGCCTTTACCTTATCTGAACTGTGACTCACCATGCAAACTTTCAGTGAAGGAAGTGTCAATGAGATAGATGGAAGGGGGAAAAAATGCAACAAAAAACAACGCCAAACATCAAAAAGAGTATGGACAGCAGCCTCAGTTTTGTGTAACACGAGCTCACTAATTATTTTTAATAAACAAGTTTGCCTTTCCAAGCACATGCATGCCCTCTCATCTGCATTTTTCTACCACATCGCTCAAAACCAAACCCAGGCCTCTTAACTGCAGTTAGTCTTGAGCTCTTCCCCCACTCCTTCCTGCACCGCCTGGATCCCCACCCCTGTTATCTGTCACCCCCTGTTCTCACCTAGGACCTCAGCTTTGAGCACTACTGCAAGTGTCAGAGTAGGCACATCACCGTGATCATCTCCTCTCATGGAGTACTTTTATGAGCTCTGAAGGAGAGGAACGCTGGGAGCCAAAGGGGGGTCCTGCGCAGGCACCTCTCTTTGCCAATGCCCAGCCCTACAGCAAGGTGCAGTAGGATGCCCGCTTCTGGCCTAGGTGAAGTAGCTGCAACCAAGTAACAATGATCGTTGAATATTTTCAGAAGTCTCATGTACCAGTAGATATATTTTGGATATGGAATTCCAGTTGGTCTCTTCGCTTCTTTTGTTTGTTTATAGATGTGAACACAGCTACCTGCATAAATTAATGTGGTGACTCTTTGTGAGGATTTTACTAAGTTTACTATATAACATTATTCAGATTGAGAGGATATAGAGGAGTATGACCCTTTTACTTTGAAAAATCAGTATATTGCCATTTTGTGAAGGTAGGGAGCCTTCATTTTTGACTGTCTGTAAGAACTCGGTGCAAGCTATCGCTCCTGCTGGGTATTTCTTACCCTGCAGCACCACAGAACATCTGAAAAAAAAAAAAAAAAACCCAAAAAAAA
>NW_020799091.1:112158927-112163405 GCF_003259725.1 Athene cunicularia
GGGGTTACGGAGCCGCTCGCCTGCCTCTTGCCGGCGGGGCAGCAGCCCCGGCCGGGTGGATCCGGGCGGCGCGCCGGGGGTGGTCGCGGGGCACACACATCCCGCAGACGCAAACCGGCGGCGTGGCCTTTCCCGGAGGGTGAACCAGCGGGCGGCTCAGCGGCTGTGTTTAGCGGCTCAAGGGGCTATGCCGAGGGGCCTCAGCTGGCTCTAGCGGAGAAGCACAAGCTGGGGCGGCCTCCCCTCAGCTGCGGCGGGCAGCTCTGGCTTGCGTGCCGCGGGGAGTGGCATCCGTGGCTGGCAGGAGTCATTTCGCAAGACCTCTTGTTTGTGGTGCTGTCGGCCCAGGGCTTGTCGGCCCTTGTCTGAAGACGCTTCATAAGCGTGTGCTTGCTAGGTGTTCTGGACCGAAAGGTGTTAGGGAGAAAGCTACTGGAAATGTTTGAGTTGGAGTGAGCAGTTGGCGGCTCTTGGCGAGCATTGATAATGTCCCTTGGAGATGTGCAATTAATCTCTTACATGGGGTTTGCTGGTTTGTGGGACTACTAGAAGGAAGCAGTAAAAACCTTTTAACAATTTGCTTTCCTCCAAGTTGCTGACTCAGGAAGAAAAGATGGTATATACAGAGAAGGCTCGTAAGTGGAATGAAAAGAAGCGCTCTCAGAAGACGGTGAAAGAGGTAAATGCTGAGAAAGGGAACACCCTTCGGTGTGGCCTAGTAAGAGGAGGTTTGGTCAGCTGTGGTGCTATGGAAGATCACCCGCTCTCTGTAGCTTCCAACCTCTGGAGGTTATGGCTGCTGTGGTAGTCTGTGCCTTTACACAGGTTATGCATAAATTGTTCTGGTTGGAATTAAAGATGCGAATACCCTATAGTGTTTTAAACCAGCATGGCTTGTTCCTGTTGGGCTCTTCTACCAGTAAAATGTAGTTCTCTAACAACTTAGTTATATATTTAACAGTATTTTGCAGTTGCTGACTTTAAGTGGTTTTTTTATTTGTAATACTGTAAATTGGTACAACTTCAGGTCGTACATTCATGTTGCTTTTGATTTGTGAATGTCTTTAATATAGGTGGTTCTTGTCTGATGTCCTGAAACCATATCTTGTATGCAGCTAATCTGGCATTCTTGAGTAGCTGTGTGGTGTACCAGGTCAATGAAGTGCTGCAACCTATGCACAGAAAGAATAATTATACCTTGCCATTATTTTTAGGTTGGTTTGACTATGGAGAGAATAGTAATGCTATGGTGGAGGCCCATGAAGAATCCCACAATGTAGGAGTAATCAGTGAGGTTAGGCTGAATGTGGTTGTGGTCAGAAACAGTGCTAAACAGATCCCTTCTACTATTCACTGTCTTGAAAAGGTGGGAGTTGGGATGTCTTTTTTAATTTTTTTCTTCTCCTTTCTATCCATCTCTCCCAGCAGTTCCCCGAAGCATTGTTTGCTTCAGAGGTTGAATTATGTGAGCTGTCAGAAAGCTTATTTTATTCCAGTCTTGGTTGGCAGTGTAAAAATTTGTGTGTCAAAGCAAATAGCCTGATTGAGTAAATGGATAGTGCTTCATTAACTTTGTTATCCTATATTACTAGTTACTGACTATAAACTACGAATTATTGGTGAGGCAAATTTTAGGACTTTAAAATGCTTACACGATGCTAGATAGAATGACAGGATGTTTGGAGTAACTAGTAAATCTGGATTAGTTAAATTAGTCAATCTAGATTAGTAGGGAGACGTTAGGCAATGTTCTCTGATTTTGGGAACCTGCCTGTATGGGAAAGAGCTGTTTAAAACATGAGCATCACTGTGTTATTGAGCAGGCTAGTAGTATGTAATTAATGAAACTGTGTTCATGCATAATGGAGAGCTACATGAAGTGACAACTAAGTCATAAATGGAGGCTTCTGTATTCTCTTCCACAAACGGTAGCATTTTAGATAGTTGTAGTCAGGGAAAGAAATAATTGCTTTACTGAAGTAAAGAACATCATCCTTATTGCCTGTCAGTGGAAATAGGGGAGTGTGTCTCTATGAGATTACATGTGATCTCAATTTATTAATCACAACCATGGTTATTTTGTGTGGTGAAAGGTCTCAGTTATCTTTTGGAGATGACCTAGGCTTACTTGGATGGGACTAATTCCCTGTTTTATTTAAATATTTCAAACTGATAATCAACAAACTTTGGTTAAGATGGTCATCTGGAATTAGTGTACCTAGGTGTGGATGTTATTCCCAATTTGGGTCTTAAATGGTTGAATTTTATAAGCCTACCAGGTTTCTCTTCCTGTCCTCTTAAAAGCTTATTGTTTGTGCATGGATTTGCAGTGCTTAATGGGCATATGTGCCTCTCTTACTTGCTCTGTGCCCGAGCAATCTGATGACTTCCTTGAGGCTTTACCAGCTTTTCATGAATTTGATTCCTAGTCAAAGGAAACAACGCATGTGCCAAACTTTTTCATAAAGTTTATGGAGAAACTTTTGAAATACCAATTTGAAAATTTCCTCACCTGTGACAAGTGGTTGAACCTAACAATTTTTTTAAATTACATTTTGTAAATTTGCTGGTAGTCCTTTCCAGTTGTAGTGAGTTGACTGAGGTACTAAGATACCTGTCTCTTTCTGTTAGAAATCTTGCCTTCCTGGTCTGCAAGTACACAGGCACTTGTGTATAAACTGCAGACTTGTTCCACTTAACCGTAACTGTTAGCGGACATTAGTTTTCCACTAATGTAAGGAGGTGAAGGACTTTATTGGGGGTTAGGAGACTCTCTTGATTTTATTTTTTTTTTAACTTCCTCATCTTTTCCAGACGTGTAATCCAGCTCATCCAGGTTCTGCTTGTCTGACCACAAAGATGTCCATTGTTGCTTCTCTTCCAGATGCCTCTGCTATGTCTTGGAAGAATGACCAGGGTATAGTAATCTTATAGCACTTGATTCTGATAGATAAAAGCTTGCCCTTTGTAGATATTCTCAATGGTAGCTATACAAAGGTTGTTTACATTTTGCTAATAGCCATCTGTGTCAACTGTTTGTTTTAAACTAATGGTCTACTGCTGTAAAAAGGTCTTTTGTAGTATGGAGGGAAGTCAGTGCAAATGTTGTCATCTGTCCGTCCTGTCCCTCCCCCCCAAGTAACTCTATCCTCTGTTTTTTTAGCTTGACCGGAATATAGACACTAATAGTTCCTTTACAATTATTTCATGGTTTTTAAGAAAAAGGTAATTCTTCAACTTCTGCGTTTATGATTTGTAAGAACTAATCCAAGTTCAGCATAAAAGAACACTTGTACTGATTTTAAAAGGTGAAGAGTTGTTAGATATTGATGTTCAAAACTTGTGTGGTAGAAGTGTTAAATAAAACTATGACCTGGCCTCTTTGAGA
Source organism: Athene cunicularia (assembly GCF_003259725.1). Lineage (NCBI taxonomy): Eukaryota > Metazoa > Chordata > Aves > Strigiformes > Strigidae > Athene > Athene cunicularia. The sequence goes on from NW_020799091.1 coordinate 112,162,316, forward strand.
GAATAAAAGAGGGGATATGTACTTTGTCAGTGCTTTTATAACATCCTGGCTTGCTTCCTTATTGAAAGAACTCTTGAAAACTAAACTTTTCTTATCTGTACACCATCTTCAAATTGATGTTTTAATTAGAATTGAGTAATGAACACATCTGTAATCTTTTTCCCCAGTGAATATTACATTATTCTGAAAAATGAGAAATGTTAGTACTTCCAAGATAAGTAAAGCAGCCAGTTAATATAAGCTATATCTATTGTGTGGTTAAGTCTCAGCTCAAGCCTTTTACTGAACAAGCCTTAAATTATTTTCTCGTTGTCATGGTTATGGAGAGGCAGGAAAAAGTAGCTCCATAAAAAGCGTAATACCTGTTGGCATCCTTTCTGCCAGAGGTCATGCTCCCCTGTCATTGTGATGCAAATTTGATCATGGTGGCTTGAGCTGACATGATCGATCTTTAAACTGAATGAGAGGGATAATGATGAAGGGTAGCTGAGATGCGTTTTGTGATGGTGCTCCTTAATATTTCTCAGTAAAAGTCCTGTATGGTTCCCTGTAGCTGTATCTTTCATAAGGAACGCAGTTCACACTTGGGTAGGAGAAATATCTTTCTCATGACCCTGCAGCTTGCAGAGTTTAAGACCCATGTGGGAGTGTGAGAGACAAAATCAGGCCTGCGAGAAACACAGACAGAGAAAAACAGACTGAGAAAGAGATAAAAGTTGAGGCCCTCCAAGCTAAGAAATGCCTCAAACACTTGCAAGACGAAACTATAGTCACGGAGTGGATGGTGAGGAGGTCGAAGCTGATAAGGCTGCCCGAATAACACAGGATGCAGCTAGAGGAGGGAGCTCTGTGGAGACAGGATGGCCTTGCTCTGATGCACCTGGACAGATTTCAAGGGCCACCTGTCTGGTGAACGACCTTTGCTTCATTATCATATTAAAATTAATACTCCCCAGTATGCTAACGAAGTCTAACATGATCATGCTAATTACATCATCCCATGAAATGCCTTACCCCTCCCCGTACATGGGATATATAGGTATGAGAGGACGGACCAAAGGATAGTGTGTATAAATTGGGGGGGGGGGGG
>NW_020799091.1:112163455-112230066 GCF_003259725.1 Athene cunicularia
GTATAAGAGACAGGGAGAGAGTACAGTGAAGTGAAGAAGATGACTGCCTCCTGGAACCCTCGCTGGCAGGAGCAACACAGAAATCCAGACCGGTGATCTCTGTTCCTCTATTCCCTCTATCTCCCTTTTTCCCCTTTTCCTTCACTACCATTAAGAAATGCAAGGCATACTGTATTGCTTACCACAACTCGCTATATACTTAGACAATTATTGCGTGTTCAATTAGTACACTGTGGGTACTTAATAAAAGTTTGAACTTTGAGACTTGTCTCACCGTTGTCCACACTGTTGGGGATTTGCTAATCTGAGCCACTTGTCTCCCTCTTCTGAGTGGGATGTGACAGGGAGAGCACCAGCATTCAAGCTTAGGAAAACTGGTGTTAAATGCCATAAAGACTGGCATACAGCATTGTTTCTGTGTAACAACAGTTATGCATCTCTGTTGTATAGTAGAGCAAGTAGCAATTTTGATGAGGGGCAGAACTTCAGGGTAAGGATTAAATAGCTATCTTAAACTTCAGTGAGAATGTTATGTGACAGTGAAGAGAAGGATTAAGGTGTATTGTGAAATATTTTTCATGATGCTTTTAAAATTATTAAACAATAAATTTATTTCTTAACCTTTGCCTTGGGTGTTCTTTGGGAGCTCATTTAGTGGTAGAAAATCCTTTTAATTAGCAGACTTGTCATCTCCTCTTACCCCAGAAGATTATGACCAGGTCATTTAACTTGTGTAGGTTACTGAATTGAGCTTGTAAGACTGCTTTGCAGGTACTGATTTTTTTTTTCTCCTCCTAGCCTTATTTTCCTAAAGGGTAAGGAGACATCATAAAAAGGAATGGTAGTTTCTGTTGGATTCCAGGCATCGTAACATTCTTCTGTGTTTGGGTTTTGATATTTTTTTCTTTTTTTTTTTTTTAATTGCTAGTATTTTGGGTGATCTCTACACACAGTAGCATCTGTGGAAGGTGTACCTGTACTACCAATATGCCTAATTTGCAAGTATTAGTTACCTTGTCATCTCGGATACAGAGAGAAAGATCTGTGTGTTTTCCTTGGTCATTACCTTACTTTACTCACTCACATAAGTGCACTGAAGCTTTCACTGGATGAGGCGAGGCCAGGATGGCTTACTGTAACCTGTGGAGGCTCTTCTGAAAATACTTTTATTTTTTTCCTTTCAGCTGTGATTGCAGACATCTTTTATTTCCTCAACATTTACAGCCATGGCAAGCTGCCGTCCTACTGTGAACAGCGCTTCCTTCCTTGCGAGATTGGGTGTGTCAGGTACTCCCTACAGAATGGCATAATGGCTGATTTCCATCACTTCATAGATCCAGGTGAGTTCCAGGGAAGGGAGACGAGTAGTTTATCTTGCTTTGGGGTGAGAGGGAGGCTCTCTAGTGTCACTTACTGCTGCCCAGATTATATTTCTGGTATTGAGACAGGCTAATTTCTGGGACTATAAGTGGTTGGACTTCTTAAAATATTGGAGTGGTGCTGATTGTTTCTGAAGAGATGGACTTAAGTGTCAGAACTGTGGCAGGAAATCCAGGAAGGACCTTCAGATGTTTGTGCTTTATATTTCATGCCATGAATGTTTTGTCTTGATTGGACCTAAACACACACACTATATAATATAATTTCTTTTTTAAAATGCATATAACTGAAAATAACATTTTCAAAAATAATTGTGGCACTTACACAAGGCCACAAGGGAAGATGAAGCTGTTCCTTTCTGTACATGAAACTATGGTGTGTAGTTGAGAGTTAAGATCTGTCATTGTGCATTTTGGATGATGATCTTTTTCTCCTGTCTCCCCTGCTCTTCTGCAGAAGAACCACCACGTGGTTTTCGGTACCACTGCCAGGCTGCTAGTGAGTATCAATGGAGAAAAAGAATGCAAAGGCATACAGTTTTAGACTCAGCTTATCTAATCATTATCCAAATGTTTTGTAAGTCTACAGTTCCTCCTTCTGGGAACTTGTCAAGATGCAAAGAGAAAGGAGTGACAGAACAGCTTGCTGCAGTCACCTTTTATATGTTTCTTGTACCCACAAATGGCAGAACACTTCACCCAAAATGGTTTTGTCAATGGCAGAGTCATTTGTATTCTGTCTTCGTATTTTAATTTAATAATAACAGCAGTATGTTCTTCTTAAATGGGACAACACTGTATAGCTTTAAATGCTTTCAGTCTCATTGGAGCAGAGTGTCCTTCCCTTGATAGTCCTTCTGTGTATCTTTAGCACAAAGTGCTAATTCATAGTAGGGTAACTCAAAAGTACTAGTTTGTATTTAAAAGTTGTGTTTTGCAGCTTTACATGTATCAACAAAGTTAAAGCATTTATGCTGTTGTTAATGTCTGGCTTGGCCTGCCTTTTTTCCCTTGTGACTTTCAAGTAGCATTTATAGATTCCAGTTTGTTTCTGTTAGGATGCTTCCTTCCCTTCTGTACAGAGGGAACAAACTTGGCCCGTGTTTTCCTATGTCAAGTACTTAGATAATGGCCTTTTAAAAGGGGTGAGTGTGGGTGTACTCACAGCCCAAACCCACCAGTCTTCTGCTGACAGAGCAAGGTTTTCATAGCTTAATCATAGACACTGTATGTGGAGAGAAGGTGTGTGTGTTTGTGTGTATACATATATGTATATAAAAAGATACAAAAAGGGGGGGGAAACTGTATCATTTAAGGAAATGGGACTTCTTAAAATTTTTTTTTCCTCTGTCCCATCCCTTCATTAGGTGATGGCACTCATAGGATCCCTATAACTGGATTTCATCTTTCACGTACTTGTTATGCAGTTGTCTTACGGGAACTTCTTGAGTTTGTCCAGCCAGCCAGAGGTGTTTGGCCTCACTTCTACTGCAGGGTATGGTCAAGGTTAAGGTCAAAGTAAGATGCTCTAAATCAAAACCACTAATTTCACTTCTGTTGGATTACTAAGGAGATGGTTAACTCTAAACCCTACTGAGTGGGAAAAGACACTCTTTTTCCTAAAGTTTCCTGGTTCCATGCAGGAAGAAAATGGTCCCTAGAAGCTAACCTTTTTATAAAGCAGAAACCTAATTTTCTGCCTTCTTATTTTCAGCCTGCACTTTGGTCTACTGATGAACATTTCACTTGGTCTCTGACATCATTTTGACTTAGGTTAAGGACTTAAAGCTCATCTTAAATTGATTGTTCTGAATAATAGTCACACAGTCCTGCTTTTTTAAGGGATGTTTTTCTGGTTTTATTACTCTTTCCCCATGAGAATACTGTACATCTTAATTTTTGCTCAAGTTTCATTTGCCAATGAGCAAAACAAAATGTTAGGATTCAGAGGTGTTTGGCAGCTGGATGATGTTTTGATTCCATTTGAGCTTAATGTTACTCGTTATAATGGCAGGGAAGGTCAAGGTCTTGGGCTCTATCCATAAATACAGGGCTCTGAAGAAATATACATGAAAAAAAGAATCTCAGAGCACTTAATAGAGACACCTGTAGTATAGGTTAACATTTAACCTGTCCTCAAACATTAGTCCAGAATTTCTCCTGGGGTTTGGTTGGAGAGCCTCTGTGGCATTTAATTCCTCTTCCAGAGAACTTTCAAGAAAGGTGTACATTCAGTCCCACAAATGTTGAATTTTGTTTTGGAGATGACTTTGTCAGATGTAGTCAGAAGTCTTGCAGATGTCAGAATTATATACTGTACTTCTTCAATGTGACTGAAATTTTCTTTCCTCTAGTCTGATGACCGATTCCGAATTAACTGGTGTCTCAATCGAATGGCTAGCATAACAGGTGGGAAATGGATTATTTTTGGCCTACCCCCACCCCCAAGAAGGAAGGGTTATGTAATCATGTATTTGTCTGAAAATCTTCGGGTCTCAAAGGTTTTGTAAAAGCTGGTACTGATAGCTAGAACTACTTTGCATGCTTCTACCTCTTCTTTTCCTCCCCGTCATTGACAGTAAACCAGTGGCATGATCAGCTCTAACTGGCTAATGAGCACATCTGTAGCATAACATACACTGTTTCTTGCTCAGCCAGTTAAAGGAGTGTTAGAGGCAGTGAGATTACTGTGAAGGTGAGTGTATGGTAACACATGGGAAAACGTAACAGCTGCTGTGGAGAGGTGGTCCACAAGTAGGATACATAATTACTGAGGTGGAGAATATTATGGAAATACAAGATGACCCACTTTGCTAGGAAGCCAGGTTTTATTAAAACCACTGGTGGAATAACTTGTTAAGATTTACAAGAGCTTTGATGCTCTGGTGAGAGGCTGGGCACTGAACAGGGACTACTGAGAAGTGAGCTGAGCAGAATATTCATTGATTCTTTTGTTTTCCTGACCTGTTTTTTTTCTGAGCTACAGGCATTGAGAGCCATCTGGAGCTTCTTACTGTAGAAGACCTGGTAACAGAACTGTACCGGAAGAAATACCAAAAGGAGCCATCCAAGACTTGGGTGTGTAAAGAACTGGATGTCTTCCTGTGGGATTTCTCCAGTAATACCAGGTATGTTGAGTAGTTCTTTGTGGAAGCATGTATTAGCCTGGTGTGTCTTGGTGCCCTACATACAGCTTGTGTGCTTCCAGGCCTGAATATTCTGTAGGCTTTCATATCGGAAATGTTTCTTGTCACATCATGAGTACAACTGGAAACGAAAATTACTTTCCCAAAAGATGTGTAAGGATAGATGGCTTTTTAATGCAGAGTCTGAGGCCTAATTTAAAGGAAGGGGTAAAAAATGGGTGTAAAATATATTGTAGTACTTAACTGGAAATCATAGAAGTCAGAAGATCCAGACTCTTGGAAGTGTAATTTGGATGGGATCTGGCTGTTGTTATACATCAAATGCCTCATCCTGCTACTGTGATGAGGGACAAGGTATGTTTGCCAGTGGTATAAGCCAAGTTCTCAAGCATAAGGTAAATGCTATCTTTTTTCTTCTGGAATGAATGTCTTTAATCACACATCTGGAATCCAATTTACTTTGTAGGATTTTTTCCTTTTTACTTTTTTTCCCTAATGTCTTGAACATTAAAGCTTTTCCTGCTTTCAGTCTTCCATGTTTATACAAAGATGTTGTATGTAGCTTGTGTTGTGGGGAAATACTTAATGTTGACGCAGCTAACTTAGAAATATGCTTGTAACTTTTTGTCTGCCACTGTTTTAAGTAAGAACCAATAATGTGATCTCAAATTTTAGTAGATTAAAAAAAAGAAATTATTCTGTTTATGTGTTTTAAGATCCATTGGGATAATCAGTGTCACTTTATCTTTTTATAGTCAGACAGTTTTCCATTTCCATGAGTATCCTCACACTAGAGGGAGACCTTAACAAGAATGGACAAATGTACTTTAAAACACGTATTTGGAGAGGAAGGTGGGGATGCTTATACTAAGAGAAAGTAATTCACATTGATGGGAAACTTCAGATTGTTACCTTTAAATTCCGTTTGTCTCTTGGGATTCTCTTTTCACCCTTCCCCCTTCCTTAGCATGAAGCAGTTTGCCTTTGAAGCGTGCCTTTTAACTCTGCATAAGCCAATTAGAACTTAGTTTTTGAATGCTGGTTCTCTGAAATTTTAAAGGTACTATATTGTCACTGAGACAAAAATATAATATTTCTTCTTATTCCTTCTGACTAGACCAACTATTCATGTTGGTTAACAATGTAGATGCTTCTGAAATAAGCCTGAACTTCATTTCATGTAGGTGCAAGTGGCATGAAGAGAATGATATACTCTGCTGTGCTTTGGCATCTTGTAAGAAAATTGCGTGAGTATTGCTAAGGAGTTATCTTCAATATGGTGACTGTTTACTTTGTTAGAGATGCATGTTTTTGGCTCTGACTTATCTGGCTGCCAGGAACACTGTAGTGGTATATCTTGAGTTTTATTTATTCCCTCCATCCCCAAGATTTTGTTCTCTTTGTAACTTCCATTGTTGTTTGTATGGCTTAGCAGTGTGCTATAAGTCTTAACACTAAGATGTAATGTAATTTCATTCAATCACTGTAGTCATCCTTTCACTACCTCCACTCACTATCAAGAGAGTTGAGTGAAGTGTTAATTACATTAGAATTCACTGTTTTTCTTCAGAGGTTTAGTATACCTGTATTTGAAAAATTCTCAGTATATTCTAGTATATCTCTACTTTGGAAACTTTTATACTGCCCTATGTATAATGTATATACGTAAGGTTCTGTAATCTTTTTGGTGTGGGAAAAGGGAAACAAGGAAATGCCATTTAAGATCCCAGTCAGTAGTAGTGGCACTTTGAGAGAGATAATAACGAATAGTCTTTCAGTCAAAAAACTCTTTGTTATGTACTGGTATGCCTTGCAAAAAAAAAAAAAAAAGCTGCTTTTCACACTTCTACTGCATTTGATAGTGTGGGGCAGCAGTTGTTTTAATTTAACAGTTGTAGAATAGGCTGGTGGTCTTGGAAGGATGCAGTGTAACTATTTAGCTGCTGCAATAATGTCCTCCTGCCCTCTGTCATCTGCTCTGTGCATGTCAGTCTGGTTGCTCTTGTTTTCCAGTTGAAGAACAAAAATGCTGTGCTTCTGTACATGAGCATTACAGCCCTCTTAGCCAAACTTTCTTGTTTTCTTTTTTTCTTGGTCAAGTTACTGCATCAGTAGATCTTTAGCTAGTGTGTATGGAGTCTCGCTGACAGCAGCTCACCTACCTCTTCAAGACTCTGATTATGGTGAAAGCAGAAATACCAAGATGGTGATACTGGATGCTGGACGTTTTCAGGTCAGATTCTTCAGACCACATCCTGTTTCATTTCTAGTTAACTTGAGTGTTCAAACTTGCCAATTTCAGATTAGCTGTTTTCTCTTTGGATGCTGTCTTTTGTGACATATCTTGGGCAGACCAACAAAAGAAAAATAACCACTACCTGGGACATTTCTTGTCACTTTTGACCATAATTCATAGATTTCATGGATAGTTGTGTATATCACATTTTAGAAGATGTATATTATTTTGAACGTTTGTGTCTTCATACAGAAAATGAAGGCTCAGGGTTCTGGATGTGACAGACATTTTGCTTCTCCAAGTCAGGATCAAGAGTCTGTCCCTGCTAACTGTGAGTTTGAAACTTTCACGTTTGTAAGGGTAAAGAGGTATTTAAATTTAATCCAGTTGCTGCTTTTTAGAACTTCTGGGCTTAGATGTTGCCTATCAGTAGCGTAAAAGCTTAAACAGCTCTGCATAAGCAACGCTTATTCCTGCATATGGATTTTATTGAATTTCTGAAGACACAAACATAAAGAGCTGCCCTTTTCTTACTGGATGCAATCTTGTGGTCAAAAAGGTCTCTCAGAATTTAGTTTTGATTTGATTTATATGCCCTTATTTTTTCTGCTATGTGAAGTCCATTCTCATATGCTTAGGTGTTTTGAGGCAGGGCCATCTTTAAAAGACTCTTCTTGCTCTTGTCATATGTGCAGACTCGGTACTTGATACAAGTATTCTGTTATAACTTGGTTTATAAAGACTGCTCATTTGAAGTTTTCTTTTTGGAGACAAATTTTTTTAAGAGAAGGCACGTGAGCTCAGTGTATTTGGGTAGTTCATGGCTAATCTCCAGAGGAGCAGAATCAAGTTTGCAAGACAAATAACTAAAAAATCTGAGTGTGCAGCTTATTTTCTTGCATATAAAAGACACGCTAAATTAAACTCTGAGATCTTATGGTCTTGGTGTTTATAGAGGGCACAACCCCTGTCCCTTTATATTAGAGAATAGGTTCAGCTCCACAGCATACAAAGAACAATTCCATTAATTTGTGCAAGCTGTGAAGGCTGATTTGATTTGCAAACTGTATTTAATTTAATAGGTGATTCTCCATGTGGTGTGAAGACTGCCACTTACGGAACAAGTACCATGCGAGGAAGAGGAATTACTCGATTGCTGAAAAATGCATCTGATCGGTCCATGTCTTTTAGTATTTGAAAGGGTTGGGTTGTTTTTTTGTTTGGGTTTTTTTTTTTACATCCAGGACAGCTGTAAATTATAATTTTCCTTGTTTCTCTAAGATAACCAGCCGTTTCTTCAGACTGTTTTTCATCTTACATGCAACCTTCACAATTCAAGTTCTTGATAGAATGATAAAACTATTGACTGTATTTAAAGAAGACAAAAGTCTTGTTTGTTATCTACAGAAAGACTTTGAAGGGACCTGACAGTTGCATCCTCTCTTTAAAAATACACGCTATACTAGTTCTATTTCTTAATGGGTGGAGTGCAAATTCAAGATCTGTTAGTCAGTATCATTGGAATAGAAGAATTCTTTAGTAGCTTTAAACAAGTCCTTTATTTCGTCCTAAATTACGTCCTTCCTCTCTTCAGCACGTGGAAGATAGAATTTTGGTGTATAACAGTCTCCCATCAAAAAATGATGGGGGAGGAGCATTGAAGGTATGAAGGGCCACACTAAGGGAATGAAAGGTATAACAGTCTCAAAGGTTTGCTGTAATTTGTCAGTTCTAGCCATGAAGAGTGTGAGTCATCATTCAAGGCAAAAACCCAGACTTTCTATGGAATGTCTTGAAAGAAATGTGGTGGCAAATTTATCCACCTATTAATGTTCTTTTAGAGGCACAGGCTGTATACATCAGGAGTAAGTATAACAGATTTTTTTTTTTCCCCTTTAAAAAGAATGCATGTCCCTCAAACTTAAAGACTGAAGCAGAGTGTAGGTGTTACAGGGTTTTTTTGAAAGGAATATCAAATTCAAACTGATACATTAATCTGCAGATAAAATTTTATACGTTTAGTCAGACTGGGTAGATACCAGTCAAAATTATTTGAGGGCACATAAAAACTGGGAGACTGATTATCACTAAAGTTAGAAGTTCCATTTTATGGAGGTACAAGCCTTGGACTAGTCCCCAAAAAGTTGTCTCTTGTCTGAGCCTCGTACTTAAAGCTTATTTTTTTGAGTTGTTCCTGCATTTTGTTGCAACAGAGGTCCATTTGTGAAATACTATTTCCATAGCAACTAACTGTGAGAAGATACTTATTTCATTCCTTGTAGGAATTAGGCAGTTCATGCTTTTTGATAATAGAAGAAGAAAAAACCAACAAAACAAAACCAACCAAAAGAAGATGATGTAACAGGTGTCCATTTAGTAGTGGTAAAGGCTTCTCTGCATTGGAGTAGTTGTTTGAGTTTTACGTTTCTTAACTGACAGCCATTGCTGCATTGACATTTCAAAACATACAGAGCTGTACTCTTTCTGAATTATTTTCAGAGGTCAGTGCTGCAATAAAAGTTTCAGGTTCAATTCTTGGGAAGAAAATTAATTTTTGTTAATATACTTATTCAGTATCAGTGTAAGTATACAAACCTAAGAGCCTTTGTTACTGTGTTTAAGGTATTATATATTTTCAAGTAGATACAGAATCTGAGCAGAAATGGAGAAATGCAGAGTTAGGGTTCCATGTCTATACCTTATTACTTGTAACTTAAATAGTATATAAGCTGTAGAAGACCTTGCTGTAGGCAGTGGACTGTTAACTAGGTCAGTAACTGTCTTACTGTAATAACCAACAACCTGTGGTGGGTTTTGTAGTGAAAACAGTTAAGATCTGTAAAATGAGAATGAGTATACTAACGATGTAGCCCGTTTAATCTATTATTCTGCATATATTGAGGGGGATCCCTAACAGCTGTTGGAAAATTATAGAAAATCCTTTAATTTTGGAGCTCTGCTTCCCTGGTTTTGCAGTTTGAAACTTCGATTTCTTGAAAAATAAATTCTGCTTAAGAAGCATTACTATATTGTGCTTTCCTTTAATGGAAAAGTAAAGATGAGAGAAAGATGGTGACTTATAACCTTAGCACACTTCTTAAGTGTAAGGAATAGTACTGGTAAGGCACAAACTGTGGGTCAAAATCAGAACAAAATTCTTCCCACTTGTATGACAGAATTCTCAAGAAGTAAAACCCAGTAAAGGCAGAATGGCTCTTGAGCAGGGTTTGAGTGATGCAGCCTGGGAGTTTTAAACATGTACTTTTCACGTGGTAAAAAGTAACAGTAACTTAATACTCTTTGCACAGAGGGGTATAAGCTAAACTGTCTAAAGAGGTGTTGTTATAAAGGAGATACCTAACATTCTATCAAATGTGACTTTCTGTCCTCCTGTTAGTGTAGCTTACTCAGTCCCATGACAGTAGTGGGTAACAGTCATCTGGGTTTTGCATACACATTAGAAAGTGAGTAGATATTTTTGTTCTTGTTATATGAATAGTAGATGAGTTGTTGAATTGTGCATTACTACTCTAAAGGTTTTGGCTAGAACAGTTGTCTGAGGGTCATGAAAATGTAATGGACTGTGGTGACAACTTTGCTGATCTAGTCTATGTCATCAGTTTATTAACCTATAAGCTACTGCTGCTGTGTAGTAGAAACTATGATTATGTCTGTTAATTGTGCATTTCTGGCTTGTCCACCTTCTTTCAATAAATGGTAGAAATTATGTATGCAAATAAGTTCCTGTTGGCCACTATGCTCCAGTTAAGAATATTCTTATCAGCACTTTGTATTCTGATTTAGCAGAAATGTTCTCTTAAATATATACATATATACTGTAGATACAGTAATACCTTGTTTTGGAAGGCTGATCTTCCTAGTAAAGATCAAGGTGAAGAAGGCATTCAGTCCCTTGACCTTCTCCTTGTCCTTTATGGCCAGCTCCCCCTTCCCATTCATTGCACCCATAGAAGTCCTTCTTGTTGCCCTTTGTGTGCTTCACCAGATTTAGCTTTGGGTGGGATTTGGCTTTCCTAACCCCATACCTGCACACACAGTATCTTTGTATTTCTTCCAGATCGTTTGTCCCGGCTGCTACCTCCTGTATATTTCCTTTTTACATCTGACTTTGTCAGGAGCTCTTTGGTCAACATCTGCTTGTTTTCCTGTTTGTCTTGGAGGAAGTAATACTTGAAAAATCAACAAGCTCACCTGGATTCTAACAAGCAGATCTCTGAACAAGGCCAAAGACTGCGTTTTTGAGGTCAAGGGTTGTGATCCTGCCTCCTGCACTTTTCCTTCCTCCCAGGATCCCAGACTCCACTATCTCATGGTTACTGAAGCTAAGTTTACCCCCCAGCCTTCACGCCCCTGACTAGTTATTTCTTGTTTGTAAGCATGAAGTCCAGCAGAAAGCGCCTCCCCTCTTTGGCTCTTCAGCCATTTGTATCAGGAGCGTCAGGCTTCTTCCAGTTGTCTGGATAAGACCTTGTGTACTGCCTCCTGCTAAGGCTGGCTGCAACAGGCCACAATGTCACCCATGTTGGTCTGCCCTTTCTCTGTGTCTAACCCCTGAGCTCCCAACTGGCTCGTTGTCCATCCCCAGGTGGAGCTCTGTGCATTCCAGCTTCTGTCACATAAAGAGCAGCTCTCCCTTCTCACCTCCCAAGTGTGAGAAAACAAGCTGGGCAGTCAGTGATGTGTGGGAAGGGATGCCTAGTCATCTCTTTACTCCTGAGGCCTGTAGGCTCAACACTTGTGCCAGCTTCAGGAGCTGCATTATAACAAGTTATCAGAGACTCTTTGCTGTGTCTAAAGTAAGATTAATCTTTTTTACTTCTTTAAAGTAAGCAGTATGTCAGTCATCAAAATCTTAAAAGATGGAAGGCAGTAATTGGGTGGGAATTTTCTGGGTGGAGGGTCTGTCAAGTATTGGATGTTGGATTTTGCTGTTTGGGTGCATGTCAAACTGGAGGAAGCAGTGCTGTGATCTTTGATCAAATGGCATAGTTGATATTCATACCACTGACTTTGTTCTTTGCCAGCTACCTAGAGTGAGGTCTGTGCTGAGTTATAACCAAATAGAAAACTGGCTTCTATTTCAGGGACTCTGGGTCTTGAGCTATCCCAGTTAGATGGTGTTGTGCTGAACATCAGATTAAATAATATGATGAAAAAAATAAATGAATAAAAATTTGTGTTGGGTGAATGAAAACCTGTATTCGGGGAAGCCCAGTCTGGATTTCCTTGTGAAATAGCTGTAGTTTTTCCGTTCCTGGTATCTTTTAAAAAACCCTGCGTAATTAACACAAGAGGGACTGTGCTTTTGACCTGTTAGTTGAATTAAAAAGTGCTAATCTTTTCCCCTAACAAGAATTTCAAAATTTTCCCAAAAGTTGACTCAAGTATATTTATGAAACTGAGTTTTTAATTTCTAGTTGATAGAGGTATATGCATCTGACTGCAGAGGCTTTAACAACGTCTTTCAATTTGGCAGAGTAAATGTGCTGTAGTAGAGCAGGGGAATAACAAGTTTGTTATTTAGCTTCTGCCCTCTTGATGTCTTCTGCAGGATTATCATCCCTCATTTTCACCTTGGAATGAGCTGCCAATTAATTTTTATTGCAGTCATTCAGAAAAAATGAAGAAATCGTCAAACACTTTTATTAGTCTAACCCTCTATTATCTTTGTTCCCTCACTTTTCCTTGGTTCCATCTTAGAAGCTCCTGCCATTTTCAAATCATTCCCCTCACTCCATAGTGAACAGGTGAAATGCAGGAGAGAGAAGTTCCAAATTCCCTTATGCTGGGCTGTAATAAATTTAGTACTAGTTCCAACACATCCAGAATTAATCTTGACGGTTTGCTCATTGTACTGTGAACTTCTTCAGATAGAAGACTGCCTTGGTGTCTTTCCTGGAACAGATGATACAAATAAATAGAAAAGTAGTGCTGTTACTCTAGCAACAAGAATTGAGATAATTAACCCTTGTCTGACTGATCAGTTCTGAATTGTGTGCTGTACTGAATCTTGAAATAAGCAGTGTCAGCACCAGCTTTTGTGTCTGTGTAATACTGGAAATATTTCTCAAAGTCTTGAGAAGAGTGAGGAAGGCAGTGAGAGCAGACCTTGGGGGTTATGTGGAAAAGGGGTAGGGGTGCAATCCCTGGGAGGCAGCTCTAAAGAATAAAGGAGTTTTATTACTGTTGGGAGTTCATTAAGAACAGCATCTTCCAAATGCAAGAACAGTCCAGGAAGACAGGTAGATTGTAAAGACAAGACAGTCCCTGATCAGGGAACTCATGGCTGCACCCTAGTCCTAGTGTAGTATAAGGGAGGTAGAAGCAGGTGTGGGCTACAAAGGAAGAATGCACAAATACTGTCCAGGCCTCTAGAGGTGGTGTTTGGAAAGCCAAAGCTCTCCTGGAGTTGATGCTTGCAAGGGATCAAGGTCAACAAGAAGAGCTTTTATGACTTTGTTAATGGTAAAAGACTGAACAAGGAAAAAGCGGTCCTGTTGCTGAATGGTGTGAGTGATTTAGTAACACAGTTGGAGCAACACAGATAAGGCTGAGGTGCTCAGTACCTTCTTTGTTTCAGTCTTTTCTAGTAAGGTCTCTCAGATCTCTATACTCAGGAAGGGTTCAGGGAGGAGAACACCAGCAGTGGATGAAGAGTGAGTTGGGGATCAGTTGGGAGTTCTAGACCCATACAAATCCATAGAGCCAGAGGGGCTGCATCTGAGGATGCTGAGAAAGCTGCCTGATACTTTTGCAAGGCTCCACTCTCACTTCTGAAAGGTCACAGAAAGTCCACAGCAATGAAAGGCAAAAATCACACCCATCTGTCAAAAGGACCTGCTGAGCTCCAGAGGACTCAAAGAAATCATGGAGCGAGTCTCTTGGAACGCGTTTTTGGGTATGTGAAGGAGAGAGGGGGACTGGAAAGAGTCAGCATGGATTTGCCAAGGCTATATCATGCCTGACCAGCCTGGCTGCTTTCCATGATAGGTTTGTGAATAAAGGAAGAAAGGTAGTGGTTGGTAGTGACTTTAGCAAGGCTTTCAGTACAGTCTTTCATAGTATGCTTGTATCCAAATTGGGATGTTACCAGTGTAGATGGGTGGACAACCAGATGGTTAAAAATCTCTTCATATTCTACATAGAGGCCAGTTACAAGTGGGGCACTGAAGAATTCTATACTATGGCCTGTTTAGTGACTTTAGCAGTGATCTGGAGGTGGAGTGCACTCTTGCCTGCAGAAAATACCGAATTTGGGAGACCAGCTGATATGATTAAGAGCAGAACTGTTATACAGAGGAATCTGAACAGGCTTGAGGAATCGGCTAATAGGAACCTTATAAAATGCAGCGAGGTTCTGCACTTAAGAAGGAATAACACTTTGAGACACTACAGCCAGGACTGTCAGGAAAGCAACTTTGCCAAGAAGAAAGCCTCAAACTAGGAAGGGAAAAAAAGGCAAGAAAAGGAAATTTGGAAGGTGAAATGGGAACTAGGGTGTTGATGAGAATACTTGCCTTGCAGAGTGTATCAGAGGACTGGGAATCCTGACTCCTCCTTATCTCCATGCTTCCGCACTGTGGTGATCTGTGTCTCCAGTCAGATCATTTAACTTTTGTCACATCACTCTCACTCAAATGATAGTGATTTGCCTCCAACATTCAGTAGACCTTGGATGAAAAGTGCCTAGGTAGGAATAAATCTTAAAGGCTAAGTGACTATATTAGAAACAAATAACAAACTTTTTTTTTTCCCCCCCAGTAAGCTGCATAGTATATTGTTTTCAGAATGTTATAAGCAAGTGTTTTGCTGATTAAGGATACCCATTAAACTCAGACACCAGAGTGAAAAGAGTAGGTGTATTTTACTGGTGATAACCAGATAATCTAACAGTGTAATATAGAAGAGATGCAGTAAGGCAGAATAGTGCACCTAAAGCAACAAACAGGAAAATACAGGGTAACACATCAAATCATTACTACATGAGAGAGACAATAGTGATTAAGATCCATCCATCCCCACTTGCATACGTTACCATCATCCAGCTCTGCAGTCGCTGGGGAGCCCCGGTTACAGCGAGGATGGGAGGGCCTGTCCTGGCAAGTGGGAAATCCTACACGGTGCATCCACCCGTAGGTGAGGCGTCCAGAGTTGCTGCAAGCAGGTCCAGCCTTATATACCCCAAAATGTGCAAGCCAGAATAGCTGGCACCTTTGTTTTGAGCAGAAAATTTCTGGTTTCATTCTTCTGTTGGATTCCACCCAAAGCCTGGCCAGGGCTCAGGGGGGAAACCAAGGGAGTTTACAACGAGGCCAAAAACTTGGGTTCTCAGCCTTGAAGAAGGCTAAACAAGGGAAGTTGGATAGGTTCTCTCAGCATTTTATCCTCATGACTGATTACGTTCTGTCTAAACTGCATCTTTCACTAGTGAGCTTACATATTTTGCTGATGACTACATGCTAAGTTAGCAGCTTCAGCTCAGGGCCTGTTCTTCAGGCTTCAGTATTTCAATGCTTTAGCACTTTTTACAGCAGCATAAGTGGGTTGTTATAACTTGGTACGATACTTGCTAGCACAGTGGTTATCAGTTATAAAATATATGGGATTCATCTATAGGTCAACTCTGGCTTGGGCTGATTGTCCAAGCCTTAGCACTTCAGCAAGTGAAAACGTTAATGTGAATGGAAAGAATTAAAGCTGGGAAGTGAAGGAGCAGTGTACTGGGGAGACATTCTTCCCCTTTAAGCATAAGAGGAATCTGTGGTGTAGTCCTGGTTAGTGTAATTGTTTTGAGCAGTACAAGGTGAGCCACTATTGCATATGAATTTTCTGTCTTGTCTACTTTTCATTGAGTTGCTAGTCTGATTGAAGTAGACTTCTTTGTTTCCTTCACATGTTTCATTATAGAGTAAACGGCCTATTGCAGGTGGCTGAGGTAGGGTCAGAGGGAAAAACTGGTAATTTTTAAATACCATCTTGGTATGCTTGGCAAAACTAGTCTTGCTAAGTGATGATGTATCAAAATCTTACTGTGATGATTGTTCCAGTTGGGGTAGCAGATGTCAGTCCTGCAGATGGGAAAAATGGTTTGGTGAGGGCTTAAATCCTTGTGTTCTGGTTCTTCTTGTTAATGCACAGGTAAAGCTTACATGTGCATATTCTTCCATGTGAAAGTTGAACGTAACTAAACACTGATTTACTATATGCTGGGTAAAGGATAAAGTAGGAATTGACTTTTCTGTCTGGTCACTGATTTTTGCGTACTTCCTGCCTTTTGAGGGAAGTGAGTATTGAAGTTGAGTGTATGTACATTAATTCTTTGGAATTAGATAAGTATTGCTATCTTTCCCCATCTTTAAAAAAAATTAGAGGCACTAACATATTTGGGGTAAAGTTGTGAGTATAATATAGGCTCTTGAAATTATTCCTACTTCAAAAAATATACAAGACACACAAGTGATTAATTCAGTCACAGGAAAACCTTGGAGTAAGATAGGAATTTGAACGTGTGTATTTCTGGTTGACTAAGTTTAACAAATTGGTTGAGGAAAAACACATGTAGCATTCTGATAAATACACAACTTCCAGAATGTTTCTTATTAAAAAAAAAAAAAGGAAGAAAAATATGTAAGCAGCACTGAAATATCTCCACTGTCTCTCTGTGTGCTATCACTTAGTTTATTTCCCAGTGTAGAACAGAGCTGAGAGCTGCAGAACGTAAGTAGTTCTGCTATAATCTTTGTCAGGTTTGACTCTCTTGCTTTTTCCCCTGCTAGTTCTTATGAACCTGCTTACAGAAAATTTAATTCATGGTTTTGGGGGTCATTATGTAATCTCTTCTGTGTTTTGTTGCTGTCTTCCTCAGAGAATGCAGATTTGCTAATCTGCATTCTTCTTTATGCTTGAAATGACCAGTGTGTAAATGTTACTTCAAGACTTCAGCTGACAAGCAGCAATTAAGCTTCACATATCCTAAAAATTAAGAGTATGGGATAGGTAACATTGTTAAAATGGTTTAGAGGCCAGAGCCAGTTTCTGACCATAAATAGTTCTGATAATTTTTGAGTCCTTTTGCTGAGCCTTCTTTGAGAATCCACACTACTATCCCTCAGCTGAGTTGAATATTTATAAAAGAAATAGCTTTTGTTTTACAGTAAAAACTTGTTAAAATGCTAATTAGATAATTCATACTATACTTGCTTGTTACAAAAGAGAATAAACATATCAGCTCTGTTTGAGCCATGCACCTTGTTTTTTATATGCCTTCAGTTTCTGTGTGCAGAATTCTTTTTTAGTCATCCATTTTTGCAGTGTTTTGTCATGCATCTAAACTAAGCACGGGAATAGGTCCTCAGAATGTCTTGCTGAATTGCTTTTCAGGTTATTCATTGCCAGAAAGATTTGGGTTGCATGTACTTTGAACCAGAGTTCTTGGTCTTCACAGTTGTTATTAGTACAAATTAATAATTATATTTTAAGTACCATGTAAAACAAAGGCAGCTAGAAAGCAAGGCAGAATAACAGTTCTGGTAGTCTAATTTGCATAGTTCAAAATCTAGAAAATTCTGCCCATGTGTAGGAGGATTGCTGGTTCTTTAAAGTTATATTTTAGATTTTTGTTACAGATTTAAAAGTAACTACTTGGGGGTAAAGGGTATGTGGGAGGCATTAAAGTAAGTTTCTGAAACTCCTGAAGTCGAAGATGGAACAGAGAGCTTTGAAAGGATAAATATTGTAGTGCAAGTCATTTACTGAACATATCTTTTTTTAAAAAAAAACAAAACAAACAAAAAAAACCCAACAAAAAACCCCAAACCAAAGCAACCAAACAGCTGTTAGCATTACTACTACAGTTAGTCTTTTGGACAGTCCATTTTCTTCCAAAGATACTAGTGATGGGAGTTCTCTCTACATTTGCATGCATCTTGCTCATACAGTGCTTCTGATTAAATTGTTACAGTATTGAATAAAAAGGTATCTTTCCTCATTTTCTCCCGTTTTTCTTTTTTTTTTTCTTTTTTTAAGATGCACTTGCTATGTACATGCACTCACACTGTCAGTTTTTCAGAAGCAGCAGCAGGAGCAATGGACTATTTCTGACTTGCCCATGCACCAGTCTGGAGGAAAGCATAATGTAATGAAAATTAGTATTTTGGAACTCATAAATTCAGGAATCTGACAGTATATAGGCTACTAGACTGTTTCTAGATCTTAATCAGCTGCCAGTTACAAATCCATCTAACTTCTTGACTTATCCATTCTATTAGAATGCATTGTTGTTCCAAACAACTTTCATTGGTCATCAGTGAATTTTTTTCCATAGTTTTATTTATATGTGCATGTATAATATATACAAATAACACATTTAATAAAATGTCCTTTAAAAATTTTCTTGCTTAGATCTGCATAAAATAATTTCGATACTGGACAATTCTGTAAGCTGTGACATTTGTGTAACACCATAAACAAAACCACCCTTCCTCAGTGGCTTGCAGTTGGTGACCTTGAAACCTTCTGTAGATCTGGGGATAGGGTAGCAACTCTGTTCTCCAAATAGACCTGCCTTGGCTTCTTTTTGAGGAAAGTGGGAAGTCTTAGAAGACTGCCTATTTTTGGATGACTGGGTGAAACAGTGCTTCACATGTGTGTTTCTGCCTTGAGGTTATATATTCGTACTCATCTTAGGCACTTCTTTCCAGTGAGACAAGGATAGTCTCTCCCAGAACTTGAAGGCAGAGCCATTAGCTTTCATTTTATTATTCAAAAAACCCTTCTTGCAGTAAGAAAGAGGGATTGATTTATTTTCTACAGTAGTGTCTGTGCCTCAGCAAATCCTGAAGATGGCATTGGCCTCCTGCTTCTTCATTCATCTTCAACATCGTCCTCTGCTCTCTGGTTCCTTGTAGGCATTTCCTTGGAGGGTTCATGTCTGTCTTCTCTCTCCCTACATTGTACAGAAGTAGAGATGCTAATGAAAACCAGCTAGAAATTTTAGCGAAGAGATTTTGTGTTAGAATGGTTTTAGACTACTCTGAGCTGACCTGGAAGAGTATCAAACTGAAATACGTAAATTAAGTCTTGCTGGTGACGTAACAGATATGTAACCTACTTTTTTTTTTTTTTTTCCTGATAGCATGTATGTGGAGAAAAGGTGACTGGTACATCTTTTCTCATCCCACTTTTCTTCCAATGGTCTGTTTCCATCATGAGAATAAACAAAAGGTTTCTATCTTGGAGTGACAGTTCTGAATATGGTGCCTCATGGTGATTTAGGCTAGCAAGGACAGAAACAGCTATAGGGACTCAGAGAAATGAGAAACAGTCTGGGCTTTGCTTATCAAGTAGTTGTGCATGCTTGACTAACTTGGACTTACTAACTTCCTTCCAAGGCTTGAATGTTTGGGTTCTACCCCAGAGACCACAAAGGTGGTTGGTCATACTGGGCATATTCTGTGAGAAGAGATGGGAGCCACTAGGGTGGAAACTGTAAAGAGAAAGCATTGCACGCTTTCCTTGGTTTCTTTTTACTCCCCTGCTTTCCACTACATATGTTGATGCCAGAGGGAGAGCATGAACCCTTGATATGTTCCATTCACTTTTCTAGAGAAAGGTACTTACGTCATCTCATAGTCCCTGTCCTTGTCTGCCCGACAGCAGCAGCAATAGGCTAAAATACCAATAACTATAATTGCAGCAACAGCTCCACCAATGATGCCAGCATAAAGAGCTATGTTCATGGATGCTATACAGGAAGAAAAGAATTAGTCTTTTGCAGTGAGAAAGATACCAAATGCAATCAGCACAATCGCTGGACTTCAAACCCCACCACCAGATGTCAGCTCTCCCTACCATATCCACACTGAGTGGAAGTCACATTTATTTTGACTACAGCAACTGGAATTAATTCTGTACTGGGTAGCTGATAAGGCTGTAGGAGCAATCAGTTAGATGGTGATAGGGAAGAGCCCCTGGATCTGAGCAACTGCTGCACTTTATCAATAAAGTTTAGTTTCAGACTTTTGAGGGCTCAGGCCTATCTCACTCTATCCTTTTTTCATTTTTTCTTTTTTTTAAATCATCTGTGAATTAACCCCATGAGTTAAGAGTGCTCTGGCAGTGTGTAAACCAATGCAGAGAATGTATCTTACAGGAAAAAAAAGTGGTATTTTTTTGAGAGAAAGCAGAATTCTATAATTCTGTCTGCATTGCCTCTATTAATCCTTTGCCACTTAGCTAGGGTACTTTTTCTGGTACTACTCTTCTGATAAGCAGCTCTGTCTCTTACGTGGCACAACGCTGACTGTCATGTTGCAAAATTCCTTTCCCACGATGTTTGTTGAAGTGCAGATGTAAAATCCAGAGGTATCTGCCGAGATGTTTTTCAGAGTTATTTGTTCCCCTGTTGCAAAACACAAACCCAGTCCAAAAAAGAAAATAATTAAAGCAGAAGGGAAGTAGGGACAGCAGCCTTTCAATTCCAGTCCCAGGTAGTGGGAGTGATGAGAGGTTATTAAAAGCTGGTGAATTGCTCTTTCTTGCTCAGGACCTTCCATGCTAGTCCCTAGGTTTTAGTGTGATTTGTGGGAGGACAAATGGAAGCGTGCTGTTTTGATTACAGGGAGCATGTGGCATTTGAACATTGTTTTTAGAAAGAAAATTGTGGGTGGAGGGTAAAGAAGTATGTGTGTTTAGTGAAAGCTCTCTTGCAGTGGATTTTGCTGAGAAATGTAAGATGGCTCACACTGATATCTGGTTTTGAGAACTGGCCATCTGATGAATTCACTTGTAAAAACAAAAAGCTCTTAAATCCTTTAGCTCTTAGGATTTCAGATCTGAATGGTTTAGCAGTGGAGAACATAGTTTTCTAGTCTGGAGAGGTCATGCAGGCTGTGAAAATAAATGAAGGAGAAGAAATGCATTGACATGGGATTACTATAATACTGATGTTTTCTGTCCAACCTAACAGAGCTTAGAACCATATATGAAAATTTAGCTCTGCTCAAGCAGTCTTTGTTTATTACATCTCCAGCTGACATTTGTATGTGTAGTCCATGCTTTTTGCTTGTGATCTACTGATAAAGGTCCAGATTCCTGCTCTAAAAGCAAAAGGCTCTGAATACTTTTCAGTGACTTGTTTTATTTTCCTTGTGATCTCACTTCAGCCCTCTCGTGGGTCTGGGATTCTGTTTAGTCTTTGCTGGCGCCTAGTGCTAGATAGTAAAAGAGCATGCAAACCAAGAAATAACAGACTGCATGCTTGATTTTTCTTTTTTTCTTTTTTTCCAGTGTGATTGTATAGCTCTTAGAGTTGCAGTCTATAATGGGACTGTAAATCCTCCTAAATTAAATCAAGAGTAATTGACTGCTGAGTAAAATTGGGGAAAATGCAGGCAGATGCTGTCCACTTTGGAGAGGTTCCTAAGGGGATTCTGCACATGCTGCAGCACTGGGACTTGGTTAGCACAGGTACTTATTACAGAAAAAAATTGCTTGTAGCAACAGTAGGACATCCAGCCATCTTGTGGCAGAAGGGGACAGTCAGCACACTACTTAGACATCGGTGCTCTGATGAAAACAGAAATGAGGTGGAAATGGATAGAAGAGACTCCTGTCCCAAGGAAGAACAGGATGACGGCAGAAGCAGGCAGGCAGTCGTTGCTAGAAGACAAATCCCGGTATGTTCAGGGCTGTGCATGATGCGTTGGCACCACTTAGTGGCCAGTCAAACGAATAAGGTTTGTGTCCCTGGTGATGTCTCATCTTTTGTATAATTTATGCAAGAATCGGCTAGTGAGTGTTGAATATCCTGTCCAGTCTCATCATAGTTAGTTTTACCTCCATAGTGATGCTAGGGTAAGTTAAACCAGGAAGGGTAGGTTCAGATACCAGGAAGAAACAAAGTTGTTTAAAGGAATGCCTCCAAGTCCTGTCACTACTACACTTCAAAGAATATTAAACCCTCATTTCTGTGTGAATACTTTCTAGGCTCTGACTTAAAGCAAATAAAATACTGGGCCCTGCATGACAGTCCTAAAGAACCAGCAGTCTCTTTGATGCTCAAAGCAGGAATGGTGTAATTATTTCTCATACCACCTTCCTCTAGGAGAGGAGTCATCTCTGGAAGGAAAGTAACTTCCAGAGCCAATTTTATTTGACTTCATCCCAAAAGTGACCTGGTCATTGTCGCGCAAGCTGGGATATAAAGACACACCAATTAGAAAACTTGATGTTATTCCTGAATATTTTGCCCCCTTATGCCCAGCAGTTGAGAAGTAATTATTTCTGTCTGCTTCCAGAACAAGCCAGCTTTCTTGCCAGTTGGAGAGCTGCAGTGAAAATCTTAGTGGCCATTGTTACTTCAGGTAACAGTCCTTTTCCCCCTGCTAAGTTATTACTGAGTGTGCCTTGTATCAAAAGGACAACTTCACAGAGTCCTCGTCAGAGAACTTCCTAGAAAAAGCCTTAAGTGTGTTTTTGTATTTATATTTCAAAATCTTTCCAACCTTGATCTACAGAAAGCTCAAAGGCTTGATGTCTTTGAATTTCTCATACCTTCTGTTGTTTGCAGTACACGGGGCTCATTTTGTACATTGAAGCTTTGCCAGGTATATCTGGGCTTTGGGGAGCCCTCATGAGAAATGCAGGTCAGATTGATTGTCTGTCCATATTCTGCTGTCCCCAAAATACTGCATTCTGGCTTGGATGGTGCAACTGAGGAAGAAAGAAGGAATTAATTTTATTAATGATAAGTAGGTTTTTTTGTTTCAACCCATCTGCTGTACCTGTGGGTTTTATTCTTGCTAAACAGAGGCTGGTCTTGCACCTACCACGGTCTTCTCAAAGGCACTGGAGTGAACTTTTCTCTAATTTGTTTCTCCCTTCTTGGCACTGGTCAGCCAAGAAGGAACTGTAAGATGCTTTTTCCTGTATGTCTTATAGTGATGGGTAACTCATCCTTTGATAACTAGAGTATGACAAGCCACACAGGGAATGAGGAATGCCCTGTAATAAGGCAAGAGTTATTAGGAAAGTGAATTATACAACTTTTTAAAGACTATTTTCTCTGTCAAGTATCAAAGGGAGTTGGGTGCTGTAGGCCTTCCCACCTACTTCCATAGTAGTAGGAAAAGACCAAAAATGGAATTGTGGATGATGATTTCCTGGGAATTTGTTTTCCGTTAGAAAATCTGTTGTAAAGCTATGTGGATGTTAGAGGACAGACAGTGTTTTATCCAATGGATCTGATGTTGCCTCCATCATGCTTACCAAGGACAAAAAGAGACAGGGTTGCAGTCTGCCTGGGGGGGTCATTCCTTAGACGAACGATGCATGCGTACGTCCCATTGTCTTCCATGGTCACTGCATTGATGGTGATACTGATGTCCCCTTTGCTTACATCACCATTAAACTGTATACGGTTTTCATAACCTTTGCCATACTGTACAAGTCCATCAAAATACCTAGTGACAGCATCATCCTGATGGAGAGAGAGGAAAGATAATCAATCTGAGTTTATTCTGTGTGAGTCTACAACGTAACTTGATGGATTATCCCACTCTTAAGAGAAGAGCAGCTTGGAAAATAAGGCCTTAAACTGCCCTGGTTTGGCAAAAAGCCAGGAAAAGCATAGAAATTCAAAAGGGGCTGTGTTTCTGTCTGGAATCCCCTTCTCCCACCTTATCTGAAGTCACAAACAACTGATTTCTTTTGCTGGGGTTTATTTACCTTTCCACTCCATGACAGGACCCATGAGACTTGTCTGAGATCCATATGCCAATCAAATTCTCCTACGATTACACAAACTCCCTTGCCTTCTTCCAGCAAAGATCTTCAGAGAAGAGACCCTTGGCAGTTACTACAAGGAGATCTCTAAAGGTGACTTCCCCTCTCACTAATTCTCAAGAAGTCAAGAACTTCAGAGGTCTCTTTACCTTCCCAGACTACATGTGAATGTAGGAGACCTCAGGAATTTCTTCATGCAATCTTATCAACTTTAAAAATTTTATACAGTATCAAAGATATATAGATATATATATATATATATACACACAAACAGATATCTATAATACATATACTTCAGAACATACATATCTTTTTATAAAGTGTCTGAGTATTTCACATATTTTAATATATATTAACCCACAGTACATACAGTGATGTATCCTCAATACACATTTGCAAGACCAGGAGAGAGGAAAGAGAAGAGTGGGGGCTTGCCTAGTATCATGCAACACATTTGGGATAAATTGCATCTAGAATCAGAGTTTCTGTTTGCATAGTCCTGAGTTTAAAGGAAGTCTTGAAGGATTCTTTTTCTTCCAGCTCACTTTCCCACCCACAGTCCTGCTTCCATCTCTCCTCCCACTCTCTGCATGCCCTAAAATGTGTTTCTTTATGCAACTGAATTTACCTCACTCTTGATTTTCCTCCAGACAACAACATCTCCTGAGGTAATAGAAGCCTCTGTTTTAAAATTACAGCGGAGAGTAACGTTCTTCCCGCGTGCCACCTGTATTTCCTTGGCAGGTGCTTCCACAGTCAGGGCATGAGCAGTTACCAGAACTAGGAAGAGAATAAATTCTGTAGTCAGCAAAATTAACGATATCTGGATTCCATGTTTTGTCTCCAGCTTTTTTACATGCCACAACAACCCTACATCCCCTCTGTCATCCATGACATTCCCCACAGAGCAAGAGGTGACATATGCTGGGGCTATTTGACTACAGGAAGCTGCTGCACACGATGGCTAAGAGCTAAACTCAAAAAAAAAAAAAAAAGGCTTTCCTCACTTTCCTCTTCTTTACCTGGACATACATTGCCATAGAGTTTATAAAGATGTTTGGGTGGGGTTTTTTTCTGAGCCCTCTTTCAGTGTGACTGACATCCTTTGGCAGTTCTAAATATACAGAGGGAGACAGATAAACAGATAAGTGCATCAGCAGTCTTAAGGATTCAGGCTAAACTAACAAACTGATACTGTCAAATTTCAGGGATTGGGAAAACTGTCAAATAACTTGCCTCCATCCAAGTCCATACAGAGGTGACATTTTGTGCTAGGGAGACAAAACCTGTTTATGTAATGCCCTGAAAGAGAAAAATCTAGAAAAGCAAAGAGCTTGAAAGGAACGAGAGATAAGAGATAAATAGCTATTCTTCTTTAAAAATTAGTAGGGTAGTAATCACCCTTCTCCAAGAACTGCAGCTCCTGCCTTGTGGAGCACAAGAATAGCTGAGAGTTGAATACAACAGAAATCCCTCTATGCCCTGGTGGAGCATGCAGAGCACTGGATAGGTGTGTGTTGTATGCCATATTCCATTTGACTTGATGCTTAATCCATCATACCTGAGCATTAGCTAGTGGCAGGTCTTACTTATTCTCAGAACTGGGCTGGAGGTTTACCTCTGCCCTGCTATAGATGACTTTCATGCCTGTGGGAAGCTATGTTTAAAAATGCCTGCTTTCTCCTTACAGTTTGTGTAGGGCTTGGGGTTTTTTTATGGCATCAAACTGAATATTTTGGAAAAAAAAAAAAAGTCTGAAACCAGTTAGAGTGCAGGAAGGTGGAAAAAGGAGTGCTGCTCAGAGGCACTCCTGTGACAAAGAGTAATATGGCCCAGTAAGGAGGAAAGTGGAGGAGGGCAGAGATGAATGCTCTCCTGAGAGGCACGCTCTGTGTGGTGGTGAAGGTTTGCTTCTGGAAGAACCAGGCTGAGTCAATGTTCCCTGGAGAAGATTTGCCTGAGAAGTTGCTGTCTAACAAGCTTTGGGCCCTCATTCTGCTTTATCTCTGTCTAGATTAGATCCATAACGAAGTGTAATATGTAAGGGAGGGAACAAAGGATGGCCTAGGTTCCACCTTGCAAGCTGACTGTGAATACTTGCTTTTTTAGGCAGGAAAGAAACAGACACACATGCATTAGGTCAATAAGAGTAAGTCATTGGCAAGTTGAGCACTACCAGATCATTGACTATAGAAGCAGTGAACAATAGTGTTCCTTAGAAAATAACAGCATAGGGACCCAAAAGGTTTTGTTGTCACTGCACTAGGAGCCTGCTGGTAGCAGTTCAGGTACTTGCATAGGATAACATGGGACATTTGGCATGAGGATCTGCTCCCCCTTGGGAGAGGCAAAAGCTTCTGTAACAGGTTCCTGGATCCAGTCTGTTCTCCACAGGATATGGTCCTTCAAGTCTCTTCTTAGAAATGGCTTATACTCCCAGAATTTCTGTATTTTCTCTCTTCTGAGAGAAGTTTGATGGGAGTTTTCACAGCAACCAAACCCTTCCCTCCCCTGCACCCCTCCTTCCTTGCTGCCGGGCAGGGATGCCCTCCCTTCCACAGCTGTCTTCAGAAGAAGCTTCAGACATTTTCAGCAGGAGTGCACAGACTGCCTTCTGTGCTTGTTAGTGTCCTGGCAAGCAAGGCGGCCAAGTGACCAGAGCAGGAGGCTTCCAGCTGAAGTTCTGATCTTTCTGCATTCCCCATTCTGTAACCGAGATGTTCTGTGATCTTGCACAGTTAATGACTTAAGTTTGCATTTTAGTCTTCCTCGGTGACATGGTGGTAGTGTTCTCTTGGGGATTAATTCATTTACAGCTGCTGACAGCAATGAGGAGGAAACCAGCAGGGCAAAGTATTTCTAGCATGGTTTTATTGCAGCCACTCCCAGGTCTTACCCTGCTCTGGAGCACCCACTGTAAGGGCCGTGTTTGTGTAGCCCCAGGGCTCTTTCTGACTGCATTTCTTTCTGACTTTTTTTCCTTGCGCCCTCTATATGAGACACCTATGAAAGCTTTCTCTTGCCTTTTGTGACTGTATAGAGACACCCTAAGTGAAAAGCACCACCATCTGTACTGGGAGATGGAGCAAAACCCATTTCCTGATCCTTTTGTCACTCAGAAACTGGTTCCACCAGGCTGGAGTTCACTGACAGGTCATTAATTCAGCCCTGAGGCAGAGAAGAGACTACCCAACCCTAAGGCTTCCCCTCACAAGTGCTTTTCCTTTTGCCAATCGGATGACTCAAATACTACAATAAATCTTTGTTTTTTTCCAAGCATGTCTTAAGCGCAGAGTCGGGTAACAGCTGAACCAAACCCCATGTTCAAGAGACACAGCCTGTAACAAGCGAGACTGCTTATTCATCTGTTGCTGTCACCCTAATGCCCGAATTCTTCTGATGCTCTCCTGTTTTTCACCCACGACAACTCTTTGTGGCTCCCACTCCTCCCTTGTTAGGGCTCCTTCTGGCTCTCAGGGAAGCTGCACAGTTTCATTCTGGGATGCCATTTACTCACACCGATTTCCTCCTTCCCCCTTCTCACCACATTGCACTTCTTCACAAAGTCGCCAACAGCCAGCTGGTTACAGTCAGCATGTCTAAAAACAGGGGTGTTTTCCTCATGGGTTGGGGCCTTTTTTCTGAGACAAAACAGAATCTGTTCTAACTATGGCTGAAGGGAGGGGAGGACCGAGAAAGAACTTCAGAAAAGGAGAGAGGACTAATAGCCTGTATAGTACTAGAGGGATGGTGTCACCTAGATTTAACCCTTAGAATTACTTTTTTGTGTGCTATCAATTAGTATGTTTTCAGCATAAGAAATTGAGAAAGGTTTTACCTCCCAATGCTCAACTTAAACATTTGTACAAAGGAAGAAGAAAATCAGAGTGATGTGCCTACTTTCACATTCCTTACTAAGTGATAATCAAAACAGAATGAAGGGCAATTAATAGAGTTGGAAACAGAGGAATTTTTTGTTTGCTGGAAAAAAAAAAGAGATCTGGATCAAGCAAAATTATTATTGCTGATTTGTCTTGGTAGATTTCCACTTTTCCTACTTTTGTTACTAGGCAAATGTTTTACTTCACTTTTATAAGGAAATGCTCTGACTTTTAATTCGTGACAGAATCACAGAGTCATCTAGGTTGGAAAAAAATCAGTACTTTACCTCAGAATTTAGCTGAAATTAATTTCAAAGTGGGTGAGGGGAAACCTCTTAAACGTGAAATTTGCAGAGAAAATAAAATTTTGTTTGATTCAGAATGATCATTTGGGGTTTTTCCTTCAGCAAGAAGTTCACAGTACCAGTTATTCACACAACTGCAGTGAAAACTGCAGCACATTCAGGGCAGCTCTGGCATCCCAATATGGCACTGCCATGTGCTGTGCAGTTTCTTCACTCTGGTGCAGGGCAGGAATCTACTATACTTCCTCCAAAATTTTTTCGACAAGAAGAGCTTCACCCAACATACATATCTTTGTTCTGAAAAGTTTCCCATCTATAATTTGGATAGCATGAATGGTGAGAATAATGAAAAAGGAGAATGAATACCAATGTTACACAATTTACATGATGATCATCAAATCATGACCCAAGCACATCTACTGCATATGGAGCATATCCACTTTATCTAATTATGTTAAACGTTGTGAATTTCCTTCTTGTGGGTCTTACTGTTGAACTGAGGTTTTCAGGATTTTTGTTAAAAACCAAGCAATTGCCATGTGCATGTTTGAAGGCTGGAAGAAAGTGTAGGAGCATTGGTATGAGAAGATGTGACAGGTCAAAAAGCAGTGGAACTGAGACTGCAGGCTCTGCAAGACAGGATGAGAAAGGGCAAGTCTGTGAGGAAGGCCAGGGGTGGGCTGGCTGATTTACGTGTATTAGGGATTGTTGTGCATCCCTTTGACATGAAGAATATATAGAGATCACAAGTTGTATCAGAGTACATATAAACAGTAGGATTTAGATTTACAGTGGCAATGCTACATGCAGATTTATGTATAAAAGAATAAAATACAAGGATTTTACCACTTCCAGCTGAGGAAGTTCCTTCTTCAGAGATAAACATTGTATTTAATGGAAGCTATTAAAACTGTTTTTAAAAAATATTTCCAGCCTCATGAAGAATAGCATTCTTTCTGTTCTTAACGCTGTCTTGTGGCTTTAGGAGATGCCTGTGTCTGGACATTTGGCCCAGAGATGGTAAACACACCTGCCTGATCATAAACATGAAGGAACTTTTACTAAACAAAAAAGAAACACACAAAGTCCATTGGAGTACTTGGACTTTGTAGTGCTTTTTCCTTCCGCCCAACCCTGGAGGACATAATCAAATTAGTACTCACTTGCACTGAAAACGAACAGCCAAAGTCTTTTCATTGCCGTCCTCCTCATCTCTCTTTTGTTTCACCTCAAGGTGCTCTTTCTTGTATCTCTAGGTGGCTGGGTAAGTAATTGGCTTTAGCTGAAGGGCTACTTCACAGTGTTCTCACAAGTTCACTCCCTCAGTCTCTTTTAAAGCTCTGCTTTTCCAGTCTGCCACTCCCCTCCCAGCCAGAATGACAAGCCAGATCACCAGTAGGCTTTGACATCGCTTGCTGCTCTCTGCCTGGGGGCAGAGAGGAAACTTGTGAACTCCTTCCCCAGTTGTGAACTTTCTTCCCCAATTAAACTGCCTTTCCCAGTTTCTCCTAACATGCAGGTACATAAAGGAAGAGAAGAGGCAAACCGAAGGGTGCGGTGACTGGGCGTGTACAATAAAACAACTGAAATCATGCATGTGATGACATGTAACCAGGGGAGGATAAGCCTCATTCATCTTAAATATTTATTAAGGGAGCTGTCTAGATCCAGGATTTAAGAAACAGGGGTGCCTAACTCCACTGACTTTAATACTTGAAAGAATATGTAGTTTATGAGAATCTGATGACTAATACATTATCTAAATATAAGTGAGATGCATCTCAGCCAGGTTCTTATGCCTACTGTTCAACTGTCCCAGTGTGTGGCTTGCACAGCAGCCACAGGTGACAGAGGCACCTTTATGCTGAAAAGGCTGTTAGAGAAACCAATCAATGGCTTGTAGCATGCTAGCTACATTTCCGTTGAGGCATGCGCAGTGAAAGTCCAGCCACTGCTCCCGTATTCTGGATGGACACTTGGAAAGCACAAATAACTGCTACTATAATTGACTGAAGAATAAAAGGAGGACTGATGGCAGCTCAGGCAAATATCTGACATTACATTTAATTGAGTGCAGCTGGCTAGCACGTCTTTTAAACTCTTCACTGCCAACAGGCAGCAGAGGATGTCTCTGTCCGGAATAGTCATCTGTGCTCTATTTCTAGCCATTTGAGAGACAAAGTCACTTTTAGGGTGTGAGTGATCATTTTAGACATCTTAGATGGGGACTTCATGTCTTCAGACATTTTTCTTCAGATTAAATTAATCATACAATGATACTGATTATACTGATACCAATGGTACTAATGAACTCTGTTTTGATTTTTGAAGGAGGCTACCTCAAAAGTTGGTGTCTACATCAGAGATACCCGTGTTTAGTCCAGTAAAGTGGGTCTGGATCTTGATCTTGTGCTGACCCCATACTTGCATGGTAAACCTGCCAAAAGCCATGGTAAAGACTGCCTCTTTTTCTGTATGGCAGTTATTCAAAACACCTCTAAGATAATGAAACTTACTAGTGACTGGAAATCCAATCAGTACTTTTGTGCTTGCTACATAACCTCTGTTCTCTTCAGTTAGCACAAAGCAAATTAAAGCACATGAGACTACAGAAACTATATTCCTTGGCAACCTTCCAAATTAGGGCATTCAGAAGAAAAATCCATCCTGCTGTATGTGTCTCATCTTTGATAGGCTGCAGGCGTTAGGAGATGGCAAGGGCCCTGCAAAGAGAGGACAGCTTTTTTCCAGAAACAGCTTGCTAACTTCTAAATGCTAACTACAAATGATTCAAGATGTAAACAAAATTGTAGCAAGGTCAGTAGTCTCCTTTCTCCTCTTTGGAGCCCACAAGGATGAGGTTCCTCACAAGGATGAATTAAATTTTTACCTCCTTTAAAGACTTTAAGATCTTTGTGACTTTATTCCACAGCCTCCAGGGAGAGACATGTAGGGTCTTTGCCCTAGCTTCCACACTTCTGATTTTGCTCCCATTTAATATTTTAAGTGAATCTGATGAACAGAGATAGTGACAGAAATGCCATCACTGTACACCATCTGCCCATACTTCCTCTGTTAATTCTCAGTTCTCTACATAACAGCTTTGAGTATTCACCAGAAGAAGTTGGTTACAGTCCCTGACAGACACTGTACCAACTTGGTAATCTTGCTGTTATCCTCTTCACAGAAATAAGACTTTCACTATCATTGATACAACCTCTCTTCTCTCTTTTCTCCCCAGTAATTTCAAAACTCACTTAACTGATTTCAGCTAAATTTGACAGATAGGAATCTTAAAGATGGGAAGTTCCTTTCAGTCTCGTAAAAATCACTAATCCCAAATCAGTTGGGATAAGAGAGAAATCCGAGTTAATGGAACCTCTTAGGCATTAATCATTGTCTTCCATTCCAAGAATCTGTAGTTGTGCCACCAGTGCACCTAACTATGGTCTGTCTCATCTCTTGCACAGCCAGGCAGATGGGGAAATATGGTATAGCAAGTAGTCATGGGGGCAGGAGCTGATGGCTCCGTGAGAGATGTTTATTGTGCTAGGGCACCTGGACTGCAGGATACAGTTTCCAAGTTCATTGGAAACCAAGCTTGTTAATCCCACTGCCTGTGGAAATACATGGGGTTTAGTCTGTTTTCTTTAGCAACTGGCTAGTAAAGAACCCACAACAGAGAGAACTTACAGAGTTGAGCTGAAAACAGCGCCTATAACAGTAGTTCCTCAAACACCTAAAGCAGGTCCGAGTTTAGTAACCTTACTAAAAGATAGTATGTAGGTTAAGCACTGCATGTTAACTCTGAAATAAATGCATTATTTTCACATAAATTTGTCGTTTAACTGTTAAAGTAACAAGGTGCATCCTCTCCAAGTGTACTGGCGTGTGTCTAGTTCCACTGCTCTGGGGAGGAGGGACAGGTGCCACATCTCGCCTCATGGTCCGTTACTTGGAGAGGCTGCCTTGTCTGGTGTCTGTGCAGAGATAATGCTGTGGAAGTGATTCACTGTGGGAACAGTTTAACCCTCCCTCTATTGGTCACACAGCTGCGTTACAAGTAAGTAAGTTGGTGCTCAGATTGATCATGTTCTGTTGTTTTAGAGACTTAGCTTAATAAGACTGGTTTCCTAGGTATCATAGAGAGCATATGCTTCAACACCTGATACTTACATAAATCTGATAGCAAGGCACTTGTCTAGATGCACTTTATTTATAGCTTTTGTTAGTTATTTAGGCCTAGATTGGAAAAGGTATTTAGGCACTTCTATCCCATCACTTCTCCCTGGCAGTTCTCGTTGGAGGCCTCGGGAGTGTTGATAAATGCAGGAGGCAAATGTACAGTTTACCTCTGAGAAGTCAGTAGAGCTGCCCAAACAGAAAGACTGGAACAGCTGGCAATTTTAAGAGATTTTAATTTTGTTTCTGGGTTAACTTTCTTTCCCTGTCTAGTGTGAGCTGCTGAAACTCACAGGCATTGGCACCACAGCTAAAAGAACTGCTATAGGTACTGTCAACACTGCCAAAGCTTTGCCATGGCCCGACTTCGGCTAACTCAGGCCTATATCTTAGCATAGGGTGAAACACATCGACTTCTTCATCACTCACCCATGGGCAATGCAAACCCTTAAAGTCTTATTTTTGCTAATGGCTGCAGCTCTGGGGAATCTTTTTGCTGATACATAAGATTTTTAGGGATATTATTACTTTATTTACATTAAACTGCCATTGACATGAAAAGCTTTAATACAAAGCTAGGGTGGCTTTATTGTCTTCCCAAAAATACATCCTCTGATAAGGCTCGCCTATAAAAGCCAATGAGGATTAATGCGTAGGTAGTGTAGTGCTAACACTATAAATGATTGTAACTCCTGTTAAGACAGAGAAAGATGAACCTTCTGTCACGTCCTGCTCCGACGAGGGGGACAAGTGACTCAGATTCGCAAATCCCCAATTGGAGCGGACAACAAGTCTCCAAGTTCCAGCATTTATTAACTACCTACAATGTACTAATTGAACACATGATAATTGGCTAAGTACAGAGCAAGTTGTGGCGAGCAATAAAATATGGTTTGCATTTCTTAATAGAAAAAGGAAAAGAGGGAGATAGAGGGAATGGGGGAATACAGATCACCGGTCTGGGTTCCTGTGCTGATCCTGCCGGCGACGGTTCCAGGAGACGGCCGTCTTTTTTGCTGGCATCCGTCCTCTTCACTTCAATACTCTCTCCAGACGGCCGGGGGGGCAGGGAGAGGGGGTCAGAGAGAGAGAGAGAGAGCGCCCTTTCTTCGCCCCTTTGATTTATACCCACTTTCCTTGGGTCGGTCCCCTAGGTCAATCCACAGACCTACGTATCCCATGTACGGGGAGGGGTAAGGTGTTTCATGGGATGATGTCACTAGCATGATCATGACAGCCCTCGTTAGCATATTGAGGGGTGTCAACTTTAATATGCATTTTGTGGATAATGAAGCAAAGTTCATTCACCGGACACATGGCCCTTGAAATCTGCCCAGGTGCCCCAGGGAAGAGCCGTCCTGTCTCCACAGGGCTCTCTCCCCCAGCTACATCGGGCAGCCTTATCAGCTTCGGCCTCCACAGCGTGCACCCTGTGACTCATAGTTTTGTCTTGCGAGTGTTTGAGGCATTTCTTCAATCAGCCTCAACTTTTGCTTTCCCAGGCTGTTTGTCTTAGTTTCTTACAGGCCTGGTTTCTCGTCTCTCACACCTTCCATCAAGATCCCATCTTTCCCTCTTAAGAGAACAGCACCTGGCCATGTTCAGTTTGGGTTCATCTATGAATGGATATATTAATCACCAATGACAGATGCCCAACCACTTATATCTTGTTACTTTTTGCAGTGTTTTCATGTGCATACATTCATTAGCAAAGATTTCTAGCGTCCTTGCCTCTGTTCTGCATGGTCATCTTGATCCCATAAAGCAACAGGTTGTAACAAACAGTGAGGAAGGGCTGCCTGCTGTCTGTGTATTCTCCACAAGTCTGCAACACGTGTGATCCTGTCTGTATCTCTACATGTGAATGGTTGCAATGGGCAGGGCAGAGCTTTCAGGTGTAGCCATCATCCTCTACTGCACTTGTGTCCTAAAGATTCATGAACAGGATTTTCAGAAGCAGCTCAGTGACTTAAAAGCATCAGTTTTTACTGATTGTCAATGGTATACATCCTCCCACAACATATAGGTCCTTTGAAAACTCTCTTCTTCAATAATAAGTGAGTCCATAGGCAAATGTCTTTAGATCACTTCCTGCCTCAATTAGCAGTAATTAACAAGAATACATATGGCATTGCATTGCAGAAGTGGCTAAAAATTACATTGCCTAGAGAAGGCAGCTGTAGGATCAACACAATCTATTCTCTTTTGGTACATGAAACGATTAGGATCTCTTCAAACGTGTAATCAGTAATCCATTTCTCCTCTTGATACGACACCTGAGATTCAATGTACTACTTTGTGTTGTTCCTACTTGCTCACCCCGGTGACTGTATTAACACAAGTCTAGGCTATGAGCACACAAGGACTTGAGTGCCTGTTTCATGGCTCTTCCCTGCCATGAGGTGGATCCCTACAGATGTTGCCCCATCCCCATGTGGGGATCCAGCACTCAAGTAAATTGGAAGGGGGATTTTTAGGCCCTGCCCAGCATGATGCAGCAGCAAAGGTATCTGTGGTATGAGGTAGATCAGCTCTCTTCTCCACTTTTCTTGTTCACTTTTTTGTTTGCAAAAGAAATCAACAGTGGGATGTCATTGCATGACTCGGAACTGGACCCCCCGGTACAGGTAAAAATAGCACTTAGGCTTTCATCTGGATCTGCCCCAGACCAGTGTGGCCCATGAGCTTTGCTGGGGCATCAAGAGATGGGAACTGTAGGTTTCCTCTTTGAAAAGGCATTGGAGAAGACACAGTGTACTTCAGTCCTAGCTCTTCCAAGA
This sequence comes from Athene cunicularia, assembly GCF_003259725.1. NCBI lineage: Eukaryota > Metazoa > Chordata > Aves > Strigiformes > Strigidae > Athene > Athene cunicularia. Next base: position 112,198,168 of record NW_020799091.1, read on the forward strand.
ACAAAAATCAGCTAATCATACAATCATAGAACGACAGAATGGTTTGGGTTGGAAGGGACCTTTAAAGGTCATCTAGTCCAACCTCCCTGCCATAAGCAGGGACATTTTTCACTGGATCAGGTTACTCAAAACCCCATCCAACCTGGCCTTGAACACTTCAGTGATGCGGCATCCACAATTTCTCTGGACAACCCATTCCATATCTCACCACCCTCATAGTAAAGAATTTCTTTCTTATATCTAATCTAAATCTACCCTCTTAGTTTAAAATCATTGCCCCTTGTCCTGTTATTACAGACTCTGGTAAAAAGTCTCCATCTTTCTTATAAGATCCCCTTTAAGTACTCAAAGACCACAGTAAGGTCTCCCTGGAGCCTTCTCTTCCCCAGGCTGAACAGCCCCAGGTCTCTCAGCCTTTCTTCATAGAAGTGTCCTAGCCCTCTGATCATTTTAGTGGCCTTCCTTTGGACCCACTCCAACAAGTCCATGTCTTCTGCTGGGGGCTCCAAAGGTGGATGCAGCACTGCAGGTGGGGTCTCGTGAGAGCGGAGTAGAGGGACAGAATTGCCTCCCTTGACCCACTGGCTATGCTGCTTCTGATGCACCACGGGATATGGTTGGCGTTCTGGGCTGCAGGCACACATTGCTGGCTCACAGACAGATTTTCATACACCAGCATCCCCAGCCCTTCTCTGCAGCCCCCAGCCTGTACTGATATCAGGGATTACCCTGACCCAGGTGTAGGACCTTGCACTTGACCTTGTTAAACTTCATGATGTTGAATGGCCCCACTACTCAAGCCTGCCACCGTTTTTCTGGATGGCATCCCTGCCCTCTAACAAATCAAGTGCACCGCTCACCTTGGTGCCATCCATAAAATTTCTGAGGGTGCAGTCAGTCCCACTGTCTATGTCATTAATAAAGATATTGAACAGTACTGGTCCCAATATGGAACCCTAAGGGACACCACTTGTTGCTGATCTCCATTTGGATGCTGAGCCATTGACTGTAACTGGATGCAGCGATCCAGCCAATTCCTTATCCATCAAATAGTCCATCCATTAGAGGTAAGAATGATGTGGGAGACTGTATCAAAGACCTTACAGAAGTCCAGGTAGTTCATAGGTAGCTTGCTTCTAGTAAGCATGGAGTGGCTCATCCTGCACTGTGTTTCCCAAGGACATCAGAGGTCATACCAGCATTTCAGGCTACGGCTGGTGGGATCCAACTTGCCTTGAGGCTCCCTGCAGGTGGAGGTCCAGTCTCACTGGCTCTGGGATCTCCTCTGGGCTCCTCCTGCAACTGGGAAATGTCAGAGGATACAGCTCACAGTGGGGAAGGAGTTAAGTGTTTGACCAGCTGCTGCCTATGAGGCACTGAATTCTTTCCCATGCAATCCAGCAGCCAGTGTCAGGACATCACTATATTTAGAAAGCTGATAAAGGTTTGGTGCCGACAGTTGTCCTGCCCCTTGATGAAGAAACCTCAGAGAGAGCGAGAGGGGGCAGCTGATTTCTCTCCCCTTAGTACCATTCCCTGCCAGGTTTCCTGCCCTCTTCACTGGACTCCTTCGGCGTACCTCTGGCAGGGACCCCCGGCAGAGTTGTCCAGGCACAGGGTTAGGTAAGTGCTCTTTTCCTTGCTCCTCTGGCTCCCCGCCTGCTGCCTGTGAGTGGCAGCCACTCCTCAGCCTGCTTGAAGGCACTCGGCCGTGGTCCTCCTGCCTGAGGCCAGCTGCTGGGGCCCTTTGGAGCCACTGCTGGCTATTGTGGCACAGCACAGCGAGGCTGTAGTCGTGCTGACCAGACCTGGGGAAGCATCAGCTGCTGTGTTTTCATGCTTCTAACTGAGCTATGGCCCCTTTGCTCTCCCACGCCCAGGGTGGGCACAGCAGCCTCCCCACAAAGGATTACAAGGACAAAGTCCTGAGGCTTAAAGCGCCTTCAGCCTTGAGTTTTAGGAGCGTTTCATTTTGGGGAGGCGAGGTCTCATGTTTCTTGCCCGCAACGCTCCTTCCAGTCCAGCTCCGGCTGTGTACAGCACCTTCCAGCCACCACACATGGCTGAGCTGGCCAAGGGGAGGATAGAGTTTCTGCCCTGCCACCCCTTCCTTCCTGGCCTTCCTGCACGCTTACTCACAGGCAAGAAGGGCATCAGCACTTGCTGGGCAGCAGCCAGGGAGCTGCGTAAGGCTTCGGGAGCGGCAGGCACCCTGGCAGAGGAGCCAGTGTGGCTGGCTTGTGAGGGCTGCTCGCAGGACTGTGGGAGCCCCTTTGCCATACCCCGCCTGCCACCGCTGCCCCACAGCCAGGGGATGGCCTCCCACCTGGACCTCGGTAATAGCCCTCCCTCCTGCTGTGCTCCCCTTGTAGAGGATCCTCTCACAGCTGCCATGGCCAGCAGCAGAGATTCAGACAGTGAGCAGGCGGTGCTGCACGATGAGGAGGACGAGGGACAGGACGTGAAGGCCGTGCAGGCCCACTATCTCCGCAGCCCCTCGCCCAGCCGGTGAGTATGCTTGCTGCCATGGCCTCCTGGTAGCACGTAGTAGGTCAGCTTGGCTTCCCTCCTATTCCACCACCTCCTGTCTGCACAGGCACTTGGATTAAGCGTGGAGTGTCCAGGGCTTCCCCCCACTCCCTGAGGCGGGGTTAGCATGCCAGCAGGGAGAAAGACTGCAGAGACAGAACTCCTGTGCTACTTAATCCATCCCGCTGAGAGTGTATGTGCACATGGAGGGGATAAATTGCAGAAAGCATTACTGTGGGGTGGTATCGTTGCTCTTCCCTTTCTCATCCTTTCATGTCTGTGCCCATGTCGAAACTTCTGATCCAGATTTCAACTCTTCCCAAATTCAGCCCCATTTTTCTGTCCATTATAAGGACCTGTGGATTTTTTTATGTTGACATTAGCCTTTCCCAGCCCCAGAAAGACTGAGGGTCTTCAGATTTGGGTTTGGTTCAGAGCCATCTTTAGCCACAAGCTTCAGGCACTGAACAGGAGGCTGTCACAGTGCAAGCTAAAATTGAGTTACCTCAAGCAAAGCAAGCATGATTAGATGTGTTTTCTCCTATACAAGTAAAAATATATCCCTCTGTACTCTTTTCCTAAAGCAAAATGCTCTGCAGGGCTTTCTGTACACTTTGAGATCCTTTAGCTGAAGGCAGGGAGTAGGGATCAAATTTGAAAAGAACCTGCCCCAGTGGCCCTCAACAAGTAAGAGGTTATGAAATGTTTCACATTAACTGTTGGGCACTGCAGAAAAATGAAGACAGAGTGCTTATTTTATTTAACTACATGCGTTTAAAAATTGTTTAGGAAGTTCACTGAGCTCACATAAAGTAAAATTATGTATTGAACTTGGTAAATCAGTCTTCTACTGCTCATCAGTCACTCAAAATGAACAGAACCACCTCTCCAGTTTATTCCCTTCCTTTGCCTTCCTTTTTTTTTTCTTCTGCTTTTTTTCTTGCTGTCAATGCCAAAAGCAATGATGAACATGGCAAGGTCCTTCCCAAACAGAATGAGGCCATTGAAGCATCCAGGCTCGGGCATGAAACACCTGTGTGTTTCATGGATGCTTGGGGCAGTCACAGGTAAAATGTGTTGAGGCTATGGTGGCAGATTATTACCAACTGTTATCTTTTTATTGAGCTTGGAGGTAACTTTTACAGCAAAAGGAATTGAAGGCAGGGCATAGCTGCAAATTTGTGTCAGCTCCTGTAAATGAGACTGAGGATCCCCTTGCTCATCGCATAAACTCCTTTGAAGAGCTAGAAAAGGATTATTTTCAGTCACGGTTGACAAGTGCTGGAACCCAACTAAATGACCTTCGCAAGTCCATTAAGTGGTTTCCACTGGCTGTGCCCTCCATTTTGATTCTGGCGAATGAAGGCAGTTTAGTTTGCCAGGCACTTTGCTGCACCCTGACTGCACATTAATCACCCACCCCCTTCTGCTTTGATTAAACAAAACCAGTGTATTGCAAGTACTGCAAGCCTGCATTGCCATATAGCTTCTGTAATGGCAGCAAACTTGTCCTAATGATCTGTACCATCTATTTGGAAGGAAATGTGGAGGATGTGCATCAGGGAAAAAAGCTCTGTAAAATGTTTTGTTGAGATGGACTAAATAAGAGGATTTTCTTGTACTATACAGGTGGACCAAGATGGAAATATATTTCTTTTCAAGATTGTGACCTTTGTTTGCCTAACAAAACTTAAGTAAATCATGCTGTGTGTCAAACAACTCCCTTCAAAGGTGTTTGTGGGTTACATAGTTGTTTCTGACCTGCAGTTAGACAGCTCTGTGTGAGTGGACAGACTGACCATAGATTCGTGCTATGAAGTGACCAATGTACTGAGGGAGAGATTCAGAGTCTTCAATCTTAATGCAGCTTGTGATAACTCAAAGGCAATTAGCTAACATAAGAAAAACTCAGCAGTTTTCTAGCGTAATCTGTTTTGAATTGTTAAGTGAATTTTAGTTAGGACAATGTTTATGTCTGTCTAAGTGAGAGCTACTTTTGAAACTGTTCCTTGTGATCCATCCCCCTACCAGTCTCAAACCAGCCACTGATCTTCTCTACCCAAAAACTCCTCCACCAGTCCATTCTCTGGCACTCCAGCCTACCACAGCTCCTTCCCATGGGACCTGTCTACATCCTGCAACCACTGGATACCAAGGCGTGTTTGAAGCCTGTAGTGCCATGCTGGAGAGTAGCGTGGGGGTGAGGGGTGGGAGAAGAGCTGGGGCTTCCCTTCTACCATCAAAGGATCGTCACTGCTCCAGTTCCCTGCTGCTCTCTTCTGGAATGGGAAGTCCTGGAGATGGAATCCCAGTGGAGGGCATTTGCCTAATAGGCAGTGTGGTTGGTTGGCAGGTATTCAGTGATATCGGACACTGATACAGAGAGCATCTTCATGGAGCCAATCCATCTGTCATCTGCTGTGGCTGCCAAACAAATAATCAATGAAGGTAAGAGGAGCAAGAGTAAAAGAATTATGTAAGTGATAGAGATTTGGGTTGCACTTGTTTTGCCTTTCTCATCCAGAGATCCTAAAATGATAAAAAAGCCTTTATGGGAAAACCCTACCTGAGGCAGAGGTGAAAAACACAAAGAAATAACGATTTACAGAAAGGTTTGGTGACTTCCTTTGAAGTTGTCACTGAATCTGTGGCTGAATCATGTACCGCAGTGGTGAATACAGTTTGATTGTTAGTTGCAGAATAGAATAGAATAGAATAGAATTAGAATTAGAATTAGAATTAGAATAGAATAGAATAGAATAGAATAAATAGAATAGAATAGAATAGAATAGAATAGAATAGAATAGAATAGAATAGAATAGAATAGAATAGAATAGAATAGAATAGAATAGAATAGAATTTTCAGTTGGAAGGGATCTACAATGATCATCTAGTCCAACTGCCTGACCAAAAGTTACAACATATTTTTAAGGGCACTGTCCAAATGCCTTTTAAACACTGACAGGGATGGGGCATTGGCCGCCTCTCTAGGAAGCCTGTTCCAGTGTCTGACCACCCTCTTGGTAAAGAAATGCTTCCTAATGTCCAGTCAGAGCCCCTCCCCAGTGGTGCTAATTTGAACCATTCCCACATGTCATATCACTGGATACCACGGAGAAGAGCTCAGCACCTTCCTCTCCACTTCCCCTCCTCAGGAAGCTGTGGGGAGCAACTGCATTCTTTTGGGGCTAGAATGAGCATGCCCTTAACTCCCAGGCCTTTGGCCAGTGTGGATCTCTGGACTGAGAGGACAGCGCAGTGCTGTTACTACCTTGAGGCTACTAGATAAGCATGTACATGCACACACTGCAGACAGGGCAGTGTGATGTTACTGGGGAAAAAGGCAAGCCACAAGGCTTGCCTAGGAACAAAGAATGATAGGTCATATATTTGTGTTGGTTTTACATGCTTTTAGTTACAATGTCAGTTTATTCCAGAACTGAAGACAAAGGACACCAATGAAGAATCAGTGTGTCCCAGAATGTTAGAATCTGCACGGCAGCTGATGGTGGAAGACCTGTACAACCGAGTTAAGGAGAAGATTGATGACAACAGCTTGTTTAACACGCCGTGTGTGATGGACTTGCAGAGGGCACTTGTGAAAGACAGACTGGAGACCCCCAGGGATGCTGTGGATGAAGTCTGGCCTAATGTCTTCATAGCAGAAAAGTGAGTGTCGGTTTTTGTCATCAAGTTGCACGAGATTCCCAGTGAACGGTCAGATGGAACCACTGAAGGCATAACATGTATTACATGCATCTAATACCCTTCATCCCTAGAGACCCCCAAAGTGTTTTTCCTAATATGTTCACAAAGATCTCTGTACTGAAAAATAAATACTTCTGGAATAGAATCAGCAGCTTTCCTACGCTTATTTTGATGCTTTGATGATTTAGAAGAGGAAAAGGCAAGCAAGCCAAAATTAGACTGTTCTGATTGGAATTTGGCCCTGAAATCAGGACTAAAGTCCTTGTTACATGAAAGACAGTTAAAAAAGAAATGCTTTAGCAAATGTCAAATGGAAATGGTTAGGTCTTCTGTAGGTCATCTGAGACGACAGTGCAAGTGATCAGACAGAATTAGAAGGGGACACAGTGTAAAACATCAATTGTGTGGTAAAAATTGAGAAATAAGTAAACAGCCTGAACTGAGGATGGCAGGATGAGTTTAAAATCAAGCTGGAGGGAAACTGACCATGCAGCTCTACTGGTGAGTGCAGATTTCTCATTTTATTTTCCCGATGAGTATTAGAAAGCAATACCTGTAGAACTCTCAAAAGGACATTAAGGTCTGAGTGGAACCACATGTTGGATGAGTGACACAGACTGGGAGCTCTGTAGACCTTGTAGCAGACAGCTTCTTTCCTACTCAAAATAGGAGCACTGATATTTAACTTTTTTTTTTTCTTTTCTGAAGAAGTGTTGCAGTGAACAAAAGCCGTTTGAAGAGGCTGGGGATCACACATGTCTTGAATGCAGCTCATGGTACAGGTGTATACACAGGAGCAGGGTTCTACAACGGTCTGAATATCCAATACCTGGGCATTGAAGTGGATGATTTTCCAGATATGGATATTTCCAAACACTTCCGCCCAGCTGCAGAGTTCCTTGATGAAGCACTGCTGACTTACAGGGGTAAGAGGAGGTTACAGTGGTTCCAGAATGCTTGGGAATTAATGGGTGGAACTGTTACTCTGATAAACAGCCAATGCCACATTTGTAATTGGGTAGAAGGCAGATAATTTGTTTTCTGCATCCAGTTACAGTGAACACTTCTTGCCTATTTCTGGCATGCCTCATTCAAAACAGGAAGGGGCAAACTAGTGAGAGGAGGCAGCCCAGCAGCCCCTGCTGCAAGCCCCGTGTCTTCTGAATCAAATGGCTGTGAGCCACCTCCCTCAACTGCTTTGAAAGTACCCTACTATTGCAAAGAGGTGAAGCCCTGCTCCAATAAATATATATTTTTATATTGATATTATATATATATATTGATATATTCCTGTACACTGCGAGTTTCAGTTTTGCCAGGATGTTCACTACAAAAGAACAGTCCAAACAGCTGGGTTGAATCCCTGGATATCTACACCCAGGCTACTGTATATTTTGCTGTACTCCAATTCCATGGCAGCTGTTATTCTGTGGACCTCCAGTGCATACTGGTCATTTTGTTGCCATTTCAGTGGACAGTTAGAAATACTGTCATGGAATTCAATTAAAAAAAATGAACACCACAGTCAGTGATATCACTGATATTCTATATATATGTATTCAGTGCGTTTAATTTTTGTAGAGAGACAACAGGTTACCTCCTAGTAGAAGTGACAGTAAGAAAAGTGAGTTTTGTTAGTACACAAGAAAAGTTGAGCCAAGTTTAATAGCTCACCGACAACAACACGAGGAGGGACACTCTATCCATCTATATTTGTCCTCATAAGTCCCATTGCTACCCTTGGCATAGTACAGATGTTACTGCTGCTGGCATTTATCAACCCTTCAACTCCCTAACCCAGCAAAAATGACAGCCCATCAGGGAAGAGATGATTTTCCATTGGGTTAGTGAACTGAACTGACTCATTAAAGGGCCTGGTCAGTACCAGAAAGGACACAGGAAAGGATGCACAGAGACAGGAGCCTTGAAAGAAAGCAGAGGAATGAGATCTCCCCCTTTTGGTGAGCTGTTAGGCTTTACTGTTAAAACACTTTGAAGGCAACAGAGAGTTTTGATACTAGGAAAGGTGTAAAAGACATTTTGGGATTGTAGGAATAGGTACATTAGGTAAATACTTGCAGTAGCATATCAGCAGTCAGAAGGGTGGTGTTTAAAATGGCTTCATTACGTTTCAGTGCAAACAGTTTGATTAAACTGAAGTTTATCACACATTTAGAAACAGTAATTTCAGTTATTTGCAAGCGAGCAAAGCCTCATTTAAGCTCTCTTCATATTTACAAGCTTTTCTTTAACTGTAATTTGCTAGAGAAGTAACTTTAAAAAACAGTTCTTCTGTGCCAAAGCTTAGTTTTCTGCAGTAGGTGGTTTCTGTGTAAGTGCCATGAAATAAAGCAGATCCTCAGCTTTAATTCCAGCTCTTGCAGTCACTGTTTACAGAATGGTGGGTCCCAGTAGTTTGAAGCAGCTGTATCAGTTTGTCAGAGTCAAAATTTTCTGCTAGTTGCTTGGCTTTCCTGTTCTGAGATATACTATGACTCTGGCCTCCAGCCAGTTTACACGTAAACTGTTTGGGTGTACCTTGCAAAACAGCAGCTCTGTATTCTAGCAGAAATATAATTAATATAAAATTATATTTAAGTCCTATAATATGCCTTATTAGAAATTATTTGCTTATCCTCCCAATACCCTCCTGGAGGCTAATGCTGATGTATCCCTTTTTACATATGGGGAAACTGAAGCATGGCAAGCTTAAATGTTTTACCTTAAGTCAGCCAGCAAGTCAAGAATACTGTATCACTTGTCTTTCTAATACCTTTCTAATAAGCTTTTTGATTATTTGGGGAAGTGAAGTGTATAGATGAATATAGATAATATTTATTACTTAGATTGTTTTAATATGTGCCTGCCCACAGCTTTTGAAACTTAAGTGTTTTTTATTCATATGTATCTAGATTTTTATTAAGGTAAAGCTAACAGATATTTGTATTGGTATCAGTCACTGAAACATATAATCTGTCTAATTTTTAACACTATTCAGAGAATGTTTTTGTGCTACATATCAGAGCAACCTCTCTGTGTTATTGGAAATAACTAACTACTTTTATATTAAATATCTGTAGGCAAAATCCTTGTCAGCAGTGAAATGGGAATCAGTCGCTCGGCTGTGCTGGTGGCTGCTTACCTGATGATCTACCACCATATGACCATTCTGGAGGCTCTGATGACTCTGAGAAAGAAGCGTGCCATTTACCCCAACGATGGCTTTCTGAAACAGCTAAGGGACCTCAATGAGCAATTGTTGGAGGAACGAGAGTTGGAGCATACTGGAGATGAAGAAGTCACTCCTAGTCAAAGTCCTGTTGTCCATGCAGGGACTTCTTCCCAGCTGTCTGGAGTTGGGGACTCAGAAAGCATCATGGGAGCCAAAGCCCACTCCATCACAGTAGAAGAAGAGGACACCAGCAGCCTGCTGGGTAGTCTTATGAGCTCTTCATCAGTGGGAAAAACTAGCCGGGTTTCCAAACACTCCACCCTCATCAGTGAGGAGGAAGAGGAACAGTTGTATGAGGAATGGAGGAAGAAACAAGGCCTCCCTGCAAAGGAACCAGGAGGCAACCATGGAAGAAGAACATCTCCAAAGCTTCCAGATCAGGAAGGAGAACAATCTGAGGAGGAAGTGGAGCAGAGGATCCGTGACTGGCAGTGCAGAAATGAGAAATACCAAATGGATGGTCCGCCCAGGGAGGAGGATGGAGATTCCAGCACAGGAGGAAGACCTTACCCAACAGGTGAATTCAGTGATGTTGAGAGCGTGAGCAGTTTTGAGATCCGAACCCTAAAACAACAGGTAGAAGCCAGTAGCTTTAGCAGGATGAGGAGGAGCCGCACAGGCTCTATGTCTTCAGAGAGCACCTGGGACATGTGGAACCAGAGGCTTCTGGAGGTTGAGAAAGAAGCTGCTCAGAGGTATCATTCTAAGAATAAAAACTGGGGGGAGAGACAGTCCCCAGAAACAGGAAGAAAGGAGAGGGATGTGGATGAAGAGAGTGTGTTTTCAGACAGTAGCTCCTTTTACAATTTCTGCCAGAAAAACAAAGACAAGTTGACCCCCTTAGAAAGGTGGAAGGTCAAGAGGATCCAGTTCGGCTTTCACAAGAAGGATTTAGAACTATCGTCATCTTCTGCACCATCTCCAGCAGAAGAGGGCAGCCAGGCAGATGGGGAGGAGACAGAAGGGAAGAGTTTGTCAGATATTAACCTGACTGCTTATCAGGCTTGGAAAACGAAGCGGCAGAAGAAGGTGGGCAGCGAAAGCAAGGAGGAATTTGTGGAGTTTGCCAAAAGTGAGGATTTTGCTTCAGCTAAAAAGAAGCAGAGGCGTGTAGAGCTCCTTGAACGTTCAAAGAAAATTTTAGAAGAAAGCCAGTCCATGTGCAGTTGGGAGACAGACAGTATGATGAGTGGGAGTATCCCACTGTCAGCTTTCTGGCCCTCAGTGCCTTCTGCAAGTGGTGCCGAGGATGCAGCTTCTGCACTGAGCATGCAGACAAATCATTCATCTTTATTGCAGACCAGGAGCAGCACAGGGGCAGTGCAGCCAAGTATACCTGTTCCCAATCTCCCAGTTGGCCCAGGTGACACTATATCCATGGCAAGCATTCAGAACTGGATTGCTAACGTGGTCAGTGAAACCATTGCTCAAAAGAAAAATGAGATCATGATGCTGTCCCGTCCATCGTCTGCAGTGGCCTCCAGCATAATGTCAGGAGACCTTGGCAGGCATGTAGACGATGATAAGGTTTCTCTTCTCAGTGCTCAGAGTGGCTCATCTCTTGCTACATCTCACATTCACCAGCAGAACATGCAGAGGGCTGAGTCTCAGTCTGTCCTGTCTTGCAATACCTCAGTGAGTGCAAGGACAGATGGGACTAGTTCAAACATGAAGACAACACAGACAAGCAAGCCACTGTACAGCCTCTTTGCTGATGAAGTTGACCTGAAGAAACTCAGGAGGAAGGAGAAGGAGATGCAAATGGAAATGAGAGAGAAAATGTCAGATTATCAAATTGAAAAGGTGATCACAGACAATAAACGCAGCACTTTATTTAAAAAAAAGATGACCAAAGGAGAGCAAAATGAAATAGAAGATGACGGAGGGAGTACAACAAACAGCCACAGGCGCCCCTTTCAAGCAGATCTTGACAGAACTGATACGGTCTTTGATCTGTCCAGTCAACCTGCAAACACAGGTGCACTGAAGTCAGAGATAGAGACTGATATCACCAAGTGGCTCAGTGGCCTGAAAGCAGAAAGAGAACCACCATCATATTATGATCAAAGTGAGAAGGCTAGAGAGAAATATAGCAGATCATCCAAAGTTAGAGAGATGGATTCTGAAACATCCAGTTACAGATTCTCCAGATCCCAAAGAGAAGAGCTAGACAGCTGTTCTTCTTACGAGTCAGAAGGAGATTCACTGAGAACCATGTCAAGATTTTCCTCAGCTTCTGCAAAAGAGGACAAAAAGATGTATAAGTTCACAAGGTCAAGAGTCAGTGAAAAAAGTTCCAGAGAAAAGAGCCCAGAGCTGCACACTTTCAGCCGAACACCTGAACCATCATTTGACTCTGAATCCCCTCAACCATCTACACAGAATCGAGTTAGATGTCATCATGTGGAGGCATGTGAAGAGGAGGCCAGGTCAGACATGTCAGAATTTGGCGCTAAGAGGAAGTTCACCCAGAGCTTTTCAAAGTCTGAAGAGGGTGGACAGAAGGAGGCAAAAGTGGAACAAAGTGAAGAAAAATTTGCATCTAGACAGTTCTCTCAGTATAGGCGAAGCACGCGTAAAGAAGAGGAAGAAGAGATGGATGATGATGCCATTATCGCTGCTTGGAGAAGCCGACTAGAAGAAACTACGGCAAAGCTCCGGCGCAGAAGGGAAGAGTGACCAAGATCAGATTATAGGAACACAAGCAGAGCCACAGAGTCCCTGAATCACTCATCATTATATTTCTGATAATCCTTTGTGGTTTGTAGGGCATTTCCTGCAGATAGTTCTCTTCTTAATCAAAGGCGATAAAGGGAAGAGGTCAAGTTTTGGAAGTGTTTGTGGTTTGTCAGAAAGAAGATGCTAGTATTAAATGATCAATGTAGGTAGGCACACAAAGTTAGAAGCCATTAGGAGCCAGACAATGTTTCAGCAGCAAAAGCAAGTAACGGTGGCACCTCAATTCAAAAGACCAATCGCATCCCATTTTGGTTATTTCAATTTCCTAGTCTCATTACAAACTGGACATATTTTTTCTAGTCTCTTTTTGATCATAAATGGAAGAAGCCAACAGCCTTTTCTAGGAACTTGAAGAATGTTCCTCTCTTAGTCAGTTTTAACTTTATACCACTGAGAAGATATTGACAGGTAGCCTCCATTTTCTGCACCAGTCTTATGAATGTCTACAGAAAGAAGACAGTTCAGGGGAATACATGTATTCTTTCATTTCACTAAGTAGCAGAAGCAAAGTGAAATACTAGAAAAAAGAAGATGCCTCCTTCTTTTTAGAAGTTCAATGCAATAATGAATGTATTCATGTGGTACCATTGTTATCTATTAGATAGAGTCATCTCTGCTTCAGTATGGTTTGTTCCTGCTAATAACTTTGAGTCAATAAAGGAAAAATGTAGCGATGTTAACAGCCGTCTAAAAATTATGTTCTGATGTAGTTAAAGAGAGAGTTAGGATTAGGATTAGTGTTAGATTAGGCTGGGTTTCTGATGTACTGATTAACGTTTGTTTTATGTATGCAGCTCAGTTAAGTCTGTGCTTTTATGTCTGTAGTCACACTGTCATGTATCTATTAATTTTCAACGTGATTGCCTTGAAAGAAGAGTGATACACAGAGTGACCTCGTAATAAAATGATGTATAACTAAAGTGTTGGTGTAAGGCACCATGCACCTAAGAACAAATTATATGTCTGTTGAACTTGGGAGCTCATTTTTAGGAGATGGTAGGTTTAGTTGGCGTGTTACAGTTAACGTGTTGTTTGTATCGTGAGCTACAGAGACCACTTTTCAGAGTGAGTGGAAGAGCAGTCTTCATGGTAACTGAGTACAGCAAGTTAAGATCCTTCAGTTTTTCCATGCCCTGCAGAGCCTCGTGAGCTTGTGTGATGTGACCTGCCAGTCCTGCCACAGCATCACTTCTGTGACTTGTATGAGACGGTGTCTTTGACTCATCAAAGCACCCAACTCTTTGTCACCAGTCAACATTCTCCACCTCTCTCTTATAAATACCTAAGCCAGTTTCTCCCGATTTCTACTCTGGAATTATCTGTTCCCTCTTCTGTACAGACTGTATTTTGAAACAACAAAACCCTCTGGCAGACCTTAGTATAAAACAACAATGGAGAGATGATGCAGTATTGCTCTCTCATGGGAGTTTTGTCTTTCTTTTTCTTGTCATCTCTTCTCCCTCCCACTGTGAGGCTTAGAGCTCACTATTATTATTATGCTAGTACCTCTCCCTATTTTAATTGTGTAATATAGGCTCTATGGAGCAAGGGCCTGGTCTTTGTCCTTGTCTGTATGACGCCATGCACATCAGCAGTGCTATCTAAATAATGGTTACTGATAAGAAAATGCAGCTGCCAATTTTCCTAAACTTAGAATCATTTTTCTCAACTATAACTCACTGATTAGACATTATCCCTACTTCTCTGAAGATAAAGATGACTCTTTCTGACAGCCAGGACTAGGGCAAATGATAGCTACTTATTGTCAGGTGAATGGAGTCTCAAAATCAGGTGATTGAACAATAACAAGGGTAGAAAAATAAGAGAAAGAACATATTTTACTTCTGTGGGTTGTTGGGTTTTTTTGAGTAAACTCAGATTACATTTTTGAAGTACATAAAGAGCATGGTCTTGTTAATGTTTCAGGCATCGAGAGGTGCTATAAGGCTTCTGCTACAATATGATATATAATACAATGCATCCCCTGTTTCTGCATACTTCTGTGAATTGTACGTTTTAAAAGTAGTGGAATTCCAGGCTTTGATCCACATTCCCAGATTTTATACTGAATTTCTGCAATGTGTGTTAGGATAGGCATTTTCCTCTTCGTCCCTGGTAAAGTTGCTCTGTGGAAAACAAATCTGCATATGCATATTTGGACCTTGCTTTAATTTCAGTCTAGAAAAGGTCTTAAGTTTTGATGGATGAAAGTGGGAGTGTGCTATATCTTCTTGCACTGAATTTACTTTTTTATCAAAGGCTGTTTCCCTCAGAAAAATCTCTCCCGTTTCCTACGGCTGGCTGCTGCTTTCAACAGAAATGTCTGTCCTCTGCAGTACTGTAGGGGGCATCTTACACTGTAAAAGATGAGCATTATGTGATGTAGTAATTGGTTTCATTTTGCACTCTACAGCACAGCCTTTGTTTGGGTAGCATTTTGATTTAAACAGTAATCTAGGTCTGCCGCACAAATAAATTATTCAAGACCGAGGGGCAGAATATGGTTCAGTAACAAGCCTGAGCCAAACCATCCTGATAGCAAGTTTTGACCCTTCTGGGAAAGGGTTAAGTGGGTTCTGCTGACTCACTGAGGTAGGTGGCTTATTAGTTCACTTGTGTAAAAGGGAGATAAAAATGGTTTGCTGGGGAGAGGCCATCTAAGATGCTGGCTGAGCAGTCATGAGGGAGAAGCCTTAGAAATAGCTGAACTTTATTTTCTTATTGCTTATATCCTTGTTAATAAAGCCAAACCCCCAAAGCAATAAGGGGGTGGGGATCATTTTGGACTCCATTCCGTGTACAGCCTGTGCTTGAAAGCGAGATGGGAAAGGCTCCAGCTCACAGGTATAAATTACATGAAACAGTGACATAAAGACCTTGCATGGTGAAAATATTAAAGCATTCAGTCATAAGACCAATAACCAGGAGAGACAGAAATGGAGAGGTTGAAGGCAGGCTAGAAAGTCAGGTTTTAAGATGAGAATTTAGAAGGAGATAGGGAATCGGTGAAAGGGGAGAGGTCTGCACAGATTATTTCAGGTGACCAGAGCTGCAGAGTGAATGGTTTTTCAGCAATGACACTGTTCTGACACTAGATTAAAAGAGTAGGTAAGTACCCAAATTTATCTAGGAAGGATTTTTCAGCAAAGATGCACTGGAATTGATATTTTTGCTCAGTCTCAGTTTGTTGCTATAGACAGGAGGGGGTTTTTTGGCATTGTATAGTGGCAGGTGAAAGTGCAAGGAGCATCCATACAGTCAGTTAAAAATATAAACACTGGAACATCAGAAAGGCTGTATGGGGTCAGACCAAAGGTCCATCTGGCTCAATATCCTGTCTCTGACAGAGAACAACAGTGAATACCTAGGGAAGAATATAAGAACAGTGATATAAGTGATATTTCCCCAGCATGATCTTACAGCTTCTAATCATTTGCAACTCAAGGACTTCCTGAGCCAGATGTGATATTTTTGTATTTAATAGCCCTTGATAGATTTTCCTTTTATGGAGGTGCCTAGTCATTTTTGAATTATAGCCATTATAGCCTTGTACCCGCCAGCCTCTGTGATCTCTTGTGGTAAGAAGTCCCACAACTTACTCTACACTGAATGTTAAGCCATCTCCTTTTTGTCTGTTCTGAAGCCACCTTTAACGCCAAGGTAGTGTATCTACATGCCCCATAAGATCTTGCCACCCTCTGTCCTTATGCCCCATCCTTAGCGCTCTGTTTTTCAGCCTGACTTGCTCATTCCTCATATGAGAGCTGTTCCATGTTTCTGATTATCCTGGCTGTTCTCTGAACCCTTTCCAGTTCTACTTTGTCACATTTGAGATGAGGGACCAGATCCTCAGGCAGTATTCATGGTTCAGGTGTGGCAGTGATTTATCCTGTGGCATAATGACCTTTTTCCTGCTCTCTGTTCCTTCCACATTAACTCCTAACAGTTTGCTTGCTTTTCTGGCCGTTGCTGAGCACCAAGGTGATATTTTCATGGAACTATTTATTATATCCACAAAATCTTGTTGCTGGATGCCAATGGTCAGCTCAAACATCATAATTTTATGTTTTCTTATGTGTAACGCTTTACATTTATTAGCCTTGAATTTCATCTACCATCTTAGTGCTCAGTCTCAGTCTCATTAAGTCCTTCTGTGTTTTTTCACAGCTGGCCTCTCATTTCTACTACTCTGTTTCCTTAATGTCCTTTGAACAAGGTCAAAACTCACGAATATGTGGGAAGCAAAGAAGTTAAGGGATATATGAGAGAGAAACTCATTTGATGTTGGTCTGAGTGAAATAAGAAAGTGGTGAAAGCTGGAGAACTAGGAGATAAGAAGCGTTCAAAAAGAGATCTGAAGACAATAGGCAAATGAAGAAGAGGTCCTACACTGGACAGAGACAGTGAGATATGTATGTAAGCTGAAGAGGCTAATGCAAAATATTAATTTGTTAGATGTAGAAAAATCTGGGGAAGGTTATGGGGCAATCTCTGTGGGAAGGAAGGAGGTGGTATGATTTACAGAAATTACAGGTTTGTGAGAAATGTGAAGGGGACTGTGATAAATTGAAAGGGTGAGAGATATTAGTGGGACATAGATGATAAAATGACATCTGTGCTAAACTGGGAATTCAATGTGGCAGAAGCAAGTTTGGAAGGAAGCGGAAATGTACCAGAAATAAGTTAGACCTAGTGTAACAGCTGCATTCTGTGTCATAATACTGATAGGTGTGGGGCCATGGCCCATTTCCCCCCATCTAGGATTTTCAGAGCAATTTGATTTATTGCACGCGGCACTAGTTTAGACTGGATAATTTTAAAAGGAGTTTAGCACCATTTCCTTCTTTTACAGCTCCTTGAGAAATGCTTACGCATTAGCTGTAGCGGAGAGCTAGGTGAATTATGAGACAAAATCTTTTACTTGGGGATGGTTATATTGCATTACCTGCCTTTCCTTAAAGGGTTTAGCTGGAATACATTCAATATAGATATTATAACATGAAAACACAGTAGCCATGACCTTCCTAAATTTATAGACAATCCAACAGAGATGCAGAAAGCATGTGATTAATATAGTCTAGGGCTTGGAAACAGACACTGCATGCTCATGTACTCCAGCAAAATCTCTTTGAGAGATACCTACCTATTCTCTGGAATTTCACTTGTCATTTAGAAAAATGAAAGTGGGCTACATCTCTGGCTGTTCTAATTGTGAAGAAAACTTCCAAAATTGAAACTGTGTGTAACAAATAAACAGTTCTCTAGAGAAGTGGGAGCATAGCTCTAAATGGTGTGCGAATTGCCTCTGTCATCTCAGCAAGGTGCTAACTTATTTGCGGGGAGTAATTATTTAAATGCCAATAAGATTTGTTGCATTGTTCTTCATGTAAAAAATGGAGAGATGTTCAAAGTACATGTATTTAGGTTGTGTATTGCCAGTACCAGCATAATCTACTTGAATGAACACCCTGTCATTCTGGCTACCCCTAGAAACAGAAATTTTTGGGGCATGGGAGAATCCTATCATTTTTTTTTTTTTTTTTCATAGACTGCCTTTTGTTCTTTGGTACATTTCAACATACTCAGGAGCTGAATTCATGTTGCTTCCATCTATCCCCCTGTTACAAACATTCAGTAGCTTCTGAGCTTGGTGTTTTCCTGTGACTGCTGTTCCCCTGCCATAGGGTGCACAGACACATACACACAAGCACACACATGCACACATGCACATGCACACACACACATTATTTGTGACTTATAAAAGCTGGCAGGCAACAGTATGAATTCAGTTCTTCCCAGGGCCAGTAGGTCAAGGTAAATGTTGGGATGTCTATGCCAAGCTATCCAGGTGTGGTGATGTGAAAACTGTCTTAGAGAAGGAACATCCTGTCTGTGCTTCGAACCTTCCCCTCTGAATTGCATTTCAAAGATTATTTGCATGTATCTTTAAAATAGACAAATTTAATCCTTACACAAGAGTGTAACTGCTTCCACATCTGATTCATACCTGCAGGCAGACTTGTTTACTTTCATTTAAGATATGTATGCCCTGGAAGACACAAATGGGTATAATGGTAAACTAGCATCATTGTTAACTATGGAGAGAACAATGTTTCTACATAATCAATCAATCAATCAATCAATCACTTTTTTTTTTTCCTGTGCACCCTTCATGCCAACATGCCTGAATGCTTTACGGTCATTAAATTAAATCAAAGAACACACAACAGAATGGACAAGGCCAGATCAATAAATCTTAAAACCTGATTCAAACTTACCAAGGACTCTGCACAAGTAACCATGAAAGGAAGGATGACTCCAGTCAGAAGGGCATGTGTGTGGGCATAAAACTGAACCAAGACATAGGTAATACTAGTTAGAAACAGAAACATTTAAAGGAACTGATAATTTTTATAGCATCACCCAACTACCAACAGCATATACCTGGAGCATAATGTCTTAAAGTCTTTTCAGACTTCAGAGTGATATTAGAAAATAACCATAGTGGCATGAACTGTTCAGAACTGGCCAGGCAGCTATACGCTTCAAGTCACGTCCTACCAGGAACATGTCTGATTTTAGAAATTTACCTATTTGTGATCTCTCCATTTGATTATTGCAAGGCACCATATCAAAGAATGATGCAGCACACACCAGCTGGTATTAAACATTGTGTGACTGGTCTATTTTCATGGGCCATCCCAGCAATTTGATCTTTGCAGTGACTCCATACTGAACTCGGATCCAGATGAAATCCATCCATTAGTTTGGCAGAACACCTCTCCCTCCTTGCTTGAGAGGAGAGCAGCATGAAAACACAACAACCTGTATGAAACTACCAATTAATGGGTAGCTTTGTACATTTTGCTCATAGAAATCTCCCAGTAGCTGCCATAACCGATGAAGGTTCATTCCCAGAGCAGATAAAATGACCACAGGCCTAACTACATTCAAAACTAAATGCAAACCCCAGTTCTTCAACTTAAACTTCCTTCCCTCAATAATTTTGCAAGGAATGTGCTCCTTAGTCTGTGAATTGGATCAAAAGTATTGCCTAGAGGCAAAGGGTCAGAGGATATTCCACATATGAAAAGCAGGAGGCACTCAAAAGGGTGCAACCTCAGTTGCTGAACAGACACCACAAATAGGATGGATAAAAGCCCACATGAGACTCTGGTATGTGAGCAAGCAGAAGCTGACAGTTGCCCCTCAGGAATACAGTATAAAGCTTTCAGTTCTGCAGGAGACGTGATCTGAAAGTCTGCTTCCTGGGAGCAATCACACCTGAACTGTTGCATGGTGCTGCAGTTGCATAATTTAATAGTTGTCATGTTTCATCCCAAGGTGAATGTTCTTAGTGGTAGTGTACATATAAAATTTGTAAGTCATTAGGGATAAAAGGGTCTATGCAAGAAAAGGTCAGATATTATCCTCATGGCTGGCAGAAGGGGTCCATATTAAAACAAGGAAGGTGTTTGATTTTCTTTTGAACATAGGCAGATGATTCAGACCCACATGCCCTTCATATGCTCTGTCTCTCCCCTTCCCATCTCCTCTCTTTTGAAACAGATTTAAGTCCACCTACTTTTGTATTTTCAAACAAAACCCATAAAAGGGCCATAAATATCATGACTCGCTAAAATGAAAGCTGTTTTCTTCTCCTCCCAGGAGACTCCTGCCTGAGAGAGAGACAGAAAGAGTTCACCTCTTTGAAAATTTCCTCCTCTGTTGAAGTAAAGCGGGTATCTAAGAGCAGTCTTCAAGGCTTTGTTCTTATCATCTTGACCTGGCTTTGTACCGGCTTCTCTCTGTATTGCTTGTGGAAGTTTGAAGGACGGGGCTAGGGGAAGGAGTTTTGGCTATCACTGGCAGAGCAAGGGTCATGCTTGGAAAGGGATTCCATTGTGGTTTCACAAAATGTTATAAACTCAGTGCACTGGCAAAAAGAATGAAGAAACTCATTCCCCTCTGGATCAGACCAGTGATCCACCCCTTCCGCCTCTGATGTTGTCCAGAACCAGATGCATCTCAGAAGGTATAAAGAAAGTTTAAGTGAGTAATTATGGAATAACCTGCCCTGAGTAAAATTTTCTCCCACCTGGCCCAAAGCCCTCCTTCATCTCTCTTCCTTGGTTAGAGTTCAAGTCTATGCCCTGAAGCATGACGGCTTCTCTCCCTTCCAAACTGCTTTTCATCCTGGCCTGTCTAATGTAACTGCCTATGACAGTGTTGTGATGGGATGTAGAGGTCTTGTCCATTGAGAGTCTGTGACAGATCATAGCCTTATTGGAAAGAGAGGCAGAGAGGTGAAGAGAAGGCAAGGGAGGAGAGCATAAACTCAGATGAAATATCCATCAGGAAGATGGAAAGAAGAGTGAGTGCCTGAGAAACTAATTGCTGCCTGCTGATCTGGGCTGTGGAGATAGCTTGCAAGTGAGCATTTTTGCTTTCAGAGATTTCAGCCTGGAGCATGCTAGGAAAGTCAGCTTTGGTTGGAACTACTGTTCATCAATACTTCCCCTTTTATATATAGAGAGATAGATAGATAGATAGATAGATAGATAGATAGATAGATAGATAGATAGATAGATAGATATACACACTTTTTTTTTAAAGCTGTAGAAGTATGAGAGTAGTCCTGAGAAAACTATTCTATTATATTCTGAGGGAGCTTTTTCTTCCACTGAAGTTCTCTACTTGTTTCTGAAAAGGTATTACAGTAATCTGGGGCTACTAGACACTGAACATCAATGAAAATCAGGCTATTTTTCTACTGGCTGAAAAGGATTTAGTGACCCCAAGTCAGATATTCCTGTCTAGGTCCTTGTCTCTATCTTATAAACAGAGATGGCTGCTCATACTCCTAAGTCAAGCAAAGAGTGTATCTGAAAGTGTTGTAGAGGTTACCAGCTTCTGTGGGCTTGTTTGATCATTGCATAGTGCATCAACATTTATGTGACACAATGCCAGATGCCCCAATGTGACAGTTAGAATTGTCCAACACATGAAAGCTCTTGACTTTTTAGATGTTGTCAACATTGTCTCCAGTGATAGTACTTTACCACAGAAAGCATTAACAAAGTTACAGGGAACACATAGTGTACTTTCTAGATGGATACTTTCTGTAGTATGTGGATTGAATGACAGCTTTCACTTACTTGTCCAGGAGTTCAACAGTTCCTACGGAGATGGAAAGAAGACCTAGGTCTCGGATCGTAGCCAAGCCTCAGTAATGATTAATTTCACTCCCACAGTATCCACAGTTTCCCATATTCCTTTCCCTCAGAAGTGCTGCAAAGCGATCCAGCATTTTCCAAGTGATGTGTGTTGAAATCTCACCCGATCTGGATGCCACAATGGGGTGTTCAAAGCATCCTGCTGGTGTTAGTTCAGCACAGGAGGGTTGTTCATTAAGAAAATTGGGTATATCATTTCTACTGGGAACAGCTGCAGTGAGCAGTTCAGTGGCAGTGTTTAAGGCTCTGTAATGTCTTGTTAGTCACCACTTGCCATTATGTTTCCTTACTGGCTGTTAGAGGAGAATTGTAGGGGAAATGCAACATGACAATGATTCCCTGTTCTTCAAGCTCCTTTATCAATTCAGTAACAGGATGAACAGCATCAAAATGTATTTTGTATTGTGGAATATTAACTAGCTTGCTGTGGGGTAAATGAGCAGCTGTTTGCAGCAGATTAACAGTCAGGGATACATTTGTATGAGGTAAACTATGGGGCAAAGAGGGTGGTGTCCCTATTTCCCATTTTTCCCATGTCCACCCATGACTGACTCTTCAATATGTCCACACCTAATATATTACGGAAACCTAAAAGTAAGGTCTGTCCATTCGACAGAATTAATTTAGTCCTGACCAATGAGTGGTTAGTGATTTTCCTATTAATGACTACAATAGAAACTAACTGCTTGCTAAGCAGAGGCTGTCCTTTGTGAGTGTCCTTACCCACCATATTTAGGCTTCTGTGTCAATGAGGAATGTTGTAAAGTAGCAATCATTAACCATGACCATCGCTTCTGGACTGGGATCCTCAGCAGTGAGAGTAGCAGCTGCCCGTGCTGCCACTGAACCAAGCCCCCACCCTTGTTTCCTGCATATTCACAATGTAGGTTTAGTGCTGATAGGTTTGAGTATATCCCTGAGTTCATATCCCTTGAGTTCTCTAGTCACTAGGCCCACTAGTCATTACCCTTTTAAATCGTAATGTCGCTCCATCTCCTGACACAGGTCCCAGAGGGCTATCAGGAGAAGTGAATGAGGGAAGCCTGTCCAGCTGCCACACAAGTGGAGTTGGCAACCCATTGAACTGGCTCAGAGAGCCCCTTCTCTAAACACATTTTCCATCATCACTTACACACAGTAGTAACTGAGGGTTTTTCCCTGTTTCCCATTTTTGATTTTATCTTTTGCATGGAGACAGGCTGGCTCTTTTACATTTACATTTAGCTGAGGTTCTCCCCTGGTTTTTATCCTGTGGGGCATATAGTGGTTAATATGCTAGCATACGTTGAAGGATATCTTGGAAAGGAATACCCTTTAAGCCTGTTTTAATGGCTAAAAGCTAAAGATTTCCACACCCCCTCAGCTCCCTTTATTACAGGTCAGAAGCATGCAGAGTCCCAAATCATCTCCCAGGGATGTGGCTCTGTGGGAAGGGGTTGTTCAGCCCCTGGGTCAACGGGTACTGGTCCTTCTAATTCAGCTAAAATCACAGGTTTCAGCAAGGCAGTCTGCAGGCTGGCTGCCGAGGCCCAGGGCCATGCGCTTTTCTCCCCATGCTCAGCGGGATGCATCGTGCCTCCCCAGCACAAAGTGCAAGTCCATAAGGGACCAGTAATGTTTGTCCCCATGGTATCCAACAATATTCCTAAGGCCAGCAATCGAGCTTCTGCTGGGGCAAGGTGGAGCTGGTTGGCTCCAGCTATGCAGATCCATGCTAGCTGATCCATGGATGTTTCTCTTGGGTTAGGTCGGTATCTCTCCCCTAGGCCTCTTAACTTTAAGGCAGTAAACCCTCAAGTGGCTGTTGTGGAGGGAGGCAGGTTTTGTGCCACTGCAGACATGCTGTGCTCTGTTGTTCAGTCTTGATTACTGGTGCCAAGAGAGCAGTGGGCAGGGAATCATTATCACCTGGCCCTGAAGGGAGGGGATGTGGGTCTGCTTGTTTCTAGGTATCTCCATCCAGATCAGTATCATACATGGCAGAATAGACTTTAACTGGTCTACCATAGTAGCTTCCAACAATCTCCTCCTGCACTCTTCAGCTTCTGCAGTTATCTGGGGCTGAAGTTTTGACACAAGCAGTCTATTCTGCATTTCTTAATTGCTTACACTTCCCAATTATTCTTTCAATTTTCTAGTTTTCCTTTTTCAACCGTACATTTTCCCATTTTAACTCATCAATTATATCCATTGCTGCCCTACAACTGCCTAGTAGTCAGCACAGGGCATCTTTCCCTTTTCCCTTTTTAAACTTAGAAGAAGCCCTCCATCCGTCAAACTCCTGCCAAATATTATCAGCATCTGTGCAGTGGCTCTTGACCCAGGACAAATCCTACTTGGGATTTCACCATCCCTCCTTCTCGAATTTTTCTCCCAGTTGTTGCCACTCAGTGTCTAGTTTTTCATGTCACAGAAACACAGTGACACAGCCAATATCTTTACACTCACACCAAAACGATTGCCTCAACAGGCATGACAAGGCACCTTGTGCTTGCCAACAGAGCATGTTCAAGAGACATCCCAATTCTGACACCAATTAAATGTCATGGTCTGCTTGGATCTCTCAAGTTTAGAGGAAGGTGACAGACAAAAGAAGATGGCTGCTGGAGATAGCACTTTGCAGGTGAGCATAGCTGCATAATGATCCTTTAGGTCTTTCTGGCCACCTGTCCTGATGACCTGGTGCTCTGGCTTTGACCTAATGGTGCTGCTCCCAGCCTACATCAGGCCTTAGCATGAGCTGGGTTAGCCAAAATCTACATAGGAGTTGAGTGAACAGTCACAGAAAAAAAAAAAAAAAAAAAAAAAAAAAAAAAGGAAGAAATCAAGGAGTTACTATTATTTAGTTTTAAACAGAAAGAGATTAGATTTAGGTTAGATGTAAGGAAGAAATTCTTTCCTGTGAGGGTGGTGAGACAGTGGCAGAGGTTTCCCAGAGCAGCTGTGGCTGCCCCCTCCCTGGCAGTGTTCCAGGCCAGGCTGGACGGGGCTTTGAGCAACCTGGGCTAGTGGAAGGTGTCCCTGCCCTTGGCAGGGGGGTGGAACTAGGTGGTCTTTAAGGTCCCTTCCAACCCAAACCATTCTGTGATTCTATGAAGATAAAGGAAACCAATACATAACTTCGCATTTAAGCTCATTTCTCATTCATAGCAAAAAGGAATCACAGTTGTGAGATATTATCATACTGTAAAGAATGGAAACCACACCTGTCTCTTTGAAAGCATCTCCTTTACTAACTCCTGTGGATCGGCTTAGTAAACTGTCCTTTTGATCTGTCTGCATCCTTCTTTACGCTGAGGAACTGAAGGGAAGCTGCTACAAGTATACTTGAAATTGCTAATGTACAGGGATCTGTAAAATAAGACATTTAGTTTTAATGTTAGACATCACTTATGTTTTACTAGCTTTTATTTTTTCCTGTATTTTGATGTAATATATATAATTTCACTTACACTTTTTCCTAACTACCCTCTGTAGTTATTGCCCACTTATAAGGTATTTTGAAACCTTTAACTCCTTGCCAAGTAAAGATAAGACAGACCTTGGACAGTCTAAAAACCTCCCTGAGTGCATCCCTAATAGCAGGAACCTAAAGAAAACAAGTGCCTAAGAAGATGCCAGTGTCAAGATAAGTGACTGAAAGCTGTAACAAACAGGAGCTGAAGGATGGATAAAGTAACTCTGTGACCATGTATGGACAATAGAAACCTAAAGTTCGCTAACAGACAGTGTGAGAAAGGCTGTGTGGACCCCTAAGGAAGTGAGAAGACCCTCACTGTTTTTACTACGCATGCTCAGACTATGTAAATGAATTCTAAGAACGCTTTAGCATAAGACTGCCTTTTCTAAGAAATCTAATGCATATGTATGGTTTTTGCGTGTATTAGAGTGTTTTGCTAGTAAGTGTGGCACTTGCAGTGGATCGATCTCTAGTGCTGCCAATAAAGAATACCTGCTTAACAGTTATACTCAGTTCTGACTGTTGAGTGAAGCTCTTTGTTTCAGTACAATACTGGTTTTCCACAGGCTCACTGGAGAGGCAGCTGGGACATTGCTTCTCTGGCAGAACTTTATGTCTTCTGCTATCTCAGGTGACTGATGCCTGGGCCTTCTCAGTGCTGGCTAGCAGATTTGCCCCCCACTGGCTACAAGAGATGCTAGAAAGCCAGGGGTTTAGTTCTGGCTCGTTCCAATGCCAGCTTTTCTTTGGTGAGCAGATACTTGGGTGAGATTTTTGCTCCAACAGTCTAACAGGGGATCTGTAACATGGCAGAGCAGTTACCCTTTTAAGCTGCCATTTACAAATTCAGACAACTAAGTGTTTTCTTCTAATCCCGTAACACAGTGCCACTGCCTGGTATGGATGGGGTGATAAGAATACTATTTCACTAAAGTGACCTCATACATGTGTCCACAGCTTGGTCTGATGACAGTTACACACTGTAAAATAATCCCTCACCTCACTGGCAAATCTCTCTTCTGTCCGCAATGAAGTCCCCTTTGCAATTCCATTTTTTGCCATGTCTACAACAACATAGCTATTGCAACTGTATAGCGATTGTAAATAATTTGCCTATTATTTTTCCTAGTCACCTTTCTCCCTGTCTTTCCTTCAGTTATGAATGCCTTGGAGAGGAGATGATCCTTGCTCAGTGCCTGAAAACTCCTTAGCTCTTAGGGGGAGCTACAGTAAATTAAAAAATGATGTTAGATTCTGTTTTCAATACAGAAAAAAAAAAAAAAAAAGAGCCTTGTCATAACCTGATTTGGTGTGATTATACTGTAAATAGGCCATAAACAGTCAAAGGGAAAATAACCCACAATATTCACATCATTGAGAGACTGTACAGTGGTAATCACTGTTCTTCCCTGCTGTTCAAAATATTTTCCAAGTGTCCCCGAAACTGCATTGGCAGCAGAATGTGGCTGAATTCAAGGGCTTTAAAGCTACTGTTAAGTAGAAATTATTTTTCTCCTAGAAATTTTCAGTGAAATGGTCTCTATTTTGAAAAAAAATCATAGCTATTCACTGCAAAAGCACTAGAAAAAGGCAGAGGCCATTAAAAATATTTCTGACAAGTCAATCCCATCTTTTAAAAAATTTAGTCCAGTTAAGGAAAAAGTACAAATGTTGAATTTCAAAACCAGGCATTTTCTATCTGAAGACACCAAAGAATTTTTTCAGTGTTGGTTGCTGAAGTTAATAGGACACATAACCTCCGCTTTATACATGGGGAAATAGGAACAGAAAAACCGGTCTGCCTTCAGTTCATGTTTTCCCTTTTCCCCAAGAATTGTTACACTTTCCGTGCCACGCAGAGAACCAGCATTTTAAACCAGCTGTTTAGCTTACCTTTAAGACCACAAACCTTCACAAACAGCATGGCCACCTCTGCCTGTTGTAATGTTATGAAGAGCTCTGCCGGAGGACTGTTTCCAACCTTGATGCAGGGAGATGCTGTGCTTTTCTTGCCATTTGCGGAGAGAGTCTTTTTCATCTGATATCCATGCTGAACACTTCCAAATATTTTCCCTTTATGACCTTTTATTTCTCAGCATCCTTTTGGGCTTAGTGATAGCTAATGATACAGTTATTTACTGTTATTCCATTAGTATCCTGAGGTCTTAACTAGCACCAGGGCCCCTTGCAATATGTACTGCATGCAGCACAATTCAAGATGTTCTCACCCTAAAAGACTTACAAATGAAGTGAACAAAACAGACCCTGGCTGGGAGAAAGAGATTGCATCTGCCAGTGTATTTGAGACCCAGAAACTGAGCCCTGTGTTGTACAGGAATACTGCAGGAGAAGAAGTCTGTGGAAAATTTTTCAAAAGATCAGGCTAAATTCATCTTTCTAACGAAGTCATTCTCCCTGAGCAATCACTCAGCTCTGTGTGGCACAATTAAATACTCACTGGCCTCCAGAGAGCACAAGCATGACTCTCTAAACTGGTGATTAAGGCATTTGCCTGAGAAGGGCAGACATATGTTTCAGGCCTTTTTCCAGAGAATGTGTGATGTGAAAGAGTTAAGCATTCATCAGTGCAGGCTCTTCCCCTCCCAAGTCATGGCTCCTGACTGCTAACCTGATAAGTTGTGCCCTGTCTTTCTGGCACAAAGAATACTTAAAAAATCAATTCAAAGGGAAATAGTTGATGTGGGACTCTTTCACTCCAGAATAATCAACAGCACAAGGAAAGAGGCTGACGCTTCCTCGGACATGGATTCAGGTTCTCTCAGTGAATTAAAATACTGTCTTCTGAGATGGCCTGAACACTGAGCTACTGAGTTGAAAAAAGCCACTCTGCTTTTTGTCACCTGCTGCTTATGGACTATGTGTTGTCTGTTGAAGTGCTAAGGCTTGGACAACCAGCCCAAGCCAGAATTGACCTATAGATGAATCCCATATATTTTATAACTGATAACCATTGTGCTAGCAAGTATTGTACCAAGTTATAACAACCCACTTATGCTGCTGTAAAAAGTGCTAAAGCATTGAAATACTGAAGCCTGAAGAACAGGCCCTGAGCCGAAGCTGCCTACTTAGCATGTAGTCATCAGCAAAATATGTAAGCTCACTAGTGAAAGATGCAGTTTAGACAGAATGTAATCAGTAGTGAGGATGAAATGCTGAGAGAACCTATCTAACTTCCCTTGTTTAGCCTTCTTCAAGGCTGAGAACCTAAGCATTTGGCCTTGTTGTAAACTCCCTTGGTCTCCTCCCCCAAGCCCTAGCCAGGCTTTGGGTAGAATCCAACAGGAGAATGATACGAGACATTTTCTGCTCAAAACAAAGGTGCCAGCTATTCTGGCTTGCCAATCTCTAGCATATAAGGCTGGACCCACTTGCAGTGACTTTGGAAGTCTCACCTATGGGTGGATGCACCGCGTAGGATTTCCCATTTGCCGGGACAGGCTCTCCCATCCTCGCTGTAACTGGGGCTCCCCAGCAACTGCGGAGCTGGATGATGGTAACGTATGCAAGTGGGGATGGATCTTTCTTAATTACTATTCTCTCTCTCATGTAGTAATATATGATGCGTTAGCCTGTATTTTCCTGTTTGTTGCTTTAGGTGCACTATTCTGCCTTACTGCATGTCTCCTGTATTACACTGTTAGATTATTTGGTTATCACCAGTAAAATACACCTACTCTTTTCACTCTGGTGTCTGGGTTTAATTGGTATCCTTAATCAGTGAAACATCTGTGGATAAGGCTGGTGTAAGAACTGAAAGTAACTTCAGGGCTGTGAGCACAGGCTGGAAAGAAGAGTTTTGTTGCAGTTTCATGTTTATTCATTATAATTCAGTATAATTGCAGACTGCTGCCAGAAGTGGCGGGTCCCATCTCCCTTAGTTTGTCTTCCCCAGCCTCCAGGAAGCACACTGACATCACATTTCTTACGTCAGATCTAGCAATGATGTGGGCATGGGGCTTCTCAGATCAACTGATTGATTTGACAGAAAATGTATCTTTTTTTAGAGGTGAGGGCATGGTGTTCCGTTCCCACTCAAATCACTGTCTCTAAGATGAGAGTCAGTAAGGCTCTACCTCTGTGGGAATCCTCAAATATACCACGGTAAAATGCTACCTTAAGACTGGAGCAGACCCAGTCTCTGGCATTTCTTACTTTCTGAAGATGTTTCCCATTCATTGTGGTGGTGTTACGGCACTGACTGTATATAGAAGCCAGATACCTAAGATGACTGCAGGATCGGTAGGCAGGCGAGTCCCTAAATGCTAGATATGGTGCACTGAATTCTACGGTGCCTAGATAATTTTTTGGATCTGGGTCACACTGTAATTGTGCAGGTGGTTTCAAATATAAATGCAGGCCATCACATGGATGCAGCACACATTTATGGCAGAACTGGCAGCTTTACCTATGTTTTTCTGTTTGAAAAATGATTCATAAACAATCAGATTGGTTCTGGCTCTCTGTGGCAGATTGCACTCGAGCATGCGGCAGCCTTCTAGCTGAAAGCTAGGCTAAATCACCCACTGAAAGTACAAGCCTTCTTTAGCATTTAACACTTCCTTAGCATTTAACAGCAAAACTCAGCAAAGCACCAGCTTTTATTTTTGCTTTGTCCTATACTTGCTCTCCCAGGGCTCAAAAGATTGCAAACGCCTCTGCAGTATCAAAGCTTCACATCGAATGTAGACTGGGTATTATTCCCTTCAGGTGTGAGCATGGCAGTCACGGAGATGGGATGAATGCTCCCCACCTAGATAATTTAAAACCTGCGTTTAGTATTAATTCTGTCACTTTTTAACCTGACTTTTAGTTTGGGAAGTAGTTGGCTAACAACACAAGGCATTGCAATGCCCTATGCTTCTGCTGGACTTGCACAAGATAAGAGATCATCTTGTAAGATCAGGGTGCTTGCTGGAATGGGAGTGCCATCATGATTTTAGGAGAGATTAGTCAACTGGCAGAAGAACCTGCTCTGAGGGAAATGTCTTGCCAAGATTTATGCAGGTAGTGATAGGATTAGAAAGATATTACATGTGGTACATTACAGCCGACATACGAAGAGTCTTCCTGTTCCCTTATTCTATCGCATGGACTGAGTTACACATTGTAAAAACCATGTTCCTTGCATGAAAGAGCAGAATAAAATATTGTTTGGCTTAAATCTATTCCTGCTTGTGAATGTAAATTAAATCTGTTCCCGTTCAAATTTCTTTTGTTCTACTGCTTTTCTCTTTGTGGAAATTTTCCTTGGTGACACCTCTGTTGTCACTCTGGCCGGGACAGGTGAAAATCCTAAACCTTCTAACATCACAAGCTCTAGGAACACATCCTTGAGTGCCCCTTGCTGGGGGCAATGTGGAGTTACAGAACGCCAATCAGAGCACACTGGTACATCGGCTTTTCCTGCCCTCTTCTGCGCAGTTATTTTGGGGAAAGTTATGAATCTAGGCCAGAGAATCTATATTCATAACATCCACTATTTAAGCCTCTCAGGTTCCTTCCTTGCCACAGGAACTGACATACTGTCAAAGTTGGCAGCACTATGCCAGTTATTGCACCAGAAGACCTGGCCTTTTCTTTCCTCACATCTCCTGAACTCGGCTGCTCCCATTATATGAACCCTGGCTCACTCCTGTCCTTAATAAAGTCTCCATGCTCCATATGTTCCCTCAGCCTCCATTTGATTAGCACTCCCAGAGTCTTCCTCGCTGCTGACGTCGAGTGCATGCACAGATCTGTAATTTCCCGGCAGCCCTTTTTCAAACAGTGGCTTTTAATCAGGCACTCTGTTTTACCAGCACTTCCTTCTTGCACAGAGTGTCTTTGAAGTGAGGCCGCTGATAGTGGTGGGGTTCCTTCTCCGCTGCCCTTTTTCTGTTGTTTCCATACAGGATTTTAGGACAGAATTTTGTAGCTTTTCAGATGCTCTGATTATTTTTTTTTTCCTGTGTTGATCCTAATTTCCTTCAGGATTTCTTCTTCCTCTCCTGGGAAATTTGTCTCTATTTCTGGCATCTGTCCTTCCTAACCCTTCCTACTTTTTTTTCCCTTCCAAAGACAGGGGAAAAGAATCCATTTAATATTTTTCTGTAGTAACGTCTATCTCATCTGTCAATAAATTACCCTTTGCCATCTCTGGGAGACCCCTTTGTCTCCCTTCACTGACCTTATTCTGTACCTTGCCTGGTTTTTTTTAAGGGAGGATGCAATATCCCTGGGCTGTCATTCCATGAAGAACAGCTGTCATTCCTCCCATAGTGTATGCGTATGTGTTTGAGGAGGGAGGGAAAAGGGAGGGGGGAATTAGGGGAAGACAGGGAGCTGCCATTGGGAAATATGATGGTCCTATTCACAGCGGTGAATGTTTCTTCATTCATGACATTCAGCTGCAATTCTGTCTTTTTCTTCTAGTGGTTTTAGACATTCATTTTCTGATTAACAAAAATCTAACACTTATATATCTGAAATAGAACTTCAAGAATATTAAAGTAAACACATTTTTAAAAGTCATTATGTATGCACTTTATACATTTCTAATTTCTTCACAGTCCGCAACTGTGAATGCTATCTCACTGTCAGAGCTGCAGTCTGATACTGCGGAGTAGGATTCAGGAAGCATATCTGTGGCTAAAAAAAAAATACGACTTTTCTATATATTTTCAGTGTGACAAACGGAAATGCTCACTGAGAGGATTAAAGAGCATGCTATAGTCCTGCATGCAACTAGCTAGCTGTGCAGACCTGCATGAGGAAAAGACAGACCCATGAATCCACCAATTTCTGCCCTGTCCTTACTCCTCCTTGCGCTGTCTGAAGCACTGTGGACTCCCATGAAGTCATTATGGAGCATTCCCTGTGTATCTTGTGGTGAAAGGACTGCTTTGTGGTGGTCACACGTAGCATAGGTACAAGTTCCCTTCTTTGTGCCCCTGCTCCCCCCCCCCCCCCCCCCCCCCCCCCCCCCCCCCCCCCCC
>NW_020799091.1:112230116-112238947 GCF_003259725.1 Athene cunicularia
GCCCCCCCCCCCCCCTCCCCCCCAACCATAAATTAGTAGTTTGGAAAAGCAAATTCTGGCTTTGATCAAATTTTACCAATATCTTTAAAGAAGTAAGAGAACTGAAAGAAATCAACTGACGATGTCCTCACCTCTGTAGCATCTGGTAATTACACTTTGTAATGCATTCATTCTCATAACATGGATGCAAAATAAGGAAATGCAGTTGTCATCTATGATGCAGGTGTGCATTAGAGACACGCCAAAGTGACCTGAAGGTACAAGACACAGCACATGGTGCAATCTTCATTGTCCAAGTATCTGAGTCAAAAACCTGGTGGAACACACCATGACTCTTGTTTCATCCACTCTTGGGGTTTCCTTTGGAAACCAGTGACAGGCACCATGTGTGTGTCACAGGCCAAACCCAGGCAGAGCCAAACCCAAGGCATCCCTCTGGACCTGCTGAGGTGTTCCAAGACCCCAGATTAGCCAACACCAGAGAGCTACTTGCTCATGCCAAATCAAAAAGGATGTCTAGGTGTGACATACATTATCAGACTTGTCACTTCCTTGTCCTGTGCCAGTAGAACATCAGCAGAACATCTTTTCTGTTGAAAGCATTATACTAATTATTTTACAACTGCTTTGTGACTGATGTTCACTCTGGCCCTTTCTCTCTGATCTGATGGCTCTGACTCACAGTCTCTCTTGGATTTAGCTGCTCTAACTGAAAAGGTAACCCACCTCCACAGTCAGAGGTAATAAATTCTTTAGCCGTGACAGAAAAATACTTTGATATGATCTTGAATTTAATCACTCATTTCTGCAGTCCTCAGTTCAGGATATCAGAGCAAACTGGTATCAATGGAAATCAAATTTATACTAGTGCATGTCTACGAGCTGAAACAGTTAGCCATGGACACACCATTCATTTGGCCACCTCTTCTTTGGGTTAACTACTTCCAGCACCTTAATAACACAGGCAGCTGAAAACAGTAATATCTCAAACTTCTCCAGAGTGAATCACTGGAGCTTGGGAACCGGAGCCCCTACTTCCATGAGAGGTAAGATCATGGTGCTGGAAACAGTCTTGTGCCTTCACAGACACTAAGGCTCTGCATACAGAGATAGAGTTTTCAAATGTGTCCTCCTGGTAACACCAACCCTGCTCTAGCACCAAGAATAATGCTGTGAGTCTACTGAAGAATGGCTCATGGCTACTGACATATTCAGGACTATCCCGTGGTAATTATTCAGGTCTGTTGTAAAAAGACACCTGTGGCAACTGGTAGAGTATCTGCACAAATATTACCAGCCTCGAGGGTGAGAAACTGTTAAATAGCCTTAGTAATAGAATGTTAAAACCCTGATGATGAGTGAGCGTGGGTGGAATAATTGTCTGCTCAGAAAGAAGTGCCTTTTTCTCATTCTATTCCTGTAGTTGAATCCTTATCTCCTGGATAAATAAAAACAAACCTCACCAGTTATTATTGTTCTTGTTCACCTTTTGACTTTTGATTAGATTTACCGCGGATACATCCCTCTGGCAATGAAAGTGGAATCAACACATTTCTGATGCACTCCAGTGGAATTCTCACCCCCTTCTCCACCTCAGATGCTCCTTGTTTTCTGAATGCCTGTTAATTACCCATCCTTCTAGCTCATGTCTTGAGATACACCTTTCTGAGTGATGACTGGCTTTGATCAACAGATTGTTCTGTATCACTTCCAATCTTTATCTTACCTTTAATCCTCAGCACTTGGACCCAAACCTGATACCTTTCTGAAGAGAGAAACTCATGGTGATAGCTGCCTCAGTCGGCCTGCTTCTCCTTTCTATATTTTTCAGTGTTTTCCCAGATGAGGCCCCAGGATTATTGCAAACCAGTCCCAGGAAGAAATGCTGCTCAATTAGGCGAAAAGAAACTCGAAGGAAAAAAGGAGTAGAGCCAGCAAATTGCTTGAGATAACAATCTCCCCCCACCCGTGTGTCTCTGTAACTAAGAGGATTAGCTGAACTTTCTGTGTCACACCAAAACTGACAATAAGCAACAGTGACTTCCCCCCGCTGGCACTTGTACCTTCACATGTTTCATTTTCTTGCCCATACTACTGCCTTGCCCCTTGCTGATTGTATGACAAACTTGGGGATGAACATGATGGCTCTTTCCTTTCCTTTAAGATTTATGACTCAAAGCCAAACAAAATCCAACTCGAGTTATTACATGCTCTGTTTCCTCCTAACAACAACTCACTTTTAACAGTATAAGCTAACCAAGGAAACATGGAAATGTGGTCTGCTTGATCTCACCTGATCTATCTGCTGTTTGCCAGAGACGCAAACAGCAGCCTCAGGTCTGCTACCACGGGAGTAAGTGTAAAGACATCCCTGGGGAGCAGGACCAAATCTGCAGAATATATAAAGCAGAAGTCCCATCAAAATTCAAAGTGACTGAGGCTCCATGTAGATACAGCACTGTCAGCAAGGAACTGGATGTTTATTTCAGGTAAACATTTAACATTGTGTGGCAGAGGGACTACCCAGGGTACTTTTGGAGTAAAGGGAAGTGTGCTTTAGTAAAGGACTAATTGCTAATTATGGAATCGGCTCCATGTTTCTCTGACAACAGTGTACACATGGTGAAAAGAATGTGGTTTGTGGTTGAAGATGATCAAACATCAAAAATCCAGTTCCTACAGCAAACCAATTCTTTTTTGCTGAGCTGCACAGAACATCACTATAAACCAGGTGAGCGACTCCTTTCCATGAGCCTGCCACAGAACGTGTATGAAGAGAGGAAGTTTGTTCTAAAAGACAAGACAAAGGAGGAGCATTCTCCCATCGAAACATGCTCCCTCCCCTTCACCACCCTGAGTTTCCACAAAAGACCACAGCAGAAGGTGGTGCAAATGTGGAAGATGAATGTGATACCTGAAGGGCAGCATGCAGGCACACTGACCAAGTAAGCAGCTGTGCCACAGCAAGAAGGAATCCGAAAGCAAGAGCTGGCAGGAGAAGCAGTAATATTTTCACAATGATGTAAAGCAGATACTGATGCTTAAAAGAGGAATGTTGTGAAAAAACAAATCGGGATGTGGGACTCAGGTGATCGCTACCAGGGTAGGACTGAGGGAAAACATTGGCAAAGTTTTCCAGAAATACTGGGGTTGGGTCATAAAATGCATGGGATTTGCCTGTTTTTGTAAAACGTTTTACTGAACGAGGCATCTGTGTTGCATACCCTCCCGGTGCTACACAACTCCCTGAACCTAAATTAAATGACTGTGGCATTTCTGCCATGTTAAATGGTGCAAGCAGGTACTCTCAGGCCACATAAATTCAGTGAAGTAGTGGTTTGGGGGTCCCTGTACAGCTTTATTTGAGATCAAAGGGTATGGTGTTGTGGGGGAAAAATACCTCCAGACAGATTTAGACTTTTACTCCAAAAATCTGTTCAGACCGAAGCATTGTAAAAAATGCCCAGTGTATTGCCATGGGGTAAGACTGCCTTGTCACTCTATAGCAACCTCTGTCTCGCCTATATGGAGCGGCAGCCTTAGTTCAAAGGGATCTAGGTCCATTCTCTTTCCCCATTTACATGAAATGGGACTAGAGTGGAGCGTGGCAGCCTTTTAACAGTGCCCCACAGCACTGCAAGAGTTCTGCCTAGAGAGTGAAGGACACCGTGTCAAATTGAAATTACAGAGGAATTTGGGGTAGGCAGAATGTAATTACACAATTGGAATTTAAACTGTGAAATTAAAAGGAAATATTCAAGGATGAAGGGGCAGAGAGAATCCCTAATCTCCAGCCAGGCTAGGCTGTGTGCCAGAAAAGTCCCTTTCTGAAGAGGGAATAAGCAAAGAGCCTGTCCTGGAAAGAAAGGGAGGTAGAGAATAAAGACAATGTTTTCAAAAGCACCCTAACTCCAGCTGTGTGTTTGTTTCATAGGCTATGACTATTCCACAGAAAACCTTGCAGTTGCTAAAAAGCCTCAGATGTGTCCCTCTTGGCCCCCTCTTCGCTGAGGTCAAAACCAATTTGGTTCCTCATGTAAGCAGCACCAGAGCATTCCCCAGGTCTACAACAGAAAGCGTGCTGTACGACTGGGCAAAAAAAGGAGTTCAGCCTTTTTTTATCATAGAGAACAGAGTTTGTCCTTCTATACGGGGCCTGTCAGAATGCAGGCACTCTTGTAGTATCTGAGCTTAGTTAATAACCCTCATAAAATATTATATATTTTTAAAGGTCCTCTTGTAATAAGGGGAGGCAGAGAAAACTACTAAAACAGATCTGTGGCAGCTTTGAGTGGCAACTTGAATCAGACACTTGCAAATCCCACTCTTCAAGAGATCTGAATCAAGTTGTAGGACCCCATTGTTGTCCCTCTTGGGGTAGAGTGACAGGTAAAGATGGGGCCAGCCTTGCGGATCTCTGGGAGAGGAATAACGACAAGATGAACAGGGTCTTTCAATCAAGGACAATGGAAAGATTTGGGGGTTCCTCTTCACAGGCTGCCCAGCCACACATGCAATTGAAGACAAGTTACTTAATTTCTCTGCCTCAGCTTACCACTGCTGAAAAAGCACAGTGATAATTTCCTGAATCTCCTAAATTGGTGAATTGTAAGATGTAATTGATTAAAATTGGAAGATGCTCAGATGCTGCATTGATGACAACCATTGAAATGCATACAAAAAATTGAGCTAGAAAAAGTAAGTGCAGCCAAAGCATCAGGGAGTGAGAAATAGATTGAAAAACCCACCTGAAAAGATAAGTGCCCTCTTAGTGATCACCTCTCCCTTTCCTGAAGATGTGTCAAGGTTCTAAATTATAAGAGGTTTTTTAAATATGAAAATGAAAAGTATGTTTCTTTTCATCTGTGCTCCACATTTTATCTCAAAAAAAGCAGTTAGCTGCACCTGGGAGGGGCAGGGTATTACGAGATGGTACAACTTCCCTGCTACAATTTCATTAGCTGGGAGATTCAGAGGATCAGCAACAAGTCTCAGAAAGAAGAGATTGGGGGTCATCCTTTCTCCGACCCAGAGATAACAGAAGAGGGACAGAAACAGAGCTAGAGAGCAAGCTGGTCAAAGGCAGCCAGAGGAGTGTGTAGGGGAAGGGAGCAGAGCATAATACTGGAAAGAGACTGTTCTGGTGGATCCCAAGCCTTCAGGGGTGAGGGTGGGCTGTCTCCTCCATGCTGGAGAACATGAGGGTGGGGAGCAACACAGGAGAGAAAGGAAAAACAGCTTTGTGGTTTAAAGTACTGAACTGCACAGCCTCAGAGCACCTAGGCCCAGGTCTGAGACCCACTAATGTCTGCTGTGATGCTGGAGGAACTATGCATGGTCTTTATATTGCTTTTCTTCACTTCTCAATCAAGGAGCTACTAACCCTGTTTTTCCCTTGTTCTTTGCCTGCCATCTCTCTAAATTGCAAGCTTTTTGAGACATGGACTGTCTTTTGCTGTTCATATCGATAGCATGTTCAGAAAATGAGACTGTAACCTCTGTAACTATTACAGAGACTGTAACACAGAGACTGCCAGTCTCTCTGGCAGGGTGTGGATTGCACATGAAAAATGGTAAACAGAGACATAAAGGTAAGTTTAATTAAAGGTGAGACAAGGTGAGACAATCTGAGCAGTCTGAAAGTGAAAGGAATAGAGAGGTTTTGGGGAGGTATGCACAAAAGGGTAAGGGACAAAGAACAACTGTTTTGAGGCAGAAGCCTCCATTGCAGTATCTGGATAGCAAAAGAGAAAGCTGAACCAAACAAGACTCTAGAAACAGGGTCTCCTTGAGGAGAGAAATCTAATGTGAAGAAAACACGGTAGAAGGGGCAGTGTGAGAAAAGCAGCACCTGTGACTCACATCTGAGGGGCACAGTGGAACTGGAGCTGAGCAGATAAGTTTGCTCTTAATTTTTCTATCCACTAGAGCTGTGTGTAGAAAAGGGTAATTTCCTTCCCAATGTGCTTTTTGCTTAAATACGGCAATTTCTGTTTCTTTTGCCCCCTGTCTTCCCACCTTGTGCTTCTTCTGTCTCCTACCTCTGCACCTTGAAAAAAAAAATTTGTCTCTGAAACACTGCTGAATTAATTCTAGCAGGAGATAGAAATTTCAGAAGGTAATATAGCAATCGTAGAAAATTTGGGGTCACAGGTACAAGTAGAGCAGGCCAAGGAGGGCTAGGAATTAGGAGGTATCTGGATCAAAATCAAAGCAATGGACACAGATACACTGCAGAGCTTTAAAAGATTCTGAAATACTATTTCTTCCCTTTACGAGTGTGTTGATTTTGAACACGGTATTGCTTTTCACTGCCAGAAAATATTTTTAAAGCAAAATCGCTGCAAGAGGTGATTCTCAAGGCTGACAAGTCCAGTCAGAGAACAGAAACATGGGAGTCCCTCAAGGCGCTCGCTGTTTTGGGCTCTGTTTCAGCAGAGCATGTAAGCCCATTCTTAACCACCAATGTAAGCCCAGCCTTGCTGATTGCAGCCAAACAATTCAGTTCCCCACTTAAGTCTTTTTGTGAAATGAATCCAGAGTGCTCAGCTTCTCATAGGACTAAGCTTCGTATCATCTTTGGTTCCAATAATCTCAAATTTCAAGTGTTGCCAGCAAGTTGCTCATGAGTAAGGCACCAGTCAGGCACTATGTGGCAAGTAACATCAAATAATAAGTTTGCAGAAATCGCAAGCTGTTTGCAGACTACTCACGACTGAAATAGAGCTAAAATTTACCTGATAAATTATTCATCACTAATGATTTGGCCAGCTTTCCTGGATATATAGCCACAGGGATGTATGACACCTTGGGGAAGGCATCAGATAGAGATGCATTCAAAGTAAACTAGAGAAGAGGATGCAGACAGGTCCAGAGCAATCTTTAAAGACAGAGGAGAGCAGCTATGTGGCCAAACAGAATGAAGTTCTCTTTATAGCTGGTCAATTACAAAAACACAGAGCAGGTTAGGAACTATCAGAAAAAAAACCACAAACTAGTAACAATTTGTTTTCAGGCAGCTTTTCTTCAGTAGCTATGGGTTCCAACTAACTGTGCAGAAGCTGAGCAAGAGCAAAGGGTAAATCAGGTGTGGTTAATGGGAGCAAATTCTCCCCAGTGAGAATCTGCTGCTATCAGGGAGGAGGTTACTAGGAAGTAGCATGCAGGATTGAGAGGAGTCTATGGATGAGATGGAAAGATACAGGAGAGAATATTCTGCGTAGGCAGGATTAGAGCTATGCAGAGTCTTAATCTCAGCAGCCCTTTCTCTACACCTTTATCTGTCATGGTGCAGCCACTGTGTGCTGCAGTGCTGGTATAACCTGGCCATAAAACTGGATTAACTGGCCCACGAGGATCATGGCTGAACAGAAGAGGAGCACAACAATATGCCTTTGTTTACACGTTCACTTCTGTGAGTGAAGCACAGATCTTTGTGAGACAAAGTGCTTAATTACTACTATGGAATATCATCAAACGAATGTGCAAGAATAGAATTAGTGTTAGAAGAAGATTTTTGCTCTTTCATAGTTCAGTCCATTTCTACTAATGTTTTCTGCAGTATCAGGAGGTTATTTTTTATTATGGAAAAAAAATACCATTACTAGAAGAATTTATTTTTAAATAAAAATATCAAAATTACCTTTCTGATTCAGCCCCTGGAGAGAAACCTTGCTGTCTCCCTCCTTCAGCCTTCCTTTACAGCTCTTCCCTACCAATGAAAAAAATCTAGCGACTGCCTCTGATACGACTCGTAATTTCTTCAGCAACAGCATGCAAGAACGGATCCTTGCCAGCTTCTCTTACCCCACAAGGTTTTGAGCCCCAGAAGAAAATCTGTCTTGGACTCTGACCCATTGAAATTAATGACTCTTGGAAAGCGTTGAGACTGAGTCCTTAATTAATGCCATTCTATACCACTTTCTGTTTCTTCTTTTTATGGATGTACATTACAAAGCTCAGGAATAACATGTAACTATGCAATATTAAGAATGTAAGCAAGTTATATTTTTACTCTGCCAAATCTGTTGAGAATCAGCAAAGTTTTGCCACTCTGCCTGTTTAGCTGATCGCTTGTCTTGATTTGGAAGTTCTCAACCTAAAGCTAATTTTGTTGGTCCCTCCAGTCTCTGTTCACTCCCTTTTAACAAAGGAGGCATGAAGCCCGACTCTCTCTTCTTCTCAGGTTAGTCAAATTTAATGTGAAAGTGGGAGAGGATAAAGTATTTGTTTGGGAAAGACACCCCAGGAGCCTTGTAGTGCCCAGAACGAGGGAGCATCTTACAGTGGGTTTCTTAACAGAGAAATCACTTCCTTGCAATTGCTCTTTTCTGAAGGAAAACCTGACCACCACTCACGCACCCTCCTCCACGGACAACCGCAGGCTCTGTTATTTCATTTTCTCCGTATTCAATTCCTTTTTATTCATAGGGGATTAATTTTGCTGGGACCTTGTGGAGTACCTGTCGTGCCGGTGCAGTTACGACAGGTATTTTCACACCACCGCTCGCCGATACAGCTCTTCTCGCAATGCCCTTTCAGCCTAACGGCCACACGCCAAGGTGTTCTCATCTAGTTGCCTCTCTTACTACCACCATTAACTATTTGCGTTCCTCCCCGCCGCTCCAGCGGCTGAGCGGTTAACTCGGGCTGTACGAGCCAGGGCTGGAAATGCCCACTTTGGCTGGCAGCGGCTCCTCCCCGCCGCCGTGAAGCCGTAGCGGCCTTGGCTCCGCCGAGCAGCCCCCGCCCCACCCCGCGCAGCCGTTAGGCGGGAG
Source organism: Athene cunicularia (assembly GCF_003259725.1). Classification (NCBI taxonomy): domain Eukaryota; kingdom Metazoa; phylum Chordata; class Aves; order Strigiformes; family Strigidae; genus Athene; species Athene cunicularia. Next base: position 112,238,894 of record NW_020799091.1, read on the forward strand.
CGTGTGGTGTGTGCGGGGATGGGGAGCGTGGGTCAGGCCGCCCTGTCCCCCCCC
>NW_020799091.1:112238997-112266992 GCF_003259725.1 Athene cunicularia
TATAAGAGACAGGAACGGGGGTGCTGGCCCCGCGGTGGGGCTGCGTGAGGGTGAAAGGCTCGGTTTCCTCATCTCTCATTCCCCCTAGCCCTCCCCCGCATTCCCCCCCAGCCAGGGTTATTTCCCCAGAGCCTGGGGCCTGCAGGCATAAGGGTGGATGGGTGCGGATGGCCTCGGGGAGGGGTAGGAGGCGAGTGTGGTTTGGCTTTTTATTTAAAGCTCCCCTCCTCCCCCGCCCCAAAGGGCACGTTCAGTGTGGGGTGACTCTGGGGGTGTGCGGGCAGAGTTTCTCCGTGCCCCTCTCCGATGGGGGAGGCCGCGTGTTTGCGCCCTCGAAGGCTGGATTTGCCCCAGTGGTGTTTGCCCTCCTCCTCCATTGCCTTCCTGCCTCCGCAGCCCCGAGGGCTTGGGGGGAGCCGGGTGCTGCAGCCCCCCTGGGGGGCGAGCCCCGGGCCCTCGTCCCCTGGCCCTAGGTGCCGGGGTAGGGGCGGGTGATGGTGCCGGCAGCCCCGGTGGGCTGGCACTGGGGGTGCGGGTCCCGTCCCTCTGCCTTGCTCGCTCTCTCTCCCTCTCCTTCTCATTTGAATAATGTCTAATTCGGGGAGGTTTATATTATTGAAATGGCCGCCTGGCTTTCCCCGCCTCTCATGTTTAGTAATTCAGACCTTTAATAACAGCCACTCAGAGCCCAACGCCGTGTTTATATTTTACATTCGCCCCATGTGCTTTTGTGGTTCAATATGATTCTTCTTTCTCGCTCTCTCGCTTTTTTTTAAATTTTCTTGGCAACCCACAGGGCCCCGAGATCAAACCCAGGCTGTGTGAGGAGAGGAGGGGGGAGAGCTAGGCCCTGGCTCCTCTGGCAGGCGCCTAGGCCTCACTCTGCTGCTTGATTTATTTACTAATAACCAAAATGACCCCCCCATCTCCACTCCACCCCTGCCAGCAAAAACAAAACCCTCCTGGGGCTTGAGCAGCATCAGATCTGCTCATAGATTCTCAAACACTCATGTCTTTTAAATAAGGAGCTTATTTTTAATTTATAGCAACTCAAGACTGTAAAGCTGTTTCTTTCATATCTGCTTTTCAGAGGCTTGGGCATTTTTGGTCCCTTTGTCCTTGATTCTTTTCCTTAAAGGAGAGTTGCTTCTAATTTATGTTTTCTGGCACTGAGAGAGCTATAGAAGACACACTCAAAATCTGAACAGCTTTCCTCCTCCCTCTGAACACAAACAGAATTGAATACATTGAAGATAATCTTATTCACCTTCCTTTTGCTTAATGTGGATGCAGTTTAACAGTGCAGTGTGTCAGATGCTTTTGTCGCTGCTTGTATCTGACTGTTCTGGGTTGTTTTTTTTTTTCTTTCATTTAGATTTGGCTCTCAAGACGGAAGATACTACTAGGGAGTACAGGGTCTAGAAAGGAAGATAAGTTGTCTGTGATTGTGTCATAAGAACACCAAGTTAAAATTGAAATTAATCCTCTTGTCTGGAGTAATTCAGTTTTAAACCAGATATTATTTGTCTCAAAAAGAAAACAAATGGACTACTTTATTAGAAAGAGGCAGTAATTTAAAAAAAAATATTTATGCAGGGGTGGGTTTCAGATAAAACTGTAGGTTTTCATTAGCGACCATTGTTTTCACCCTGTGAAGAAAAAGGACCTAACAGCAGGGTACTTCAAAGTAGCAGTGCCAGATTAGCATGTAAACATCTTTGAAACATGACTGGGAAGAGAGTTCACATACATATGCAGACAACATATTTTGTAGTTTGGTTCTAAATTTAATTTGTCACAAAATACTACGCTGCAGCTAATGAAAAGCATTTTGATTTAAAAAATAACGACTCAGATTATTTATCCTTTTTCTTCACCCTTGGTGAAGACAGGCCTTGAATACTAGAAGAAAAAAAATCTGTAGAAGCAGTAATGAGACTGTTCAGGTGACTGACTGTTTCACAGACCAGCAGCACAAGGCTGGCTGGACAAAAAGCAGTAATATGATTTCATGCCTTAAATAGCATATGTTTTTGCACTCGCTTCACAAGATGTGGTCAAGCCGATGATGTCATTGGCCAGAGGACAAGGTGCAGTTAATTTGATTTATTGACCTGGGGTGAGGTGTAGCACTGAAACCTTCTCATAGGGAAACCATTTATCTGAGGACAATTTCCTTTATAGCAGCAATTTAACCACTGCTGAGACTGTAGATATTTTATCCAGCATGATAAAAATGTACATTGCATCTTGCAAACAAAATTTCTTTGTCACTGACGTTTTAGTAATTTTTATAGAATAGAATACTGGACAGTGGCCTTGTGCAGTCTTATGACCAAGCTGGGGTTTATAACTCCTGAATTCAGGTATTTACATGCCAAAATACAGATGTATTTCTCTCAAACATATATTTGCGTGCCTGTGTTGTAGCTTAAACTTTTACTGGAACGTGATGCGGATAGAGATTTGTCTTCACCAGTGAAGCCCATAAGCAACATGTTAGTGGGAAGCCCCTTTCCCCAAATCCTGGTGTCATCTTCACTTGTCAGAAGATGCTGAGACTAATGTGTGGGTATTACTCCTCACTCTTGAGTAAGGACTTTTATGTTAGTTTAACACTAGTAGGTGTCAGATTTTAAGCCACTTCTTGGACCTTCTCTATCAGTGGTGGGTGGGAAAGTAAAAGAAACGTTTTTTCTTCCTTATGGACTACCTGGCTGTGGTGAGAGTGGGGGGGTTGTGTTGCTGTTGCAGTGCTTTCTAATTCTTACCAGGGGAACACGTTCTCCTATTTTGGCTGTCCTTTCAGCTTTTGTTGGGGACAGAAGGAAGAAGGCTTCTCCTCCTCATGAAATAGTTCCACTGCCTGATTACCTCTGCTCAGTTATCAAGGTGGCTCTACTTCCTTATTCTTTTATTTTTCTTTTTTTCTTTTCTTTTTTCAAAACTGACTAGTCGAACAGCTGGTTGGAAAATAGGCTAAGTTACGGCTGTAGCCATGCTGCTGCATGTGGAACAGAACTGGGAAGATGTGTGGCAGTATGGTGATCTCACAGATAGAGGAGCTAGAGCTTACTCCTTGCTTCCTAGAAGGAAGAGGGAAGTCTGAGCTTCCCACTCTGTCATTTTAAGAGGAAAAAAAATCTCAGGTTTGCTGTCACTAACAGTTTCTCAAAGATTAGCCTGCAGTAATAACTCAAGCAAGTATGTGTTAATACTGACTTCCTGATGCTGAACGTGGATAGCTTCAGAATGCTTGTCCTAGCAAGTAATGGTGATGATGGCTGGAGTTGCCTCACTTGACAGAATCAGTGAGGTAGCCTTCAACTCAGTCTGTCCGTTAAACCTAGGAAGCACCAACATAATCTGTGTTAGGAGTCTCTTATGTGGTGTGAAGGAGTGTTGTTCCTGCTTCTGCTCGCTCGTTATGAGATTTTGAGCACCATTGTCAAATAATAGTCAAATTTCAAGTGGTAAATCCCACATTGAGTAGCACATTTTTGCTGTTTATATTCAGATGTGTGAGGATGCAGAGAATTTTGGGGTAAATGTTTTTTCTGTCCTGTCCAGAATGTTTTTGACTGATCTGTCATCCAGCTTCTTTCTGTTAAATAGTGTTTATCTCCTCTGTAGACATGCTGGTTTTCTCTCCCTGTTGTCTGGTAAATTTGCAGTAGTTTCTTATAGGATGCAGTAAGTTTTCATTTGCTTTCTGCAAATTTTGGCTCCTGCGGAGTTCAAGACTTCAGAACAGATTACAGCATTTTTAATGTGCAAATTTAGCCAGTTAATTTTCTCACCTTTTTTCCAGCATTATTTTCTATTCTCAGTGAACTGTTGTTGCCCTTAGGACAATAATCTTGATACTGGTATTTTATACAGCTGACAATTAAGCAGCCTCTGCTACTTGCACTTACAGCTTTATTATTTCTATCTTGAGAGAATCAGTGACAGTCGTGGCAAATGATTCTTTTATGACATACGTGTTTTCAGTCTGTGTGACAAAGCTGTTGTCAAAAGAAGGTGTTGAACAAAATTAAGTATGACTTGTGTCCCAAATGTGATATGCTTGGTTTGCGTGCTTAAGCTAGTATGTGAATGAAAGACTATCTCATGTTGCTGGATAGACTTACAGTGCTGGCTGTTTACTACTGCAGAGATTTGCTTCTGTGTTAACAAATTTTCCCATCACTTTTCGTAATGTTATACAGGGCAAGTTAAGCGTGGGATTTGTTGGGCTGAGCGTGGGAGATAAATTTAAGGAAAGATCCTGGTATTGGTTAGTCTGTATTAAGTAATTGCTTGTATTCACTTGAAACTGTTTGACAATTGCTAATCTGAGTAAAAACATATACATAGATGTATTTTCCTTGCTATAGTTCTTTGCATTAAATTTATTGAATTGTGTGAATAGACCCTCATGCTGCTGCTCGTGCACTTATTTTTCTCTGTCGAAAAGGAAATAATTACTTAAAATCTCAGTATTATTCCTTTTCCTAGTTTCTTATTTCACTACTAGCTAGGAAATACCCACGTTTGTGAACGTAACTGTATTGTAAATTATGAGCTCTATAGTGTATTACAAAGTATTTTGCAAAAGGAATTTTTAAATAGACTGCTACTGGCTAATTGAATTAGTTTAGGGTTAATAACACAGTTGAGTGGTGAAGTGTTGGTTTGCTATAGAGGATTTACTGGGTTCCAACCCCGAGTTTGTCACCCGTTTTGCTTGCTTTGCTGTTCTAGGCTGAATCTGTGTAGTGGTAATTATAGAGCACATTTTCACAGGGGGTGTTGCTGGGGGAATAGTTAGCTAGTGTTTTGTAGTATTTCTGAAGGTAAGAGTACTGTGCTGATTCTGCTCTTACATGTGATCATCCAAGCCTGTGCCAGGGTGAACTTTGCTTAGAATGTTTCAGTGCTGGTCCTGTTCGTGTACTCTCATCGGTGATGAAGGCCTCCTGTTGTAAAGGCACAGATTACTGTCAATTCTAACTACAGTGTGATGCAGATCTGCTGTAGGGTATGCAGTTCAATGACAGTTTAAATCAGCCGGAGCCTGTCCTCATCTCCTTGTGTGTTCCTGCCCCCTTCTCTGCACTGGTACATGTGCTTGCCTGATTCCTTTGCTGAGCTAGCTCAGGGAATTAAATTGAGAGAAAACAAGCTTTGCCAAAAATAATGAATAGTTTTTTTGTTGGTTTAGCTCTCTGAACTGGATTACAATGAGATTAGGCAAGTAGCAGTACCAATCAAGGAGGGGAACAAGAAGCACATGTGCTGACCCAAGTCTTCTCATAATTTCATTCTCTCTGATGGCTTTCCTACTGGTCTAAATGGGGAGTCATGCTCTCAGCCATGTGATTCTACCACTTAATTGGCACCTGTCCTAGTACTTAACTGGTTTCCAGGATGCTCTAGTTTAACTTGCTAACCTGGTGGAAAACTAGCCCCAGATCATTTTAGCTCTCTGGTTTGTGAGTTGAAGTTGGCTCAACAAAGGCCTTCAAGTGCAAGAGAGAGGGTAGAACCATGTGAGTGAAAGTGGAGGAAGGGGCAAGAAAGAAGAGAAATTAAGTTTACTGTTTTCAAAAGCAGCAGCAAGCATTCTGGTTAGCTTAGTTGTATTTTATGGCCTTGTGTTTAGATTGATATAAACCACTGTGAAACCACAGCTGATTGAGTTGATGAACCCAAGTTGATCTAAAATGGTACTGGCCCAAGGGAGGTGGTAGGAATGTATAGCCAACGGCACTATGCTGGACCTCCTATTCTAGCAGCAGGCTGTACCTAAATCACTGAAGCCAGTGGTGAAACAGCACCTGAGTAAGAGAGTAGCTTAGAAACCAATAGATGCTGAAAATTTGGCATGGTTTGTGCTGTCCTAGGTATGATTGCAGTAATGATAGCCACGACAGAAACTCTTAAATAAAAATTGTGGATGAGACCTTTAAGTGGCTCCCATTATTTTAGCGTTGCTTACAGTGAGACACTTCTCTAAAAGGGGCTGTGGCTTAAAAGGACATATTGGCAGAAGTACTTGGGAAATTACAGACACTGTTACTTCTCCTAAATTTTGGACTGATATCCCTGTAAACTAACCTTTTTTTTTTTTAAAAAAAAAAAAAGAAAAATAAACCAAAACAAAACAACAAACCCAAACCACAAAAGCCCCAAGCATAACTGCTTCAGCCATTTAACAGGATCACTCCGAGATAGACTTATCTTTTCTATAAATCATGATATTGTGACAAGGAACCTTTTGCTCATCATTACTTCTTTTTTTCTTCTCAGAAATAAGATTTGGCTCTATAGGGATGAAGTAGCATATATAACATGTTTGACACTGTATGACAGGGCATGAAGTTTTGGAAAAGGACAATATGAAGAGCTAAGTTACTAAAATAGTAAATACAGTTGAGGACTTAAAAATAAATGTAGAAAACCCTGTTGAATCAGGCTGGAGATATCGCTTCTTTTTTTCCCCCTTTAAGGGCTGGTAGGAATCACCATCCTTTTTGCAGTGAGCTCCTTTGCTATTTGTTCTCTTTGTCCTTTCGATGATTCAGTTTTATTTGAAAAATACCATGTGACTTAGTAATTTGTGCCTGACCATACCAGTGTGAAGTTGTAGCTTTATACTACTTGGATATAGCTGAGGGGGAGGAGTATACAGTGAATACAGGTAGAAATGACTCAGACATTTGATGAATCACTTATTTCTGTATTATTAGCTATTACAGTCTACTGAAGGAGAAATGAGATTCAAATTTCTTCTGGGAATCCTGTTGCAAAGATGCCTTTCTAATTATTCATAGTTTTGTTTCTTACCCGCTGATCTTTAGTAGGTTATCGCTTTCATTTGCATTTTTACATGTAGGTTTAAATAGATATTTGAATTTGCTTATTTCTAGGGCTGTAGACATATGGATATGCCACAAAATGCTAGCTCCCCTTCCTACCAGCTTCTCTGGAAGTGTTTCCCACCCAGTCCTCCAATGTGTGTACACACACCTGCGTGCACACATGCTTTGGAAAAAGTACCAGAAAGCTTGGACTGGGAACAGTTTCTTCTAGCTCTGATTGTAGTAGTAAAAGACGTTACTGCTTCTGACTGTTGGAGTTTCTTGTTCCCCTGCATCTGTTGGTGGGTCTGCCCATCCAGGTACTGTCTAATCCACTTCAGTTAAAATTAATGGGGTTAGTAAAGACTGTGATCTAAGTTGCCTAAAGTAGCCCAGATAATTCTGATTGAAATCTGTGAGTGAGGGATCATCTGAGTTGCTTTGTCATCATACCTGAGGGTATGGTTCATGTTACACTTAATCCAATTTAAGGGTGGGCTGCTGCCAAAAAGAAGTGGGAACCTAAGCAGGAAGAGTATTGGGCTGTATTGGGCTGTCACTTTCTGGACTATTGTCTGTTTTGACAGAGCATGTGTAAAACTGTCCTAGCTTTAGGCAGAAATGGGTTGGGATTGTGTGGAGAAACTGGAGGTAGGGGAGGGCAAAGGGACCAGTAACTTTCCACTTGTAACATTTGTTTCTGAATGAGGGTGTCTGTTCTCAGTGTTAGAAAGACATGGTCCTTTTCAGGTTTTATTGAACTTTCCAGTAGTACTTTTGTGTTATTGAATTTATGTCGATCTGAACTACAGAGTGTAAATTGTTACGAATATTTCCAGAATCTCAAGTGAAGCTTGCCATTTACAAGTAATTTCCCTTAAATGGACTTTATCATAAGATTACCTTTACTTGCTGTTCCATTTCAGTCAGAATATAGTTACTTCAGACAGTTTATGGCTACAAATCTAGCTAAACTTGGGAATTTAGGAGTGTCTTTCAAAACAGTTGAGAACTTGACACAGGCATATTTTAATCTAAGGTCTGTGAGCCTTCTGACTTCAGATCAGTCAGTCTCACACAGCAAGTTGTTTGAATCGCATCATTGCTAACCTTTACCCAACTATTATTCTACTGCCAGCAAAGCTTCTCTTTGGTTAGGATGGGTGTGCCAAAGTAAGGAAGTTGCCATGAGCTGCCTATTCAGTTTTGTCAACCACTGCCCTAGAAAAACGTGTTGAAGTAGCAGCAGTTGTAGGACAGACTTTTAGTCAGAGTTCCCAAATGAGGACACATCAGGTGGAAAAGTGTAAACTAGAAACCTGATCGTTTTCCAGCGTTGATTTTACTCAGTTTTTCAAAAAAAGGATCTTCGAAAGTTGCAGAATTTTTTCATGCATCTGATTTTAAACTAGCCTTTGCTGCTTACGCTTTTTCTTTTTTTTCAGTGTTACCTTGTACAAAGAAGGGCTAAGCAGTCTGTTGCATGTTCTTCACCTCTGTCTGAGGCAAGTGCTGAGCTGCAAATTCTTGGCATTTGGGAACGTAATCAAAGGAACTATCCCTGTGCTTGCCCTGCTTTTACACTCTTTCCTAGGTGTCTGCTGTTGGAGGAGGGTCAGATAGATCTTTGGTCAGAGCCAGTATGGTGATTTTAGTATTCTCTTTTGAACAGAAAGAAAACACCTTCTCACTTATTTCTCAGGCCATCTGAAGATTTCTTTGTGGTTCTTTTCCTATCCTAAAGTGCTCAGGAGCACCATAAGAGTTCAGTGAAAGGTGATGTTGCTTGTCTGCTCTACACATTTCCAGCTATGGGAAACCACTGGAGGGTTGCTCCAAAGGCTGTCCTACTAATTTCTAGTTCCCTACCAGGGAGCTAGAGAACTGGAAGCTTCTTTTGCTCTCTTTGGGAAGATAGGGGAAAGATAAGAGGCTGGGTGTTAAAAATACAGCCTCTGTTACTACTTCATGGAACAGATCCACAACTGAGTGGATTCTTAACTCCTTAAGGACCCACTGAGGGTCTTGAGTGTGTTTGAGAATTATCCTGCAGGCAGGGACTGCAGATATCTTTACAATTTTTTGAACTAATTTTATTTCAAGACTATTCCTTTTCTCATTACAGTGGGAGGCTGACATTGAAAAGAGTATCTCTTCTCAGTTCTCAGATGAAAATGCTGTTTTATTGTGCTACGGCTTTATTTGATGTGGAACCTAGTTGCAACATGGTTCAGTGGTGCAGAGGGGACTTGTTACTACGGACTGATGAAAGCCCAGTGCCCTAAAACTTCCTGAGAACACTCTTCAGCCATGCCCCTGTTGGGAAAAACTACTTCATTAATAGTGTTCTCAACACAGTTAAAATTGAAAATGGATCCATGCATGTCTTATATTTTAATAATATCTATATAAACATAACTATTTATAAACTAACAGCTAAATTTAAAGCATATAGCATTGTATGCAAGTGCTTATACACTTAAGTTTGCTGTAATTGTGTGGTGATCTCTGCAACAGTGGGAAGGATTTGCTATATGTAAGTTTCAATAAAGACATAAAGAGTTAGAATAGTTGTCATCTTAGATCCCCCCTCAACTTGATTTGCTGGAGGAATGGAGAGGGGACAGGTAGTGTTTCTTTGCATTGTGATGTGATGTGTCTACTCAGATTTGCAAGTGTTGTAGGTATCTCTAAGATCATAGCAGAAAATCTTCAGTTGTTGCTTCTGTTATAATATTGATAAACAAATAATAAAATAAAAAATACCATGTACAAAGGCGGGCCAGCACTTACATCTTCTCATTCCTCTATCTAGTGTTAACGTAATCAGAGCTTAGACTTAACAGAAGGACTGTTGGGGAAAACCTAATTCAACCAGTTAATTTTAAGGTTATATCAAAAGCTGTCTAAAGTCTTGAGACAATCTGTAATCATCTGTGTGTGCTTGGAGAAGGCACATTAGTTGCTTAAGGGATCAGTCAGTCTTTCAAAAAGCAAGATTAACTTCAGGCACAATGTATTTTTTTTATTACTTATTAAGTAGTGATTACATGTTGTGTGGGTTGGAGCTAGGAATGCTGTTTACTAATGAGGAAGGGAACGTCATTGCCATTTGTCCTATATTTGCATCACTAATAAGTGTTTAAGTTGTATAATACAGACAGTTCAAGAAATTTGTACTCAGAATTGCAGAGAAGTTGAGAACTGCATTTCTGCTGTAACATATTTGAGGTTTTAACAACTTGCTTTTAGTTTTCTGAGTTTGTGGCAGTTGTATCAACTGTATTAGGGTATAAGCTTGTACGCGCAAGTTACTACCAAAGGCAGCATCTGTTCCTAAGATTTTTAAAAATATATGGAAGACTGTTAATTTTTTTACTTTTCAGTGGCAGGGAGCAGGTTGACACACTCAACAATTTCCTTAGAATGTGTTGTCAACTACAGTCATTTCCCAAGTACTCTTCACCTTGTGGAAGGTTAGTTAAACTGGGGATTTCCATGACGTCATCATTCAAGTAGTGATCGTTATTCTTTGTTGTGTGAAATATTCTTAGGAGAACACTGAAGACAGAAACATATGGGACACAGCTGTTCACTAACCATCTGTATCTGAAAGTTATTTTATTGTTTGTTTGTATCCTAATACTCATTTGTTGAGACAGCCTTTATAAAGAGATCAAGGACTGGAGAGGCAGGTTACTTGAGTACTTCTGTCATTTGGTTTTGGTGTAACCAATGTACTTCATAGCAATAGAGAGAGTCTCTAACAAAGGCATGAAGCTGATATAGAAATGTGGTGCTGTTGTTTAATTGGTAACTAGGACAGTTTTGTTTTCTTAGAATCTGAAAAAAGCCATCAGTGCATCCTGAAGCTGTTCGGACATGTTGACTAATTAGATGTGGTTGTGTAGAAGTGTTTTCTGGTCCAGCAATAAGTTATGGATTGCTCTTTAAGAACCACTGAGGTAGCAAATAAGTATACTTTATAGTATGGGCCATTTGTTAAAATTTGGTTTGAAACAATTTCTTTGGTGCTAATCAACTGTAAGGTTGAACTGTGAAATGCAATCTGGTATTGCTGACCTACAGCTCTGACTTTTTTTTTATTCAGCAAGTTAATATGAAGTAGTTAATTTTCAGGTGTGCTTGCCTGTATGTGCCTTCGTAATACTAAGTGATTTATTTCAACAAATATTTGAGATTGCAACATCAAATGTGGCATTTGTGCATTTAATACTTAACCGTTAGTCACAAACCTAATTGTGACCTGATAAATTGGCAACTGCATAGCTTTTTTTGGAAAATATTTCATTTCTGAAGCTTTTATATTTGTGAATGATGAGGAGCTGGGAATAGCAGATATTCCTCATGTAAAAGAGGACTGTTTAGAGGAAAAGGGATGATGTTTTTATTCACAAGAAAGCTACTCAGAGCCCTGCAGATTCGAAGCATTGCATTTAGCAAGTGCATGAAAAATGCGCGGCTGGTGTTTGAAGGCCCTGCTGGGGCAGCCCTTAAACAAAAGGGGTTGTGGGCTCTAAATGTGGAATATATTTTCTTTATCAGTTCTGCTGCTGTATGACAGTTCCAGTTTGACTATCTGCCTAGCTTGTTGAAATAAGAACTGGAAGTGTTTTTTCTCTTTGGAGTTTTTGCCCTCTGCTTCGTGTCTGAACAGAGGTTTGTTGTATGTGACTTCAGTCATATGCATAGTAAAGTGCAAAGAAGAATTGCTCTCTACTGGAAAAATTGAGGAACACTGTGGACGAAAACCATCATTTTTTCAATTAGACTGTCTTTATCATGTGTATACTTGATCAGACCTCTTTATGTGTGCCCAAGTGTTTAAAAAGTCTCACACCAGGTGAACAAAATAAGAGGTATTGAAAAGGCAATCCACTTAGAGTAATATCTTATTTCCTGTGTTGTTGACTAGATTTGTGTTTGAATGTTTCTTTTGTGGCAGCACAGGTGCTTCTTGATTCTGCAGTGAAGGCAGTATTCTGTGCTTGATACTAGCTAGTTGCCATGGCAACAATTATGATGTCATGAATTCAGTACAGTGACTTCACTGCAGTGTATTTTATCTTTATTCTCAGTTTTCTTCAGATCTTGCTACCAAACCAAAAAGCATCTATGCATGATACTGTGACTTGTTTATTATGTGATAATGATGACTAATATGATCCAGATCTCTCTCTCTCTCTCTCTCTCTCTCAGTAAACTGAACTGCTGCTTACCTTTAAATTCATCCCAGAATCTGGGAAACTGAGACCTTACATTTTTATTTATCTGGACCTGCTTCAGCTATACTAGCCCAAAAAGTTCGCTGATAGGAATGAAGAGGAAAGTATTTTTATTACTCAGATGTGATTCTTTTCAGCTGAGAGAAATATAGGTACTTTGAAAATGCGAGAGTAGCAGTCTCCTGTTAATGTCCCTTCTCCCATAGTAATTTGTTCAATTCTGGCTTGCATTTCTTAGTCTGGTTCTTTTCTGAAGCAGGTGAAATGTTTTCTTAGTATCTTTTCAAGGGTTTGTTGACCTGCAGATTGTACAAGGAAACTTCATGCTCATCAGCCTTTGGAAATGGTCAGCTGTTTTCTGAATTCTGAGCACTTCCATTTATCACCGGGTTGTGCACCTCCATTTCACAGGTAGCAGAGCTGACTGTTCAGTGCATACTTTTTACCCTCTCCTCCATTGCCTTCTGATAGTCGAAGAGAAGCATTTAGCATTTTTCCTATATTTTTAAAGTGATACGACTTCTAAATTTAGCCTCAGTAAAAATGCCAATGAAAACATTGAGTTTAACTAGCCTACGTTTCTTTTGTTGACATAACTGTGTGTCTGTTTAGAGCTGGCTCATTGGTTTAACTCGAAGGTTGCCTGAGACTTCTGGGCCATCTGACTTTACCTTATCAGTGAATAGCACAAAGTGTGTTATGCCACGTATTTTTGTAAGGCATTTTTTGGCCTCACCAAGTAGAAGGTTCTTCACCTTTGGCTTAGTTTTTGGCAAAGATAGTTTCTGTGTATAGGTAGGGCCGAAGTATTTTGTAAGTGTGCTTAAAGCTTTTCTAAAACCAGAAGAAAATGTTAGGATGTGCTGATTTCTTCCTGTGGCTTACTGCTGCAGTGATCATTTGTGTTAAATAGATATATGTTCAGTACAATTTAGGTGATGTTTGAATTAAATGACCTCTTCACATTTTTCTTCCTCTGAAGAAAGATGGAGTCTTGAAAAGCATCTACTAGCAAGTAGGAGGATGTCACGGACATCATGTAAGGAAGATGAAAAACAACAGGAAAATCAAAGTTGTAGTTGTCTTTCTAAATAAAAGAAAAAGTATCCTGTGCAGCCTGTCATTTATGATAAGCATATCATAAAAGATGAATTCTGACATGCTGCAACTGGAGTTAAGAATATGTGATAGATATTTTTGTAAATGAGCTACTACCAGGGAGCAAACTGCAAAATACTGTTGCAGGTGCTGTTCCCATTACTTAAGTGCAGAGGTCCTGTACTTGAAGATTTGCTGGTTTCTGTTGGTAGCAGCTGTGCTTAGAATTAGTAGCTTTTTTCTTTAATCAGCATGAAAGTGCTATTGATTGTGTTAAATTCTCTGAATGCTTTTTCAAAACTGTAAACATTTGTATATTACTATAATGCCTGTGTAAGTGGAGGGTTTTAGTAATTTAAGAGTACTGATACGATTTGACTGCTAGAGCTTTTGGTCTTTAGACTAGGTTTATGTGACTGAGTAGTGCTTTTTGCTTTTTTTTTTTTCCTTAAATTTAGGTGGGGTTTTTGTTTCTGTTCATTTCTAAACATTAGGGTTTTTTGAAACTTGCAGGTTTTCAAGATGCAGAGATGGTGCCAGAGAATCTTATCTAAACTCCCTTGCCCACAAAAGGTTAGATCAGGTGATCTTTTGAGGTCTCTTCCAGCCTGGGCTAGTCCAGGATCTAGGATTAAGCTGTTGGAAGGAATAGCAGCTTGCTTAATGGCAAACTGACATAACTGTGCATGAAAAACTGCTAACTCAAAACTCTTGACTTTTTAGTCTCATGGAGATTAGATCATTCAGTTCCCAGCAGTGTTTGTATGAAGGAGTATTGCATTTAAAAATAGTATTATGGCAGTTAATACTAGACTGAATACATGGGGAATTTAAAGCTCTGGACTGCAGGTGTCTTGGCAATGCAAATTCTTCTGAAGGAGTGAAAGGGGAGTGTAGAAGTTTTTTGGAATGCTTAGAAAAAGTGATCACCTCTACAGAACTTCAGTGTGTGAAAATGAAAGGAAACTTGTAGTGGAAAAAGCAAGAATAAGTTCTACCATGTGAGTCCTTTATTCTCTTTTATGAATGGATGGGCATATGGTCTATCTGCAGTGTATAGATCAGAAAGGAATGCGTTGAACTTTCTTCAAACTTAACATTTAAGAGAATGGGATGATAGTGTGGCAACAGGGGAGAAGCAACAACAACAAAACACTAACACACACAGCCCTTTTCTTTTAGAATTATTAAATGAAACACTGTAAACTTCCAGTGCTGGCTTTTATTCTGTTCTAAATTCTTCTATGAGAACCAGTTATTTTCTTGCCCACTGGGACTTGGAAAATAAAGAAGCTAATTGGAATTGGCTCAGTGCTGTTGCTTCTACTTAAAAATACAGCATAAACCCAGGGTAGTACGTTAGTGCCTAGTTCACATTATAAGCTTCTACATGCTTTGTTTTGCAGAGAGGCTAGAACCTATCTTATGAGTTACTACTAATACTGGTGGTACATGAAAGAATGGAAATATTGGTGAAGTATGGCAAAGTAATTCGTTTGCCTTTCAGGATACAGTGGCAGATAGTGACTTGTGTTTGTGTTTGTTCAGGGGCTAGGACTAACGGCTGTGTTTTGGTACTTTTTTTTGGCTGCAGCTTTGAAGACTTTTTCTCCAGGTCAGCAGCTTCAACAGGATTTCAGTGAAGAGAGTTAAAATGCTCGGATGGGCCATTTTGCAGTGCCTACTTCACAGCACAAAACCAAATTTGGTTCAGAATAGGAGTGTGTGAAAGGAGTTAACAGAAGAAAGTGGAGGCTTGAAGGGCTGCTTGCCACTGTAGAAAGGTTAGGAGGCTGGAAATACCAGGGAGGTGTTTCAGGGACAGTACCTGGTAAAAAACTGACCTTCTAAACTTGGTCCTGCTCGGGGGTCCCTTCTGACCTGTTAACCTATCAACGGGTTCATCTGTTATCATTCTGAATGTAAGGTGACCTAACCCACCAGTCCTTTGCTGCTTCCAGTCTGCTGGGGAAGGCTATGAACAGCATCACAGGTAGAGAGACACCTTTTTAGATGCGTCCTGTCCTCTAACAAAAACTCTGTCTTTAGAGGACAGGGTTTTATTGGCTTCGTAAATTGCTGTCTCTTGCAAAGAACTATTAAAAAAAGAAATTCTATATATCATCTTTCAAAGTAGTAAGGGTTTGAAATTTAATGTTTTGAAAGCAATCGGAGAATCTTGATCAGTACAGGGGGGCTGACCTTAAGCATATATTAAAATCATTATAGATAAGCTTTGGACAAAACATACTGCATTATTTGGGAGCCATGTGAAAACCCGCATGGCAAATTTATAAATGGATATGGGTGATTCCCCCCCACACCTAGGTCCGTGTCCACAAATGGGAGTGCTGTGGGATGCCGGGGTGACATGGTTATCTTGGCCTCAGCAGGCTGCCTGGCTCCCTTTTTCTGCAGCTCTGATTCAGATTACCCAGCAGTCCTTGTGCTTTGCTATGATCAAACGATACAGCCCTCATGGAAAAATGTGCTACTCAAAGCTCTGTGTGGCTCCTGTAGCCAACTTGATCTATACAATGGGAAATAGGAAAGCCTTCTTTATCTGATTAAACAGCCGACTTTGGCATGAAATCTCCTTTTTAATATCAACTTGCTGGAAGTGCTATGACAATAAAAATGCCTTTTTTTTTTTTCCTCTTGTTGGGAAAGCAAAAAAAATTTGACACTTCCTCGTTTCATGTATTACTGCCAGAGCATTCTCTGACATTCTTTGAGTGTAATCATCAAATGTGATACCCTGGTTGTACTTAAGCACATAACTTTTCAACTCACTATTAACTGCCGGCATCCATGCTACATGAGGGTTTTTTCACGGTGACCTCAACTATTGGTTCTTCTTGCTTGCCATATCGCTGTTAAATGAATTGATAATAAAATGAATCATGTTTCAACAGTAATCATTAAATTACAGACATTGAATAATCAGTTTGGGAAATTACTGTGACCGCTTTAATAGCAAAACTTTACCTTGCATGCAGAAATCTAGACGTACAGTATATTTTTTTTTTAAAAAAGGGCATTTTTTTTCAGCAGTTCCTCGATAAAAGAACTTCCCTGTCGTCTTTTTTTTTTTTTTTTTTTTTTTTGGCACTAAGTTGTGATTTTACTGAATCAGAAACATTAGCAGTTGAAGTACTGTGTTATCATGCATATTATTTTGTCCCAAAGCACAGTAGAAGTTACTGTACTTAAGGTGCAAACTTGAAGAAACAAACTGTTCTAGTATCCCACTCGAATAGAAAGAAAACATGAAAGTTTGCTTATAGCCCTTTTGGAATTTTCAAGGCTGTTATGTAAATGGTGTTAGGATAAACACTTTTCTGAGTCTCAAATTTATTTTTAAAAACAAATGTAAATTTTGGGAAATAACTTTCCCATTAACATGGATGAATGGTATTTTAAAAGTAAAATATATACATGGTTAACAAGAAAAAGTTTGATAAAGCTGTCTGTATAAATAAAACCAAGTTAACTGTGTCTTTTTTTTTTTTCCTGAGAAGAGCTTTATGACTGTATCCCTAACTGATTTGAACCTACTGAGATTTACCTACTGACACTCCTGCTACACAGTGTAGGTGATGACTCAGGTGATACTGTCTGGCTTTCCTTCCAAATAGTAGGTGTGAAGCAGCACTCCTTGTGTATCCAGATTATCATGCATAATAAGCACATTTTAACGAACTTTCAAAGATAAGTCTGTATTCTGTATTATTGTAAATGAAAACTACTGGTGATAGCCATGCATAAGATAGCCCCATCTAATGATGTTAGGTGATCCAATTTTCGAAAACATTGCATTTGCAGTGAAGTGTGAGCTGCCTCCATAGTAAATGGAGAGAAGGAAGGGTTAATTTCAGTAACCTAACAACAGCTTTTATGATTAAACTTGCTGGTTTCTGGTTTTGCTTTCTCTAGATAATTTCGGGTTTTGGGGTCTTGGGAAAGGATGTATTTTTATGCTCTCCTCTTTCTGATGACTTAAGATTCTCTCCTTGCTTACCAAATACACACGTTTACTTCTGTTGCAGTGCTATGGTGGAGAAAAGATTAGGGAGACAGGGGAAGAAGCACGAAGGCAGGGGAATAAACCATGAAAAAGTGTTTGGAGAAAGATGTAGCAGGAAAAGAACAGCATTATAGGAAAAGAATACTCTGCATATTCTTTATTCTTTATAAAGACTGCATCACGTGGATGGACTTTTCTATGTCTTTGGTGTAGCAGATAGATACTTATCTGTTGTAATTGCAAAGCATTGGGTGGAGTAAATGCTAAAAGTCACAAACTGTGAAGAAGAAATCTTAGGATCAGTGGACTTTTTTTGTCATTCAGTTATCTATTGGTGCATGTAATTTAAAAAGAATAGCTAGAGTAAGTGCAGTGTTCAAATAATGCAACCTTAAGATTTTAGGCAGAGATTGTCATTTCATCTGGCTCCCCAAATTTGTGGTGTTTGCATTGGCTTTTGCTCCTCAAATAGCATTGAGTAGAAAAAAATATGTTTACAATAAACATTCTTTCATTATGTAGACAGCAGCAATTAATTATAGGGTGGGGATAATAAACATAGAAGGCTGGTATCTAGTCAGACTGGAGAAAAGTGCCCTTGAAATGTTCTCTTTAAAACGGTTGTCCACAGCCCTTATGGCACTGATAAACAGCATTTATTGGGCTTTGAGAGGATCACAAGGTTCCATATGTGATTTCTAGGGATGATTTCAGTTCTGAAAGCATTTACAGCATGTGTGTGATGCATCTTTTTTCAAGATAAAGGAATTCCCTTTACCATCATGTTTTACTAAATGGACGTGCATTATAATAGTTCTGTTCTTTGATCTAGAATGAATTTTAAATCTAGAGACTGGACAACTCAACTGGTTGAACTCAGATGGTGGGTTTGTATTGTAATTTGTGCACTGTTTACAACAGTAAAAAGACATACAGACTTTGTAGGAAGAACATGGATGTCTGATATTTTCTGTTCCAGAACCTTTGCTTGAGAATCTGTACTTCCTTTTTATATTTAAAGAAGGTATCCTGAACACTTGACTGTTTAAATACTGTATGATGTGCCACTGCAGAGGCGTTTTCCTTTCATATTGCTTTCATTCAATAAGATGCGCATTTTTTCTGTATAAATGAACTCTTATTCAGTAGTGCAATTGATGAATTCTCCTCCTCCTTTCTTCCTGCTGTAACACTGGCAAGCAGTTCAGTTCATCCAGGTGTCAGTGCTTTTAGTTGTGTGATCAGAATTTTCTAATGAGGGGAGAAAACTGTAAGAACTGGTTTGAAATCACTTTTCAAGTTCCAAAAAGAAGAAAGCAAGCAAAGCCATCTTAAAATTAACAGCTGGAGTATTTTATTCTTTATGGCCTTTCAGAAGGGAAAGAATGGAAATAGATTTATTTTTTTTTTTTGGCTTGTATGAGTGAAACCTTACACAGCTTTCCTCCCATTTTCCTCTCATGTTCACTCTTCATCTTTATCATAGTAATGTAATTCCTCCTTTGATGACTTTCCTCTGAGGTTTGTCCTCTGTGATGTAAACTTAGTTTGGTTGACACAATCTCTGATTCTGTTCAATTTTGCTTCCCCTTGCCCCCCCCCATATCACCTTATTTTTGGCTAATTAATTTTAATGGTCTTTTTATCAAGATGCTTCCTTTCCTTTTTTTCTTTTTCTGAAGCCTAAGTAAATTGAATGTAAAAATAAAGCCATGCCAAGTGGTCGCAGGCTGCTTAGGACAGAGTAGTGCCTGTACAAGGGCATTCCAGCTCACCTTGTGAATAAAATGCTTGAGTGAGATATGTTTTCCTAGGCTTCAATTATTATTTTGGCAGCTGGGGGGGTGGGGTTGATAATAATTTGAATAGTTTGGTGTGGACCTTTTTTTTTTTTCTCTGTGAAAATGTTTCTATCAGCAGCCAGTAAATTTTTTTTCTTTCCTCTCTTTCTTACCAAAACCCACAGGACAGAAATGAGAAAGTCCTTAACCATCCATGCATGTGGGATCATAGATGAAAAACTGTGTCTGAAGTGACTGGCTCCTGACCTTGTTCATTGGTAGTAAGAGTCACAGACTCCTTCACCTATGATCTTGAAGAAGATAGTGGAACAGTCTTAGATCAAATTACCTGGATAAATTCTTTGCTTGAAATACCTTGTTTCCTTTAAAAAGTACCAGGAGAGCTTGTTTCTGGCTGCAGGATACTTGTATCAACTTGGAGCAACTTGGTTTTATAGGCTTTAATGGGTCCACTTGGACAACACTGGGATATACTGCGTCTGCAAGGCAACTCAGATTTTTATGTAGTGAGTCATTGAGTGGTTAAGGCAGATGATGGCCTTCATGTATATAGTTTCTTTTCCTAAAACCAGTATTTTTGATGATGTCGAGCAGCAGCATTGATATGTGTTATACTTATAACTGAATAAGAAGTGGTTTGAAATGGACATTGAGACAGGAAGCTTCATAGTTCTATGTCTCACTTCTAGATGCAGAAAAGTTCTTCAGCCACAGGTTGGTCAGATAAGGCTAGATGGTACTGTTACAGAGACTCAAGCACAGGAAAAAAAAAAAAGCTCTCCAGACTGCTTGTGGCATTGATGCTTCCAGTGAGCAGAAACAAATGTTTGGCATACAAAGTCTTAACGGTTGTTTGACTTGGAAAGGTAGTCCAAGTTTACAGTAATAAAAGCCTATTTTGTATTTATAGTGTTCTAGTAAGGAAGGTTTTTGCCCTTAGAAAGTCTCTGTAGGAATAGTCTGTAAATGCATGACAAGTTGGGATTGTAAAGTGGCAGCACAGTGCAAACTTGCAAGTTGAGTGCCAGAACTTAATTTGTAGTAGAAACAGATTTTCATATGTCTTTGCTGCAAAATGGGGCATTCTGGTATTTAAAACAGTAATTTTGAAATGCTATTCCCTGGGTTTTCAGCTGATGACCATTAGATCACCTTTGAATTGAGGAGCAATTCAGAGGTACCCTCTACCTTCCTCAAGTCTCCAATGTGAAGCTAATGATGCAAGAATGCACTCTGCTTGTTAGAGGAGTCTTACCAGTATGACATACTTTAATTCAAGACAAAACTGAATGGACAAATGTTGAGAAATGATACGGCGTTTCCTAATTTTATTCCTGAGAACCCAGCTCTTGGTGCTTGCTCTTCTGTCTCAAGGCTGCTGTAATCAGTAATCCTTGTGCAAAGGAGAAGAAATGAGTACTCTTTCTGAACTCTTCATTTGATGGCGTGTCAGCTATCCTGTGGAAAGGCTGCTTGCCCTTATATAACAAATATCTTATTTAATGTGCTGTTTAACAGCAAATGAGGGGAAATTATATCACAAGGTAGAGAACTGTCCTTTTATGAAGTAACCGTAGTTCCAGTTACTTTCTTTCATTTCATAATGGGAAACTTCTTATTATAAAATTTAAGACAGCTTTGGCTTCCTTCAACACTTTGAAATAAATGGGTCTAATCCAGCAACAGTATTAAGTACACAGTTGGTCTTCACCTGAAAGGATCATCTCAATTTAATGACACTGCAACAGTAACAGAGGGTCTAGGAATGCTATTATAATTAATTCATAGTTAAAAACTTATTTTTGCATGTAGATCTTGGAGAACAGCGTATCTGTTCATTAGGATGAACACATATGGTGAAACTTGAAGATCTATATGAACGAAAGAATAAAAGCTCATACGGGGATGAAGAGGGGTAGTTAACGATTCCTTTGTAGCACTGTACAACAGTACTAGCCATGAAAAGAGTCTGGATGTTACTTTTTCCAAATCAGAATTGGTGTGCTTGTGGAAATTTGCTGAAAGTTGAAAAAAATTCAGTCTTTCAAAGGGGCATAATAAACCAAAGGTCTTAGTATTGTCTTTCTGCTTTCCAATTCAGAGTCTTACAGGTCTCTGAGCTTTGATCTTGGAGACAGCAAGGGAGAGGCGCTGCCTATTGCAGGAGCATTGCAACTCTGGCATCTAGCCATCATTACCAAATTTTAATTTTATTGCTGTTTAGGGATTCTTTTGTCTCAGCTGAAGTTCCTTGAGGGGGTTTGTTTCATAAGTATTAGCAGATTTTTTCCCTTTTCCCTTGAACAACATTCTGCCCTGAGGTGTTGCTGTTTCTTCCCTGCATTAAGGTTGCATGCATTTACTTTGCGCATATTCAGTTAAAGGTATTTCGTATACATAATGTGCTTGCTATTTAAGTGTTTGGGTATTGTGAGATAGGAAATAAGAAAACCAGTTCAACGGGATAAATACCACACTCTTAACTGAGGAGAAAGAAATAAGATACAGAATGTGTATTAAAATAAACGGTTTGCAATATTGTTTTGGCAACAAACTTGGGTGTTTACAGAGCAAGGAAAATTTTGAGATACTAGGTTCCATAGCAAAGTAAAACATAAAATGAAATAAAGTGCTTACAAATAAGGGTTGATTTAACAAGTAAAATATTAGTATGCTGCTTTTAAATATGTGGATAAATTCAGAGAAGTGAGGTTAGGACTTCAGAGATTTTCACTGGTTTATATTGCCTCCAAATGGTATTTTAAGCAAGTTTCCTAGCTTAAATCTTCCTCAGTTTCTCAAGTTGTAGGGTTTTGTTTTACTTTCAGGTAAAAAAACCAAACAGAAACACACCCAAAACAAACCCCCAATTAATCAGAAACTTCCCTGCCTTGTTGGGTGCTTGAGGTTTTAATGTTTGGGATGTATTTGGTGATCATTAGAAAAAATACACTGAACAGATGTACAGTAATAGATAATTATTTTCCCCTTCTTCCCCTAATATTTCAATTAAGCTTGAACAAGTAATCGCTAATGTTGTCCCACTAGTAAAAGATACTTCTGACCAGATACGGCTCAATACACAAAGGTATGGTGTACTTTTCATGACCAAGAAATAGCAAGTGTCTTGAATTTTGTTTTATTTTTTTTTCTCTGAATCCCCAGTCTGCTTTATATTATTCAATATTCAATTTGTAGTTTTCATAGAGTGTTAATCAAGCTACAGTAACCTTTTGCAGCACTTTTATTGCACTGTCCGTTCAAGCTTTGGTCTTCTGATTGCTGTCAAATATCTGCATTGTGCTAGTTGGTTAGCTTTGGATAGTTGTCTTGGATAGTTTGGAGCTCACTAACACTTAAGACCACAGATGTAGTAATCCAGCACTGATGACACGAATTTTTTTGTTTTGAATTCTCAAAAATAAGAATTAGTAAGAACAGAAAAGTTTGTCTACCAAGAATGCTTTGCCTCTTTTACGTCAGATTCCTGAAAAAGAAATGCTGTACAGATAGAAAAGCTATTGTAGCAGCGTGCTTTTCTGACTGAATTAATAGTGAATGGTCTTAAAAGCATCTTTTGTTATTAACCTAAATCAGTTACTAATACATGGGGACAGCTAAGTGAGGAGTCACCGACAGTGCACTGCAAAAGGTAAGCAGTTGTCAGAAGGACTTAAGGAACGTTCTTCCTAGGTGGCATTGTAAACTGTCTGCTATGACCTGCTGCTGTTGTGAAGCAGTAATCATGTATCTGTGGTATCAGTTGCTGCTAAAATGAAGATGATGTCAAACGTTCGCGATTGCTGTTTCAATATAGTAAAATAAGATGGAATAAATGGAGAGGAAATGAGTCAGTCTTTGTTTAAATATCCATTAGTGCACGGTGCACAAAGCCTTGTCATGAGGGAAGTTGTTCCCTCTACTGTAGTTTCCTTTATAAGTCTCCCTTCTTCTCTAAAATAAGCATGAAGGGTTGTTTTGGTTGCCATGGAAGTTGTGTCCTGCCAAGACACGAGGTAGAGTCTTCTGGTAGAGTAATTTTAAAGGCAGTATCAGGGAGATAGTGTTCTTCTGGTACAAAGAATAGAACATGGTGTTATATCCAGATGTGGTAAAACGATATATTTTTTTTATAGCACCGTTTAACTGAAGCTTTTGGATTACACTGAAGCCATAGGTCTCAAGGCTACTGTTTTCATAAGCTTCATTTGACTGTTTGGGATAAGGACATGGTTCCTTATTTGTTTTTTCTGCCTTATCAGATTTGGAAAGTTTACCTAAACTCCTCAGCAGAGTTTGAAACTACAGGTTTTACTCTATATGGACCAAACCTTACCTTATTTGAGGTACAGAAGTGCTATGTAATCCTGTATTTGTGTAAGCAGTAGTGTGTATCTATCATTCAGACAATAGCTTCTCTTTTTTCCAGCAGCAGCAGCTGCTGTGAGAAGGATGGGGAGGCCAAAAAAAAAAAAAAAAAAGGAGGGCTTACAGCTCACAAAGCTAGAGGTGGGTGGCACTGTTGACTTAGGGAGCACTGATACAGCAACTGCCCTGTGTACTACTGCTTCCTTAGTGTCAGTAGCAGATCTATCTCTGGATAAGAATATGCACATATGAAAATCTGAGCTGCCTAGGTAGCATTTCTTTCTTTAAGGGACATTCTTACCTTGTGGAAAAAGTTGCGAAGATGGGAATAGCCATCAACTACTTGTTTGACTGCACTGTTTTTATATTGACAAATCTTGGAAGAACTAACTAAACTGGCTTAATATTGCTGCAGAGTCTCATGATCATTCGGGACTTCTTAAATAACAAAGTGTCAGAAAGTGAAAGCAGGTAGAGAAAGCTGTGTGTATGCTTCTGTTTAACTGGAGGAAAAAATAAAAAGCAGATCATATCCCCCAAATCTACCTCCATGGTATGTACTGCTTTATAAAAGTATAGTGAGAGTTGGTGGAAAAGACGACATGCATATATGCAATCTATCAGGTAAACTCTGTTTGACATAGGCATGTATATAAATATCTAGGAGTACTAAAGGTAAGCAGTGATAGAATTTGTCATATTACAGTGTCCTGTACCAACCAAGTTGAGGCTTTTGTATTTTGGAATTAAGATGTGATTTTTTTCCTCTTGATGGTCTTTTTTGTTTTCTGGGGGTTTATCTGTACGATGGCTCCTATAAGCACACTGTCTCTTAAATCCTGCAGAAATGTTACCTCTGGTGCAGTTTAATGTTAGAGTTTATCTGATACCTGGCCCCTGCTGAAGAAGATCCTCTTGCCTTTGGCTGTTGGTTGTTATACTTTTCCTCCCCAAGGGTTTTGATTTGTAATTGAACAATTAAAATATAGCTGGTTTAATTTACTGATTGAGTGGAAATCTATCCCTCTCTTCAGGGTTGGTTTTCATCTGCATCAGCTAGGGGAACCAGTTCTTCTGATGCTGCATGGTAACTATCTGACAGAGGGAAGCAGTGGGAGCATTTGCTCTTTGGGGAGATCTTGTCCCTTCACATCATCTTTGTGCAGCAAACTCACAGCCTGGCTTATCTGTTTTGGCAAACTGTGGCACCAGTCTGATGCCCTTAGTTCTGTGGTGAACCCCCAAACTGGCACAAGTGTGGATTGCTGCTGAACAGGGAGGATCTCGTGTTTCCATCCCCTTCCAGTATTCCTTTAATTTGCACTGCCGCCTGCCCACCACCGAGCTTCTGCTAGATTGATTCTTGCTGCACTTGCTAAGCAAGTGCAGTGGTAAGGTCAAGTGTACAGACAGGAGAGGATGGAAAGTCAAGAACTTTGTGTAATAACCTGTATTTACTTCAGTTTAGAATGGTGCTGTTTCTGGTCTGCTTGAGGTTCTCTCTAAAGAAGCGATGTGATATTAGTAAAATATCTTTGGAATGAAGAAATGTTTTGCCTGATTGCTTCCAGTTCTGGTTTGATTTTTTTTTTTTGTAGGTTTGCTTTTCCTACAGCCACCAGTAGGAAGTTCATATTCATTTGTCCTTTTGGTGCTGTGGTTTTGAGTAGGAAATAGTATTGGAACAGTAAAAAGAGGACGAGAATATAGAGGAATTATGATGATGATTATTATTAGGGTTTTTGTTTCTTACCATGGGTCTGGTATAGCCCTGAAATATGATATATCTTAAAATAAAATTAAAAAAAAAAATCAGAGCAATTACCTGGTTTTGGTAGCATGGCAACATTTCTGGAGACGTTCTCTGAAGTGTTCCCAGTGGACATGCACAATTAAGGGAAGTAAGTAGTTTAAGATAGAATATGTAATCTACATAGTGACTTCCAGAATAGAAAGCCTCTAAGTAGACAGGTGATTGCTGTGCACATCACAGGAGAAGGAAGACTGTATGAAAGCTATTTATACAATATACATATTCCCTGTCTGAAAGCTAAGTGAGCATATGCCTGGAAGCTGTACTAACAAAATAAACAGAGGAGATTTCTTTTTAACTTTAAAATAATACAACTGCTGCCTCCAGTCAGTGGTACGATGAATGACTTCTCTTTTGTGGTCTGTATGCTGGACTAATGCAGTGTATCTCATTTGGGTTGCTTTATAAACTGTTTCTTGATGACTGGTTGAAGTGTGGTACATGACTATACTCTGCTTGTTGCCCCAATTATCAAGCGATAGCTGCATTCTAGAAGTGCCTTTTCAGAAGCTCTGCTTGATACCTTGTTCTCTGGTGTGCTATGATAAAATGATTCAGGACTGGTCTACTGAAGGAGTGGTTTGACTTCTGCCAGCCAATACTATCATGATAGGTATGGGTTGTCTACTACTTGTTATTTTCTGTCTGTATACTTGAAATGTTCTGCTGCATAAAGCTAGTTTTTCATCTTTCTTTTGCCTGAGAACTGTCAGAAGCTGGTTGTGAGAACTATTAGGCTTAAGCCAGAAGAAAGGTTTTATACAAATTGAGTATTTTACAGCAGGAAAGAATTGGTAACTTTGTTTCTTAAGTAGTGGCCTGCCTTTGTTTCCAGTTCTCTGATTAACTTTCTCATCTTTTGATTGATTTCAACCAATTTGAGGGAAAGGCAGATATATTTAGAATTTTTTTTTGCAAACTTCATGAAACTGAGACAGGGGAGGCGAAGAAACCTAAGAATGTTCTGAGAAGAAAACAAGAAGATGTCTCATATTACAGGCATTGAAGAGTTAACATAAATAAATTCATCCTTAAAAATGTCACAAACATAAGAAAAGCTTTGGTCAACATAATGTCTAAAAACTTAGCAAGATAAGTCAGTGGGCACAGAATGGCATGTTTAAGATGGTTGGAACTCTGGGTTTTGTCATAATAAAAGTTATTTTAATATGTTTGTGTACGGTTTTGGGGTTTTTAACTATATGAGAATTGTCAGAAACAGCCAGAATTCTTTTGTAGTCAATATATTTGCTTTGCCAGCTGTAGGAGCTTAAATGTTGTCCAGCATCACCAGATACTTGTGACTGCAGTTCCCTTCAGGTATGTGTGAGGTTTTTGGGTGGCAAAGGTAAACTTCCACTCACAAAGAAACAAGC
Source organism: Athene cunicularia (assembly GCF_003259725.1). Taxonomy (NCBI): domain Eukaryota; kingdom Metazoa; phylum Chordata; class Aves; order Strigiformes; family Strigidae; genus Athene; species Athene cunicularia. The sequence continues at coordinate 112,265,573 of NW_020799091.1, forward strand.
GTGGGGGCAGACAACTTCCAAGAGAAAGCAGCAGAATCTTTGGATTCAACTTCTCTAATCTTACTCAAAGTTATGTTAGTAATCATCTCATATATTTTACATTTCTATAATTAGTACATCAGAAATACTCCAGTGCTGTCTGCTTTATATGGCTGTAACACTGTCAGTATTCAGAGAGTTTTATAAATGTTATTAATACTCAAGGACACTCCTGGTGAACAGAACAGATTGAATTATCTTCAATTGTTTAATTGTTTTATAAACTCTTTGCTTCCATCTTTTTTGCTTCTACTTGGTATCTATAATCTGAAATATGTTTGGTCTAGTTGGTAAAGTTTATGTAATAGGTACAAGGTTCTGTAATTGTCTCTAGTGAAATTCCCCCAAATTAAAAGAAAAAAACAAACCCAAACAGAATTACTTCAAAATCCACAGTTCTTAATCACAGAAAACAAGCTTGTGATAAAGAAACATTTCTACCAATTTTATTTCATTGTGTTTCCCAGGCTACCTTGCAGGTAGTGTAATATAACAGGTTATAAATATGCTGCTGATGTGAGACAGAAACCTCTCTGCAAAGTATAATGGCAACTAAACTCTATGTCAGTGGCCGCAGTGGCAACTGCCGGAGGCTAATTTGCTTGTCAGTTTATAAGCATGCATTTTGGTGTAATTTTCATGGTCCAATTGTGCCTTTGAACTTTTAAATAAAATTAACCTTGTGCAGGCTCATTAAAATACATATCTTTAAAAATGGATGTACTTTATAGTCCTATTTGGAAGAGGAAGTGTTTTAAGTTACACAATTAATTTAAATTTGGGTTTGGGTACCTTTTTTGTTGAGAGTAAGAAAAGATCTGTTCTCAGATAAAATAGATGAGAAGAGCGTTATAAAGTAGGAATGCTACATTATGTATTTACCGTTACCTTCCGCACTCTGGCAATAGTGTGCTATAGGTAGACGCTTCTGTGGCCAGTATATGTAAATCAGGAAGAAGATGGGTTAATTGTCGGTAAGGGACAATTTAAGATCCTTCTGCCTTTATTGAATTAACTTTAATTTATTGTGATGTCGACACGTACGTGTCTCTACGTTTTGCAGTCTAGTGTTTTGTTGCAAATACCACTGCCAGGCATTTTCAGCGTACACATTACAGATAAAAACCCACCGAGGAGCGTATACATGATGCGTGGGCAGCTGATTGATGCCCAGCGTTGAGGGGAGGGGAGGTTGTCTGGCGGACAGCAGGAGATGCTTGGGAGGAGTGCAGTCCGCAGTTGGGAGTTATTTCATACAAATACTGCCCATGGCACGGGCACGGCGAGCGGGTGCAAAGCCCGATGCACCGGGGAGCCGAGGGCCGTCCCGGTGTCCGGCGGGGGTCGGCGGGCGCCGTCCGGCAGCGGCGGGGTTGGCGCC
>NW_020799091.1:112267042-112287355 GCF_003259725.1 Athene cunicularia
GCGGGGGGCTGCGGCGGGCGGTGCGGGGGCTCGGGAGGGTCGTGATAAATGTATTGGGGCCCGCCGGGGATCAGGTTTAACGTGGAAATAAATAAAAAGCGCCCAGGGGAGCAATTCTCGTTTATTTATATTCCTTAGCCCAGATACATTTATTTTCTGAACATTTTTGTGCCGCTCCTTTCTTCGAGCCTTCTTAATAAGGGCACCGGACAATTTATCCCCACGATGAAATTATATGAAATGTTTTCTGCCCTTTTTTTGAATCTAAAACCCTTCAGCAATGCATACAGCACAACTGAATTTTCAAAGGAAAACTCTTTGAAGTCCTTCTTTCTTTTTTCTTTCTTTGTGTCTCTGTCTCCCCCTTTCTCCATCTCTCCCCCCTCCTTCTCTCTGTCTGTCAAGTTCAAGAGCAGCTCAGATGCCATGAATTAAGTGAAGCACAAAAGGGGAAAAGGAGACCCTTTTGAAGAACAAAGGCCTCCCATTAGGCTGCCGTGTTCTTTCTCTGACCAAAATTGCTCCCTACATGGTTTTTATTGCTGTCCACATGCTTGGCACATAAGGTAAATACAGTAGGACCCTCGTTACCTCACACTCTCTCTTCCTCTTCCCTCTTCAATAAATGTTTTGTCTCTTTGATGTCCCTAGTAATTCTTATACTGATTGTTCCCACCCTCATAAAAGCCCCAGGGGTAGTCATGGTGGTGGATAGCATTAGATACTGTGTAAATGCTTCCAGAAAAGAAGACAAACTGCAGCCAAAGAATTTATTTCAGGTGGAAGAGAATGGGAAGGAAATACAGATGTTTCTTTTCTTCTCAACATGTTGCCTCTGTGCCCCAGCTACACTTACATATCTCAGGGAAGTTCATAATTTCTTCCTGCTTGTTTCAAAAGCAATCATGGCAGTTAGGGCTAAAAGAGTTAGGAGAAACGCATGCCACAATACTTTAAACCTATAGAAATCTTCTATTGAGCCTTCTTGATTATTTTTTTTACTTTGTGTTTTGGACAGCTGTCTGTTCAGAGTTCTGGTGAATAGTACCAGCTAAGGTTCAGACCTAGACGGGTTTAAAATGTGAACTTTGTAGTGTGCACCTTTTAAAAATAAATCAGTCAAGCCCTTCTTATTGAAGAGAAGTTTAGAAATATCACTGAAATGTATGCATGCAGATAAAAAAATGAAGCCAGTGTAAAACTCTATCTTAGAATTGCAACTAACTTCTTAGTATGTAAATGACAAAATTTCCTAATAGTTTAAAAGACCTCTTTTGGGGAGTTATATTTTTATGGCAGAGTCTTGAAAGGTGAAAATAATTGATGTGCGCTAGCATAATTCATGCCTAAATTGTCTGGAAATTGTAAAGCATACAAGTATTTCTTGGAATTTATGTCCTCCCAACTTTCGCTTCTTTCCAAATAAATGATTTTCAAGGATATCTATTTGGTTTGGTATTTGTGCTTGCTTTCATCTTCTACTTCTGCGTTTTCAATGACATGAAGTATTTCTGTTAGCTTGTGTAACACAGTTAAATATGTAATGATCAACAAACGTGCCCCGCCATTTTTATTTTGGGCACTGCTTCTTAATGCTACCACCTCACCTTCTGTAGTATATGCTTTTATGAGCATATACTGTTATGAACATAGTATTCCAGAGAAAATGTCGACAAGGCTACTTAGAGGAATAACAATGACTGTCTTCAGTCTATTTTGTAGGTTACAAGGAAAATCCACCTTGAAATCTGACTTCTTATGGCAGGTTAGATTTTTTTTTTTTCCCTTCCCCTTCCGCCCCGTTGATCATGTTGCATAAAATTTTTTTCAATAAATCTTATTGGTTGTAATCAGTCGGATTTTTCTTCATTCTGTATGTGAGTAAGGCTTTACACACCTCCTTCCCTGTAAAGGAATTAAACTTGCTCCCCCATTTACTTGTAATTGGCCTACTTAGCTTCCTGCTGGGGGGGGGGAGGTGATGCTGGCATTTAATGAACTTGCAGTATATAATTAGCTTATTTTGATATGCAAGAACAGCTTGTCTGAAATGGAATCTGTAACTTCAGGTGTTCTGGTAGAATACTGTATAGGTAGCAGTATTATATCTACTTGTGGTAGATGTAGATGCTGTGATTAATGGCCGTGGCTACAGCTGCCTGAGTATGGAAGATGAACCTTTGTTCTGTCTTCCCCCTCCCCCTTACCATCGGTGATTTGTCATGTAACCTTTCCTGTTGTCATTTAACCTATGTCCTCTTACTCCATCATGTAACTGTATCTGTAGTCATCTTCCCCAGCCTCACAAATCTGAACCAAATCCTCCCTCCCCATCTGCCTGTGGGAACGGTTCTATTCACTGACAGAGTGATCTTCAGCTGACACCGCGAGCAGATCTTCACCCTGGTCCTGAGCAGCAAATGCAGGTCTCAGCTGTGCCAGGGTGGTCACAGCAGCTGCTGGATGTAAAACAGTGGGTGAGGAGATACAGCTGCCACATCCACAGTTCATTTGCAGCAACTGTTGATTAACGTTAGCTACCAATCACTAGCATAGAGATGCTTTTGTTGGGAATTGAGTGTAATGCACATACCACCACTGACAACATCTGAACCACAGGACTAAAAGACTCCCTGTTGCATAGAGTAAGAGTTTCTGAAGTAGTTGGGGGCTGTATCATGCAATTTAGTAATATGATTTTAATACTACTTGGAATTTCTATAAAGATGGTCAGGAACTTGTATATAAATACATTTTACCAACACAATAAACAGTGAGTGGCAGCTTCTGAGTATTCCTTCCAACAATAATAGGAGAATGACTTTCCCAGGAACATCCTGTAGATAATTTGCGTTCTTAAATTCCATCAGATTATATTATTATTAATCTTTTTTTCTTTAAGAACAAATGACATACACCTAGAAGAGACCACTGAATTTTCAGTTGTATGTCTGCACAAAATAGACTTGGGCCTGTATTTTGAGTTTTGTTTGGTAATTGCTCTATAAAGACCAGTGACAATAGTAGAAGTAATTCTTGGTAGCTTCCACTGAAGACTTCTTGAAATAAATAATGAAAGAATATATTAGCAAGAGGCTTAGTTTTAATTACTTGAAACTGTGTGCTTACTTGTATAGGGACTGCAAATTTTCCACAATATTGCCTAGTGCCTCAAGGCAGCGTTCTACAAGGGAAAACTCTTATTTTGCTACTCCTGAAATAAGCTGAAGATTTTTAAGCAGTGGTGATGTCTTCAGAATGGTTTTTGCATCACCGTGTTGGTGCTTGCAAAAACAGTTTTCAGTTGAGGTCCCTGCCATAGCTTTAAAAAGCACTGAATGTGACATGCAGACATATGAATCTTTAAACCATCTGAAACACACCTAGATCTGTGTTTGTGAAGGGTTGTAGGCATGGGACTGGTGGACTTGTGGGCTTTCAGATAAAATGTAGATGGCTTTATGAGTCTTTACACTCCAAGACTGTGGTGCATAAGAGATCCTGTTCTCCCTGCCTTCAGATGTGTACTTCTGCCAGCTCTCTTATTCACCTCTGAGGTGGTATGGCTGAAACACATCCTACAAGAAAAGAAGAATCCGATTCAGTTTGGGTAGCAGGATGATCTTGCCCTTCTCATGACAACACAGTCCCTCAAGCTGGTTGAGAAATGAGGTGGAGGAGGGAAAGGGTCAACTATTCAAATGGCAGTCCCCATTCCTGAGCCAGTGGTGAGATCATAGGCTGCTGTCAGCAGGTGGCTATGCTGTCACCAAATGCCTCTCTAGCCTCCATGCCAGTTTTTCGACCTAAACTCCTGTGACTGGAAGAGACTTTTGATTTTTAAGCTTCTAAATTTGAGCACAGCTCTTGCAAAGATTGCCCCTTTGCCATGATGTTTTCAAGATCTCTGCATTCTTATAAGTTTGTGCTACCCTAAATGCTCCTTAGTATGAGTGCCAAACCACCATATGTGACTGAGACCTACAGATTGAGTATTTGATGCTTTGATTAAAAGGGTTTTTTATATCTAAAACTTTATCCTGTAGTGTGAAAATGGAATTGAGTTCTTTTGCACTGATGATGCCAGAAGTTTCTCAGGTTTTGTCTTCATTTTGAACTTGTAGTTGTTCAGGAAAGGCTTGCTTATCAGAGCTCTGAAATGTTAGGTTGCTTATTCTAGTCAGTGAGATTCTCACGGGGTCAGTCTAGGATAAGCAGTCCATTATATTATCTGCTCCTTCCCAAAGGGCTAATATTTCTTATTAGATTCCTAGTAGAGCTTTGAAGCTGTATAAGTACTCTCATTCTCATCGCAGAAAATGTAAATTTTATTGAGTTAAAACAAGTAAATCTTTCTGCTTTTTTATTCTTTGGTTTGCAGACAAGAAAATAAGCAAGACCATCAAACTGGAGCTGGCATCCTGAGTTCTCTGCCACTGGAATGGGCTCTTTTTCAGTAGCTTGCTTTAGGTTGTAATATGGAGATTATTATTTTTATGTTTAACTTCCTTGATTCTTGTATTTAGCTTTTTTTTTTTTTTTCAGGTGGCAGCATAAGATGTAAACTTGCACAAAAGATTGTGTTGGATTTTGAACACTGAGTAAAACTTTCGAAGTTTATTACCATTCTTCTGTGTGTTAAATCAATCTCTTACCAGGCGTGTGAAGAGGTTTTGCATACTGACATTTGATGTTTTTCTTTCTAAATATAAAAAAAAACGTTAAATTAATTAGAAATTGAGGTAGCAAGATCTGTTCAACCACCAGTAGAGTCTCCTCTTTGGTGGGTGAATTTTTCAGGCCAATAGTGGTTTAGGAAAGGACTACCTGTCTGTTTTGCCGTGACAGTGTGGTCTATCCTGACTGGGTGGTAGAAAAAAGAAGACAGGACTTCACTTAAGAACAAATTACCTTATGGCAAACACTTAATCTGAAGGGCATACAGTAAAATGTCTATGTATAAGAACAGTCAACACCTTTTTGACAGTAATGTGAATGATTTTGTACGGCTGCAAGCATACATCTATTTAACACAGGTTATTGACACACTATAACTTGTGCTGGACACTTGGCTGTTTTTTTTGTAAAAAAAATCCCTGGGTTAGAATAAAAGAATCACTTTATTTTCCATGAGTTTTTGTCTTTAGAGTAGTCTGGAATATGAAGACAGGTTCATCAGCAACTGGCAACAGTTCTGGAGCTTTTGGACATAACTGATAAAATTAGTCTTTCTTTATTCTTGTCAGTTTGGGTTCTTTTGTCTAGTCACTTGACTATCTTCCAAAAAAACCCACTCTAACCTGATCCACAAACCAGAACACCCACCTCCCTATCCCTGACAACAGAAACAAACCCTCCTGCTATGCCAAAAAATGTTATCAACTTTAATTCTTAATCTTTGATGTTTATTTTCTTTATCCGTTCTCACTGACACAGTCTAGATTATTCTTCCTCTTTACAAGCTATTTGGTTTCCTTTATTTTTTGTGCTTCCTATCTGAACGTAGAGATTTTAAAAGACTTATCTTGCATCCAGAACTATTTCTAGCTGATCTTCTCTGTTCTGGGACTGGAATCCAGCCACATGTCTCTGGTTTAGATCCCTGTCACTGCAGCTGCAGTATCTGAGAGCCTCATGAGCCTTCCTCACAATATCCTGTGAAGCAGGAAAGATTTTTATAGATAATAAACTGATGCACTAAGGGCGAGTCTATACGGATATTTAGATATGGTACTTCTTTCTTGTTGGGGAATTACCTTGTTAAGGTACCATCAGGGTCAAACTGGTGCCTAATTATCTCTTGTGGATTTTCTCATCACTTGCCTCTATGTTAGAAATGGGAAAGTCTGAAACCAGGTCTCCTGTGCTCAAAGCTAATTCAGTGATCATTGTATAGATTTTTTTTTTCTTTCTTGATAGATCAGGATTTTCATCTTCTATAGAAATATTAACTATTCCATTAGAATTTCTTGCTAAAAGCAACAGTAGTAGCAAAGAAAGCCATGAAGCCTGTATTCTGATTAGATCTCTTTCTTTTTCTGCTTACTATGACACAATAGTCTTTCCAGATGGGTGGGACTACTGCCATATTCTAAACTTCTTTTAGTTGGATTCTTCCTTCTGTATATATCTTCCTGCCTATACTTCAGTTTTGGGTGAGGAGTCTACTGCATTGATTTTTGGATGTGTGTATAGTGCTAGAATTCAGGAAGATCCATTCTTGGACAAAGGTTTTAGACATGGAGCACTTCTTAAAATGTAGTCCTACGCTGTTACCTAGATGTAAGGTGTCTACACTTACCTGTTCATTATGATTTACTTTTAGGGAACATCTCCCAAATTTTTTCAAAATTATTTACATATTTGTATGAGCATGTATTGTAATGTGGTGTTGAAGTAACTATTGGTATTCTTGGTGAGGTCTAAAGAGTTGTATGGATGCCTTCTGCGTTTTGGAGCTGCTGCGTGGAATTTACTGTCTAGAATTAAGCACTGTGGTCCTGGATTCTGTTTCTGGTACTGTTTCTAGTACCCACATTGGAAGAGAGAAGTCCCACAGTATGCAGTTTTACATACATCCATGAGATCTTCCGTGTCCATACTTGAGAGCTTAATTAACAGAACTAATTAGTGTTCCAGATAGATCTACATTTCCCGATGTGCATTAACATACAGTTTAAGAATGTAGAAAGGAAATGAAGCTGTCATGTTTGTGGCTGCTTATCAGCTGTTAAGTCTAAATGCTCAGCTCTCCATGGGAGTTATGGGCATGGCCCAAACAGTTCTTTTCCCCAGAAGGCATAATTTTCTCAGCTGAGAGAACACAGGTTTCCTAAACAGAGAATCACTGCTGACAATCCACTTAAAAAAATTACAGTTAGTGAGCAAAACGCCCTGTCTTCTGGCTTACCACCAGACACTGAACACTGGCGTGATCCTAGGCAACTGAAAAGTAGCATTCATGGTTGTGCTTGCCGTTAGGAGAAACACGTATGCTTTCTTCTTGCAACCCTTTCTGAGAGGCCAGTCTGTTTTTTCTTTCACTTGTCTTGTAGCCAGAATGCGGCTGGCTTTGTCTTCCTTCGGAAAATTGCTGCTGCTGTTGGCTGTGCGGGTTTGTTAGGCGAACACAGGCTGGGAGTCTTGGGAGGAGAGAGAGGCTTGCAGCTCTAATCTCTCCTTGCCTTGCCTCTGGTCAGGCAGCCGATTGTTTTTCTGGTTTTGTTCCTCCGGGTGGCATCTGTCTTCAGGAAAAATTTCCTTACAGCAAAGTGTAGACTGCTGAACTGTGGCTGTCTCAGTATTGCTGTTTCTGACTGCTACGCTGAATTAATTATGTGAGCAGTTAGAATGTAGGCGCTTGAAATGTTTGTGACTGTTCAAAATGGAAGGGTTGCTCTTAAATGAATTTCTTTCTCTTCCTCTGCAGCCTTTTTTTGTTTGTTTTTACTTTATTCTTTTTTACTTTTTCCTGAATAATAAGATTTCATATTTCAAATGTATAAAAATTGCTTTTGTGCCACTTGGGATGCCTTTCCTATTTGTTAATGTCTTTTGTGATCTTATTGTCAATATTAGAAGTGGTTCACATGCCTACACAGCATTTCACTCCCATCTTTTAAGCTTTACCTTACCACAACTTTCTAGTTGTATATTCTTGTTTAATACTAATCAACTGTTTCTTTATTGTTCAACATGTTATTTTTTAACTCTGTATAATTGGCTCGGTATTACTTGAAGGTTTCCCTTATTCTGTTCTGAAGGACTGGAAAACACTGTTCTTTAAAAGATGGGGTTAAAATTACTTGATGTACAAAATTAAAAAAAATATGTGAACAGTGTGGCTGTACACAGCCAAATGCTGCAAGATCAGCATGAACCTGACAGAGCCTAGAAGGGATTCTGCTCTCGCTAGGTAAAGACTTGAACAAATACATGGGACTTGCAGTGTTCCCCCAAAGGCCAGAAGAAATGAATTCTATCAAATCAGAATGTGATTTCTCTGGAAAAGTTTGCTCCACTGAGAACACCTTCTCAGCATCTCCTGGGACTTGAACCATAAAGGTCTTTGGTTCAAAGCATGCTGGAGTTTGCACAGGACAAGGGTAGAGAAATAATTAATCCAGTGAAGACTGTAGAGCTCAGTTATCTTGTGTTTCATGAAAAAAATGTGTACATGTGGTTGTATTCTGTGCTAGCTGAGTTATCTTATTGTCTTCTGTTGAAATACTCTGGTATTAGTGAGGGGAGAGCTTTAAATGTTCACCTTTTTTGTTGTTTAATTTTTAAGGGAATATGGTTTTTTGAGCAGGAATAGTGATCTATGCCATCCATACCTCTTAAAACTGAAGTTCATAATATAAAAATCAACTTGTGTAATGGCAAACAGTTTTTCAAATACAAAACAAGTGTGTATCTTACAGTGTTTATATTGTTTTGCTTACAGTAAGCTACTGAGTTGTCTCTGCTGCTCAACAGTTTACTAGTCAGTGCCAGAGTAAAGTTAATAGGACTTGCATGTAGTCAGAACATATTTAGGGATTAAACAAAAATTAGTATCACTTTTATGCTCTATTTTTGTTTGTAGGGAAACCATGACTAAAGACACAAGTTGAAAGTATGATGTATACAAGTGGGAAAAATGCTGTTAAAATAATAGAAATTATTTTTACACTGCATTTGCCAGAGCATAAAATATACAGTGTAATGTATTGTAGTCTGCCTTCACAGGTGGTAACTGTATTTTTTCAGGTGAAAACTGAACCCAGCTGAACCTCTGGCACATACTTGAAGCATTACTGGGACAGCTTTGCCTACTCCACTCCTGTTAAATCTATGTAAACTGTACTGAAATCTAGATTTTGTGGAAATGTATGTGCTGAAGTTTCCAATATTGTTTCTTCAGATGTGTTTTGAGCTTGTCTGATGTGCACAGAAGTTCCAAGTGCCAGTGCTGCTTTAAAGTTAAAACAATTTTTTTTTTGCATTTCAGCAAAAAGGTGTGCTGGTATGCTGCCCCAAATAAAGGAGGGGAACTCTCTTACTCCATTTGAGAGAATTTCTTGAGGAGAAACCTGTAAAAATGCTGCTTGTGTAAATTTCCTCCTCTTCTTGAGCAAGATGGGGAAGTAGAAAGGAATGGAAGTTGGAACTTGAAAACGGGTGTTTCTGTATAACTACTAAAATTACTTTTCAGGTCACTAGGGCTGTGGAGTCAGCTGTTGTGTCCAGTAGATTCTGATTAAATTGGAGCGTAACATTTTCTTTTCCCCTTTGTATGAATCTGGCTGTTGAGGCATGCCCTCCTAGAGCATGTACTGTTTCAGCCCTTATTTCAAGCACTTCCATTCTTGGTACCTGCTTTGAGCTATAAGAGGTTTTTTCCTTATACCTTGGCCTTGGTGTACTGCACATTTGTGAAGCTAGTAAGGTAGATTTAAGGGAATGGCCTGTCTTTCCAGTTGAGGGAAATAAACAGCTATGAAATAAACACAGTGTGTATTATAGAATGGGAGAGAACAAAAAGATATTTAAGAGGAGGGTAAATACGCCTTTACATTGTTTCTAGGTGGCAGGGAAATGATGTATTGACAAAAGGTCATATTTTCTTTCTTTGAGAATGTGTTTTTGTTGTTTGTTAACCTGTTTCAGCTCTAATTTAGATTTTATACTAAAAACCTATGAGCTTTATTAAATCTCATAGGTTGGCAGGATTTTTTAGGCAGGGAAATGTTTAAACTTCATTTCCAAAGAGCATAGAGATTTTTGGATTATGCTGACTGTTAATCCCATCTCTTACTTTTTACATCCGTTGTCCAGTTGGTCACATTTGTCAGCGGCAGGGAAGTCTCAAGGAGATTAGGTTCTTATACATTACCCAGTAGATGGTCATGTAGAAGAAACCCTGCTACCATTCTCATTAAAGGAAAGGATCCAGAATGAATATGAAATTTATCAATTACTGGAAAATTAATGCAGAGAAGAGATCTTTATAAACACAGTTATTGTAGTCATTCAATAATTTGGAGAAACTCCTCCTTAATCTATTGTGTGTATATGTAATATGCCCTTAAATGAGACAAGTCTTTGGTATGGTAAACTCTACAGTTACTTTTAACCTCTGTCAACTCTTTAATCCCGTTTCTAGGAGACTGTACAAATGATCATACTGGTAGAACTGAAGGAGTAGAGCAGAGGTGGAAACAAGTGCAGGGGCATAGAATTTAATTTGGAAGACATGATTGCCAAAAGCAATGCTTGCCAAAATGATGGCTTCTCTGTCACATGGATTCTTGTTCTGACGTGATGCGGGTTTTAAGCTTTTCTGGAAATTAGGACATGCAGAACAGCTTTTTTGTAGGTGGAGTCTCTGATATATCAAAAGGGGCAAACTCTTGCTTTAATCGTAATATGGTTAAAAAAGCCCCAAATACAACAACTGCAAGATAAATATACTTCAGAAAAAAACTTTCGGTAGTTTCATTGCCCATTGAAATACACTGCCACTGCCAGTGTTCTAATAACACTTCTACCTTGCATTGTTTCAAGGGGAAAAAAGTTTGGACATCTTTTTACCAAAATATGAAAAAGGCATGTATCCACCGTATTTTCCTGGAAGCTTTTGTTCTGAGAAAGTGGATAGTATGTAAATAGATTGAGAGCTTAAGGAAAACTCTGAAGTTGAGCAGTGTTTTGCCAGCTTTTTTTTCTATCAAATTCCTCTATTAGAATATTACACATATCAGATTCTAATTCAACCCAAAACAAATGTGTTTATAGTACAGTGGGCTCTATCTTGTTCGTTCCTACCATGGTAGGCAGTAGAACCATCCTGGAAAAAAATGAGAAGTTCATGGATGTCTTTTCATTCTCCATTGCTGGTAAGAGAGTTGATAGGAATCAGCCTTGTGTAATTTTGCAGTCAGAGAAGTATATAAACTAATTTTTAACATGCTTATCTATCAGCTGTTGATCTGTAAAAGCTAACTAGTAATTCTAAGAGATGAGCATTGCTTCAGCTGTCTTGAGTCAGTATTGACAAAAAATGTCTTGATATTGTGGCAGTAACTGCTGTGACTTTCTCTTGATGTTTGATGCATTGGATTTTGCACATTGTCTTGTGTTTGAAGGAAGCTGAAAACATAAGAATGCAAGTGTGCTTTGCAGTGTAAGACTTTTGGGTGGTCACAGTCCAATGCTTTATTTAAGAGGAAAGCTAATGTTACAGTGTATATCACTAGTGTAGTGGAGAAGGTAGCAACTGGCTTTACTCCTCTTCCCTTGGAAAATCTTATACCATTCTGGCAAGTTATATACCCTTCTGGAAGGGGCTTGCTAGTGACAAAGCCAGTACAACATAGCCAGTAACAGTGTGAAATCCCAAGTCGGGAGCGTGGCCACCTTTTAACAGTAGTAAGCCAGCACATTGCTGAACCCTCATGCTGAAGTTATAATACAAACCTTTTTAAGTTTCATGCCACTGGAAGGACAGACCATTTCCCCTTTCTCTCGCACTCCTTCATGATTCAGCCTCTGTCCTTGTGTATGTGCTCAGTCTCTGACATCCACACATAGCTGCTTTAACTTGAAAGAAAAATAATTTTCTGCTAGCTTTTTTTCAGGTTAATTTTCTTCTGGATTGCCAAGTCAAATTGTCTCTTCCTTTGGTTAGGGGAGCACCAGGACCGGTGTGAGGGAAGAGGTGGAGCCATCTTGTTGTGACTGGGGAAAGGAAACGAGGCCTTTGTATTTCAGTGGTGGACAGTCATTAGATTGGATTGGTTATAAAATCCAAATGTATTGTGAGGCTGTGGTTTAAACAATTTAAAACAAACTAGATTGGTTCTGTTTAGTCCCACCCTCAGTGGCATTTGCTCCATTGGGCTTGTTTGACTCTAGTCATGTCAGTGGGGAACTGAGGTGCTGAAACTGCTTTTCAGATGGGTTAATTTTCTGCTGCCCAATTCTCTGACTTTGCTAATCTCACCAACTGTGAGGTCAGTTGAGTGCTGGTATGACCCCGTGGGAGGTATGGCCAGGGAAAAAGGGGGTCAGCCTACAACTTTGTCAACTTTGTTTTTTTTCACTATCACGTTAATACGTCCTTGTAAGTTATCCATATATACTACGTCCATATAAATTATGTAGATGAGATAGTTGACATACATAATGGTAACAAGGGGGAAATGTTACACTAGTTAGAGCAAGACAGTGTTTCTTCAGTCCTAAGGAAGATTAAGTTAGAGGGAGAATAATCAGGAGTTTGAAAAATATGAATCAACAAAGGAGATAAAGGAGGCTCTGATGGGTGGAAGGTACTTGACTGGGGCTTCTGGGAGTCAATATAAGATGTTGTTCTTGGTATGTTCCTGGCAATCACGTTCCCATGGTGATAGGAAAGCACTCAGTTATCTGCGTCTTGTGCTGGACTCGGACAGATGGAAATCAAAATACAGATCTTATACTTCTTGCATAATTAACATTTGCATCTCACTGCTGCGAGATGTAATCGAGGCCAAAAGATTAACAGGATCAGGAAAGAAAAGGGATTATTCATTTACAGTACATTATGTTAGGTTAAATGAAAGCTTTGTCAAGCCTTTGTAAAGAATTGAAAAACCATTATACAACAGGGAACAAATAAAGTGCTAACCAAAGGGGATTAGGAAGAAACTTCTCTGGTAAGTAGGCTATTCCATGGGTGTCCACTGTGAGGTTTCTTGTATCTAGTATTAATCATAGTCAGGCAAGTTTTAGGTTAGGTGATTCATCTCATCTCATAACAATTCTTATGACCACTTAAACAGACGATAGCTGTTGATTTGAATAGAAATGTGTAGCTGGAAAGGCTCCTTAGGGAAGTAAAGTTTAAATTCAGTTATGCACAATATCTCTTTCTAGGAGAGAGCGCCTCTGGAGAAAAGATAGGGTCTACCATAAACAACATATGACTAGAAACCTGTCAAAGAAATAGCAAGAATGATTATTTGCAGTCAAGGTGTATGGTGAAAACTGTAAGTGAGGAGGAGCATTTGGAACATCAGTCTATGCTGGGGAGGTCAGTGGTATTAACATTGCCAATTAGAGAATTTTAACAGCTAAAATAGTGGATGCATGATGTAGAACTGAACATATCTCTGATTTCAAGAGTGATAATATGATAAAAAACCATTAATAAAAATTTATATTAAAAACAAATAAGGTGAGATCAGCAACAATAAGAAGTACCCTTAATATGATATATGTGTTTCTTTAAGCAGAACAAAAACCTAAGAAATTAATTATTAATTTGACTGTTACTTTAATAGTCAAACTGATGATTCATTGTGCAGATAGGATAGATTAGCTGTAAGCCAAAGTAATGCTGTAAGATTCCCAAGTTGCACAGTGAAGTAAAATTTGAAGGAAGAATTGCGAGGAGTGATGTTTGAAGGGGCTTCCTGATCTTGGAGTCTACCTGTTAACTACTGCAGCCAAATAATCTATGAGAGAACAGATCTCAGTGAAATGCACAAATACTGATGGCTGATACTTAATAAATAATATAAAAATGAGGGAAATCAAAGGATAAACTCAGTGATGACAACTCATTTAAATTGTACTTCTGCTACCTCCATCAACAAAAGCTGCTTGACAGACAAATAACTAACTGCTCGTATTCTGCTAATTTAAAAAGATGCTGTGGATTATTTATTTTAAAAAAGTTTATTAAAAAATCAGCAGAGTGAATACTTTACATGGCTTCCCCTTCCCAGTGAGACAGAGGAGTCCAGATCAAGTCTTGTCTTCAGTATCTTTCTGCTGGCTTGGGAGATGCGGAGTCTCAGCTACAGCTTCATCAGTTTGCTCACCATGGTCTCCTTCTGAAACATCAGTCTGTGTTTTCTCTGAGATGGTTATGTCCTGGTTAGTGAATAAGGAGAGGTAGTAGCATGGTTTGGGAAGCATTGTCTGATGTAGTCATGTCAATTACAGTATCTACCTTTCTCAAGCTACTGGAATACAAGTACACAAAGACTTGTTTGGAACAATATACTAACCTATTTTTCCTGACGGTATTTAGCAAGCTGGTAAAGCTCAAGCAATGCCAATAAATGCCTCCATTGAAAAGTTTACATAGATCACTTTTTACAGGTTTATGATTATATGATGAAGGATGAATATTTCTGCAGACAGAATTTCATGAGGCAAAGTGAACCACTATAGGAGCTTGCTGTAGAAAGAAGCTCCACCTCTATCCCCCTGTTCCGCAGCCAGCCCCTGCTTCTCTCTCAGCAACTTCTAGTGCTAGTTAAACACCTCTGTGGCCTGATAAAGCAGTGCCAAAAAAACAGACTGACCCTCACAGAGGAGAAAACAGTGAGATTTCCCCCCTACCCTGTTTGGTGGGAGCCATTGACTGACCAGCTCATGGACCTGTAGTCCACAGGCACTTTTTGACATGTGCAAGGGTGAGAGCATACATTCTGACATGTTTGCACACTTAAGCTGTTTTAAGGGATCTTCCATTCTCCTCCCCAGGCTTATAGACTTGAGCTGGCATGACTGAACACTACCTTGTTTGCTCATCAGGAAAGTGTCAGACGTTCTTAACTCTGTAACATCAGGGTCACAAGTGAGAATGCAGTCATTGAACTTGGTTGGATACTTACCTGCTTTTGAGTTACCTTGGGCATTTCCTAAAAACAGAGAGGAAATGCCATTCTCAAAGTGAATGGGAAGGGGGAGGAATGCTTGAGATTGTATGAGTTGGATTTCTAAAATCTGCAGGATGAGGCAGCTTTCATTTAGTAATTTACAGCGACTGTAAAGGTATCTTTCTGATTTGTTGATGTTAGTAAATCTTAAGTGGCCAAGGAAGCTGTAGAGATGGAAAAACAATTGTGTCAATAATGTGGGAAAAATGGGACAGGTTTATTTCAAAAGCTAGAGTCCAGTTGTACTTACTTGAGTGACTACATAACTTCATTTACTGATAGACAATTTTTGGTCACTAAAAATAATCTAATGTCAATTTATACAGTTTTCTGGGGGAGGAGAGAAAGTCTTCTGGTGAATTTGTTGTAAGCTTTTTCAGTTCTTGTTAAGATTAAAGCTCTGTTTTGTAATTGTATCGATAAAATGCACTCTTTTATAATGTATCTGATTTAGAATGGCTTACTTCATTGATTACCAAATTAAAGTGATACAAAATCAATAGTAACACATACTAAAAGGATTAAGGACAGGATAACTGAAAAATCTCAGTACAGTTGTTAATGGAAAGTCAAAATCTACTAGCTGTGTTTTTTTCTTCAGCAAGTACTCTTCTGTATCTGTCAGTGATCAGGAAGAAATATGGAAACTTTGATAAAATTTTCAGATGGTGAAGTTACAACTGTTGGATCAGTTACTATAAAGGGATCTAAGATTCACCACTTCTTCTGTGAAATGAACCAGGTATTTTAATTTAGCCAAATACACAGTGTTTGCTAAACATCTCACAGAAGAGATGTACATTCCACTTTTGGAAGAATAGCCTGTGCTCTGAAACATATGGACTCTAAAAATGAATTGTGATGAATTACAATCTGGAAATGGCTTTTGACGTGAGACTGTACCTGTGATAACAATTACAATACTTGAGTTATAAATACAGTTGAGACTAACCTTATGGTAACTGCAGTTAACAACTGCAGTTGTTAACAAAGCCAGGGATATTTCTGAGAAGAGTCACGATGGATTCAGAATGTGAAAAGCCTGTCAAACTGGATTTAAAATTTAGAATCTTTGGTTAAACTAAGTTGGATCGAGTGTACAGTGACTTGCTCACAGTACATAAGGGGACTTGTTTAAGGAAGCCTTTTTAACCAGCCAAAGGTGCATAACAAGATCCATTTGCTGGAACCTCATCCTAGGGGATTTCAGTCTTAAAGCATGCCTTATATAAAAAAGGGACTTCAAGTTAATAGCTAAATCTAAGAAGATGGTGTAGCTCTATCTCTTGGAGTGTGTTAACCAGAATACGGTGTTTTATCTAATCCATCACCTGGAAGTTGAGGCTTAAGTTACACAGGAAAACTTAATGGCCTCCTTTTATTACAAAAATGCGATGCTTGTCTCCAAGTCTTTTCGAAAGTCAAAACCTTCACTCCTCCCTGTTACCTTCTCCCTTCTCCATCCCCCATTTAAGTTGGTTATAGGCAAGTACCATGTGTATGATTGGTGCTGGTCTGGCCAAATGACATTCTAATTACATACGGGTAATTTCATTGCAAGTTTGTCCTCAGCATGTGTCAACTGTCATGAATAGAAACCACAGCAGAGATAAGAGCTGTAGAGGACAGAATCAATATGTGCTTAAATCTTCTGTATTTGAGATGTACAAAATCTGTCTCTTTGTTGGTATAAAAGATATGTATGAGTGTGTGTGTGCGTGCACGTGTTTACATTTGGAGTATCTCCTCAACACTTGACATTGAATATTTTTGTTTTACCAGTATTAACTGGTACTACACTTGAAATTCTTTCAAGATGACATGTCCACTTCCAGTGTAAAATCTGTTCATTTTTCAGCTTTTCAGATTCTAGACTCTGCCACCTGTATATCCATTTAATTTCCTTCTGTAAACTGTGTAAACCTATTGCTTGCAATACAGACCAAGAGCCTTTGATATTCAATTCTCTGGCTTTTATTAACATATGATGGACTATTGATGTTAATATCGTGTAGTTCTTAAGGTACAAATTATGCCAGGCCTATAGGGCAGTACTATTTTTTTTTCTAATGAATTGTAATTTTTTTTTTTCAGTTGAGTGGACTTAACAGTCATCATTTTTAACACTAAATGGCATGTTTCACTTGCTCAGTGGTTGTACCCTGTTAAAAAGCTTTGTGTGTTTCCCTGGTCATTTTAATGCCACCAGCTCAGCTGTTTCTTTGAAATGCTGCTGATTAGTTTGAAAAGAAATTTGGAAGGGAATGCAGAAAGACTAGAGAAGAAAACTAAACCTAAACTACTTAAGCAAATGAGCAGCTTTCAAGTTAGTGATGGATTAAGGCTAATTCCCACAGGTGGGGTAATGGATAAAGCTCACAGGTGTACAATGTCTTTTACATATGTTGATAGATGAATAAAATTTATAGCTAACTTCCAGTATGCACATTAAACTGTTTGCTTATATTTCCCCTTTCATACATAAATGTGTATTCTCATATGAGACAGCTAGCATAATGGTGGCCTCTTGTGTAGTTAGAAGTGGAATGTTCCTGGGTAATCTTGCCTTGCCCTCCTTGAAAAATAGGGATCGCTTGCAGAGCAAGTGCAAGGACAGGCATTTTGTAAAGTCAGCACAAACAGAACTGACTGATACTGAGTCTATTTCTTATCAACCGCTTGCTCTTTTGGAAACAGATAAGCATCATGTTGTTATTTTTGTCAGCCAGATTTCATAAGGAGAGAGAAGTGTGTGTTGTTTCTGTCTTTTCCTTTCTGCTCTCCGTCATAAACAGTTGGCCAATTTTAACTAAATTGAGCAAATTATGGTATTTCAATAATACTAAGCTCCTGTAGTTTTCCTGAAACTGGTGAATAAATTAGAGATAAGATCCTGACTTTATGAGCATTAGTATAGGCACTCTTAACACTCCAGGTATGAAATCTTTCATGTTATGATTTTTCATGGAAATATCTACTGTATTTTCATGCTCAACAAGTAGTCATAAAGCAAATCAAATCCTAGGACTTACCAAGAAAAGAACAGAGTGCAAAGCAATATAAGAAAAAATAGTATTGTGCCACAATCCATTACTGCATCTTTCTCCTGGGTACTGTACTGTGCAGCTCTTCTCCCCCAATGTGAAAAAAATGTAGAAAAGCAGCAGTAGGAATCATTGTACAGAAGCCATTCACACTTACTATGAACAACTGTGTAGGCTAGAGATTATCATCCTAGACAAGATAGAGCTAAGGGGATATATAGTCAGTGAAGTGTCATGGAGGGGTGAATAGAGTCTTACAGTTCATGGTCTCTTTTTCTCTGTCGTAAGTAGGGGAAATTGAAGTAGAGTTATGGAAGAAGATAGATTCAAAACAAAATAATAATTAAAAAAGTTCTTCAGTATATACTTAAGCTGTGGGACTCCTTGCTGCAGGCTCGCTCCCAGAAGCTTAAAGGGGTTCAGTGGAATGTTGATGTGGATTCACAAAAATCTGTTGAGGGTTACTTAGTGTTTATCAACATTCTCTGCCCCAAAAAGTCTTTGAGTTGTAATCTGGGGGGGCAGAGTCTTACTTAACTTCTGTGTTCCTGCACTCTTGCCAAAGCATCAATTTTTAGTTCCTGTTTCCTGGCTAGCCATAGGATATTAGCTGGGATACACAGGCCCTTTTCCCTAAGCTTGTAGAGCTGTTCTTACTCGAAACCACAGTCTTGTTTGAGGCCATGCTAAAGGAAAAGCAGAGGCAGTGTAGTCCTTATCTGCACTACTTACCTGGTCAGTTGACCAACAAGTACATGCCTATGGCCAGTGAGTGCATCTCTAGTTCCAAATTAGGCCCTTCTCTTCTTTAGCCAGCAGATATGGAAGAGGGTGCATCAAGAAGGCTGGGGTGAAGCATAAAGGAGAAGAGTCGAGGGCTTGGATGTAGTCAGAAGCAGTGAGCTGTGTGTGAGGATGCAGAAAAGAGCAGAACAAATCGAAGGTGGAATATGTGTTTGTAGGTAAGGAACAAAGGTAGGATTTGTACGTGACAGACAGTTGTCAGTTGCAGGATATCTTTAAGATTTTTAGAATGAGGCTTAGAAAGCTGATACAGAAGAATACAATTAAAATTGGAAATATTACAAAGCACTTATCAGAGAGGTACTGTCTTGTGGAAGTCTTACAACTTGACCAGAAGGATTTGTATTTGGATTTCTGACTTTCCTCTTTCAGCTGTGTATTCTTGATAGCAATTTACAGAATGACAGGCATTTTCTAAATGGTATGGTGTTTCTTAAACTTCAGTACCTTGCAGCAAAAGAGAGAAGCCATTTCCTTTGCAGGCATCACCTTCTGTAATAACAGATATTCACTTTACATGCTGAGCAGTTGCTGAACTAGGAGCATATCCAGAGTTTTATTTTCCTGTATTAATCAAGGAAAAATGGATATGCTTTTTAGTAGATGTTTCCTTTACAAGATGCTGTAATTGGTGTTTCACTCGCTGAGTGTTTAAACTCTGTAGCCAATATGAAGCAGATACAACCACTTTCTCATGGCCAGCTGTGCAAGTTGCTATGGGAACTCGGTGGGGACTATCTGCAGATTACTGCTCTGGGGACCACACCTGGCTTATTTGCATTCAATTTAAGTTGGGGAAAATTCAAAAGAAAAGAGGAGTGTAGACTAGCCGGTAGGCAGGCAAAAAAGGGCTTGTCATTTTAAGACTGTCACATTGGATGGAAAAGCTGCTCGTATTCATGGTTCTTGCAGACTCATGCAGCGTTCTGAATTTTGTAGCCTTTTTCGTGCATTTTGCCAGTGTTGTGAGGCTTGTTGGAAATGTAATGTCACAGAGGATTTTTTTTTTTTTAATTACTGCCTCTAACTTAGTGAAAATCTAGAGAATTTGTTAACTTTCTCTGCGTTTTTAATGGGTAATTTCTCTGATGGTGAGTGTGAAAGCAGTATGGAATACAGGTCATTCTTTTGAAACAGCATGTTCAACTCAGTGCAATATTAAAATGTCAGTGCAATATTGAATGTTGCTGTAGAGCTTAGCTTGATTTTTTTTTTTTTTTTTTTTTCTGAATAGTTATTTCAGCCTAAGAAGGCTGTGGAAAAAATTTTCGTTCAAGTCAGCAGCAGTGGTCAGCTGGCAGCTCTCAGGCTGTTTGTGGCTGAATTTTGGGGGACAATAGTGTCCTGGCACTTAAGTGCTTCACTTCTTGCTTGCAGGTTCATTCTCACTACATAAACTTGCTTTTTGACCAAGACTGGACAAAAGTGATTAAAAGAGCACTATGCCAGCTTGCTCTTTACATTATTTCTTCCACTGGGTTGACAAACTGCCTTGATACCTTTCCGCAAGAACGCATTACAGGAACATGTAAACTGTTTACTGAACAGTAGGCTTAGAAGCTTTGAGAAATCTGAGATCACCACCTCAGTACGTCTTAATTTTTTTTTATATATATATATATATATACAGAAAATATACTATGTATAGAGAATATATATAATACGTACATTTTTATATAAAACATAAAGTATGTATAAATATATATAAAGCATATAAATTTATATCTAAGCCAGATAAAGTTCATATATATATATATATATATATATAT
>NW_020799091.1:112287425-112304949 GCF_003259725.1 Athene cunicularia
ATAAGTTGTGTGATGTAGTTCATAACATGAATATGTAACATACTACTGGATTTAAGCTATAGACAATAAAAGTGTAAAGGCAATACTGCTGCTGAAACAGTCTTGCCCAGTTGTTTGTTCCTGCTGCCTTTGTACTTCAACAGGCTAAACATTTCTGCCCTTGGATTAAGAAACAGATTTGGCGTTAGTGTTTTCTCCCTGCAGTTGGAGTAGTTTTAACAGATCAGTTCTCTCGTGTAGTTGTGTATGTGGCAGCACAGAGAGGAGGCGGTATAGCAGTGGGGGATGAGCGGGGCTGCTGCTACTGGTGTTCCTGATGGCTTTTTGCTGACTCGGCCTTCATGGCCAACGGCTGTAGTACTGACAGGCATCTATTTAGGGTCCTAATTAAGTATCCTATTTTTAACTTTTGGTTTTTCTGTGAAAATGGTGAGATATGCATATATGAAACTTGTGTTTTATTGAGGAATCAGCAACTAAGAATTACTCTGGGTATCACTTTTTAAAAAATATTTTGTCAGGCTTTTTGACCTGATTTTTTCAGTTAACTGCTTTTACGCTGTAATTTGTGACTAGATCATGAATTTCTTTTGAGAGGATTCTGTATCTGTCAGCTTAACAATTTCAATCAAAATAAGTTACAGAAAGTGAGGCAGTGCTGAAAAGTTTACCTCTGCTCCTGTTGGAGAAATAAACAAGACATTCCTGTCTTCAGTGGTCTTGTGTCCATGGGCCTGCAAATAAACTGCATGTCTTCCCTGCAAATCCTCTGCAAACACAGCTGCAGGTGGTACTCATACTGCATGCACTTAAGCATTGCTGGTAGTAAACCTGTTCTTGTGGTTATTTCCTGGAAAAGCTAATCAATGCCTCTTCTGCTTTAGCACAGCACAGCTGCTAAAACGGGCAAAACTCTGCTTGTGAACATTTCCTGGAAAAGCTCATGTAGGTAATACTTCATATGTCTAGTTATGCTATGGTTTTCACTTTCTACTGTTCCTAAATTATAAGTTAAAGACCCAGGTGCTCAGGATTTTTTTATTTTTTTTATTTTTTCCTGACTGATGACAAATGCAGTTATATTAGCCCTGACCATCCAAAATGATAGATACTTGGATAGGTGTGCTGATGGATGGAATGAGTGTCTGCAGTGTGAATAACTCCATTTCTTTCTTCGGATGTTGCATCTGGCAATTTTTTGTTCAATTTGTAACATACAAAGCAGCTTGTCTGGAATTTGGCCTTTTCCTCTTTGAGATCAAATAATTTAAGCTTCAGAAAGAAGCATTCTCATGACATGTCTTGTGGTTCCTACAGGTGTTAATAGTGTCTGGATCAGTGTGCTGAGGGCATTAAAGCAATATCCTCCTTCAGATTTGAGATAGTTATTAAGGAAGAGAGAGCAAAAGCAGTTTCTGCAAAGGACGGTGGTAACAGCAGTGCAACTTCGATTCATACCATGAACTGTAGAGGTTTTGCATGTGCTTTTTTCTATTAATTTGTTTGACAATCTAATATTAACTAGAGCTAGATACTGCCTCTACTGTTAACCTTGATGTATCCAGTTGACTTCAGCAGAAATCATAGTACACTTAAACTTGTGACTCTGATTTATGTATTTTGAGAGTGACCTGTAAAGTATTTAATGACAAGTGGCGTGGAGACTCTGGGATTTGAATTGAACTGAATTGTATGGTTAAGTCATATACTGAATTAGTCTGTTCTTTGTAGAGCCCCTATTCATCAGGCTAGGTTAGCAATTACTACTTTATCAAAGTGGAGAGCAGAAAAACTGTGTTTGCAGAAGGCATGTTTTGATTTACAGGTGAGTTTAAAAATAATGTTTTTAAGTTCTGAAGGCCTGTCCCTGTTATGTGGGTGGACACGCAGAGGCAAATATAATGCTTTTGGAATGCACATACAGTGACGTTTCCAGAATGTATAGGTCTTACAAACGCTAAAACAAATACTGCCATTCAGCATTTGAGCTTGGCACAGATAGCCTTCATATGTTGTCAGATCAGCTGTGTTGTGATTTACATATTAGAGAATTTATTTTACTCAAGCACTTGGTATTTTTAATGTGTATTGCAGTAACAATTTGAAGCTAGCAATATTAATGCCATCTTCATTGCTTGGTGTTTGGTATTATAAACTGTGTTTACCTTTTCTATTCAGATGGTGTGCACAATTTCAGTAGCTGCTGTCTGTGTGTAAAAGGTGTTCCTAGTAAGACATGACCACTTTAGGTCCAGGGCATACATGAGCATGGGCTGGCGTTCCTTGCCAGGGGAAGTTTGGGGTCATCCACTCCTCATGGTGGCTGGCACCTGGTGGTGGTCCAGGTTCTCCATTTGCCCTAAGCTGCAGCCTTCCATAAAAACTTGCAAGCTTTCAAGGTGGTGGTGTTTTTTGTTGGGTTTTCTTATTTGTTTTGTTTCAGTACTACTGTTGCACAGACCTGTGCCCTTTAGATTGGTTTTAAAAAAAAAAATTGCAGGACACACAGTACAGAAAGACTGATGTGAAATTACATGAACAAAACACAGGGGAGGGCTGAAGAATAGAATCAGTAAAACTTCAAAATTTATCAGAATAATGAGAAAAAAAAGAGGCATACAAATATTATAAAAGAATTAAATGCAGTGTTTACTAATAAAACAATATATGGCTGTTCCGGGTGTTCAGTACTTGTCAGTGTGATGTATTTCATATTTGACAAACCAGTAATTTTAAAGGAAGATGAGACTCACATATGTGGATAAAAACTTAAGCAGGTGTCTCTGCTAAAATATTTACATTTTAAATTCTTTTGTATGTACTTTTAAAAAAATCCTGCTCAACTTTGGATACTATTTTTCATGTGCAAGTTTACTACAGCAACAAATATGTAATTATATAGAACCATACCTCAAGTGTGGTGGAATCAAAGCATGATTTGCTCATTTTCTATGCTAACTTCTCATTAAATTGAAAGGAGGTAAGTGCCCTCCTGCAAATACTAAAAAGTGCTACTGTGCAACAGCTCTATGGCAGGTGGAACATGCTAATTAAATAACACAGTTTGTTTTCAAATGTGTGACACTTAGGGTTGTTTTTTTGAATTGAGTTCCTGGAGTCAGTGCTTATGATGTAATGTTTGATGCATGTAAATAAATAATACTAAAAAAAGTCTCAAGCCATTATGAGATAATAATGAAAACATAAGTGAAACATGAGTCCCTAAATCAGAAGATATAAAGACCTAATATTTGCTACTCTTCAAAATATTCCATGATTTCTAAGTAAATGTTATGATGGTTTCATGGATTCAGTTTGAACAACATGCCTATACAACAGTGACTGCACTGAATTTATATCCCTTGCTTTTGAAAAGAAAACACTCAACAGAATGAAAGAAAAACTTTTCTGTAAATCTGTGTGGGTCTTTTCTGTATGGATCCTTTCCTATGTTTTATGGCTTATAGGCAGTATGGAGAGGGCAAAACTGTTCAGATAATGTGCCAGAATGGTAGAATTAGCCATGAGTTTCAAATAAGGCTCAGTTTGCTTGTGAAAGCTATCATGTTGTAACTTTTGAATAAGAGTATTTATCTTTTCTGTTCTCCCCCACCTCTTGCCACTCCCTCCATTTTTTTTCCCCTTCTCCTATGGTGGTACTGTACTGTGAGTTTGTCATGACCACAGTTTTCTTACTATAAAAAAATGACTTAAACCATGTTAGTTGCTACCTTCTGTGGACAAAAATAAGTGAGTCTTAAAAAAACAAACCCACAAACAAGCCCCTTTATGTAATGTGTCAGGTGCTTATGCGTATCTGCTGTCCTGCACTGAAGAGTTAGCATTCCTGCTTAGCTGTCTGCATACTTAATTTTCTTCAGAAAAGGTACACAAAATAATTTTGAAAGACATTTTGTGCAATGGAAAGTTTGAAAGGATGGTTATGATTTGAGTTTGTGAGAGAGAAGTGAAATTAGATGTAGACTAAAATTCCAATTCATAGCAATTGCGTAATGACCAGTTATTCTAAAGTAGGCCAATTTTATTTGACTTTTCCAGACAACTACTCTTTGGCTTTTAGCAATTTTCAGATAAAATCAATTTTGTTAGCCAAAGTCAAAGGTGGTGGCTAAAATTAGAGCTTAGTTTGTAGGCCTAACTATGAACAGGCTGCTGCCTGTCTGTCCGTAATTACTCTAAGAGGATTGTGCCAACTTTAATAACAGTTTATTCTGTTGAAGTACATGGGGTTTTTATAAATTTTTTCATAGCACATTGGCGTTCTGTTTGAAATTTTTATTAGGATTTGTTTAGCTTGTAGAATGGAGACTTGGAAAAGTCTTGAGTTAAAATGTAGTAGCTCCATGTAATGTAAGTTTAGGGCTAGCTGTATATATGGTCATGGCTGGTGTGGCATATAGAAAGCAGCTTTACTCTGAGTGTTGCCGGAGTTCATGGATGTTTTGCTTAGTCATGCACTATTTTCAAAGCTTTGGTGTGACCAGTCTTCTTCAGTGGTTCTTCAAAATAAAATATAATAGACACTGATACATATGCTGATAAGTTACAATTAATACCTTATTTCTTTTCCTTGTATCATTCCAAATGAACTGTTCAAAAGGGAAATAATGAATTGTTGGCTTATTGGGTAATCTTGCCATGTTGATTCAGAAAGCATGCCTGCACAGTTTACAAAGGTCATACTTGTCACATAGCTGGCTAGTGGCAGAAATTTCCTAGCTGTCATTGAGGGCATGTAGTAAATGACATTTTACTAATACGTGGAAACATATCTATATACAAATTAATATTCTTTCCCCCAGTAAAGGTGTTGGATAGAATAATGTTGATAATTACTTTGCCCTTTATCCATTTAATTCAGCCTCATTTGTGTTGTTTTATTAAAAAAAAAAAAATCAACTGACCTTCTGACAACTTTAATTACCTATACCACTTATTTACAATAGATTACATTGGGGAATAATTTCGTAGAGTTTACAGTCAGTCAGTTGGTCATAATAAACAGAAAAAAGCTAGAAACAGAAATAAAAGAGACGATGCAAAAGGAGGTCTAACCAAGAACTACATAATCTGCAGGGGAAAATGAGGTTCGCTTTCCAAAAAGTAAGGTATTAAAGTATCAAGTATAATAATTAGAACTGGTTAAATAAAGTGATGTACTGGTGGGACAAACAGCAAAACAAATGCTTTCATTTGAAATGGGAAGGTATGGGACATACATAAAGAGTGAAGAGAATGGGTTAGAAAGTCTCCTGAAGCCTTATCCGTAGACTTTGAAGTGTTTGAAGGACATCTGCCTTTGGCATACCTGGCTCCATGTTAGTGACTTAGTTCCTGTGGTTTTAAAGAAAAATATGAGGAGAACTATGTGGGAAAAATCATCAGTGTAAGAATAGCAGAATTGGGTGGAGAGAAACAGTTTTTGAGACGTCTGTAGTTGTGCGGGATGTGGAGAATTTTGCACTGATTATCACAAGGCGTACCACTTTCTCTTCTTAGAGGTGCCTTTGGAGGATAAGTGAAACTGTGTGCAAAACCGAGTGGTATTTTGCTTAAATGTGAGTACCAGAAGTGTGACTGATTCAGGATGTTAAATAACTTTTAATGTAAATATCCAGAAAGAGAACAGCCAATGATATGGCAGAACCCAAACAGAAAGTTAAACTAGCATATTCTGCCACTGGTTTTGAAGCAGGGTGGTAATGCACTATTCCTTCCCAAATCTTTTCCTACTTGTGTCTCCAGGTGTCCTTTGGAAGGCTACTGGATAAATAGTTGCAGTATTGTGACGTAAGTGAAACAATAGTTGGGGTTTTTTTAGACAAAAATTAAGAACTTGCATAAAAAGGAAGATAATAGAATTGCCAAAGAACAAAGTGGTCACTGGAAGAACTTTTTTATTAATTGTTATTTTGAAAATTCAATGTATAAGGTTTTATTTCAATTAACAGTGGAAGTTACAGTTCAAATGAACATTTGTGTGGGGGTTGGTGTTTGTAAGGCAGCTTAGTTGGCACAGTTGGGAATGGGAAGATAATTTCTGCCTTGTTCTTGCTAGCTGTCAGTGCAATGTTGACAGTATGGACGATGAGTAGAATTGTGGTACCACCAGCATGCTTGCTAACACTGCTTGAGGCACATCCTTCCCTGGCCTTTATTTGCTGTTTGCTTGTTCTGTTGTTTGATACAAGTCATCCATCATTACACACGTGCCTGCTTTTAACGGTCACTTCCTGCGGCCGCATGCTTTTGATGCTGCACCTGTGTTCAACCAGCTCGACACAGTCTCGTTTGAAAAGGATCCCAAACATAACGCTGCTGTCCTCTTACTATGCTGCTGGCTGCCTCAGCTCAGGCACTACTTAAACTGGCACTTGCTTTGTGAAGTGCTTGGCTTGTTATACCATTTAAGTCTCAACTCTTCCAATGAAGCAAACAGATTATCTCCCAGTGCACTCCAAAAGCATGTATGGAAGAGTGAAATTTACTGAAGGTCTGCAAACCAGAGAGATGTGCCTCAGTTCTCAATGGGACACGTGAATGAGTAGAAAACCAAGTTGAAAACAAGATATTAGGTAAACCTATTCAGTACACACAGTTGTTTCCCTGCAGTTGGGAGCACCTTCGCATCTTCCCTTCTTGCAATCTTTTTCAAGTGTAGATCACTCATGTTAAATATATAGCAGGGAACATCTTGTGTTAAGTAGAGATATGAACCTGAACAGAAGAAGAGGTCAAGCATGGAAATAAATTCCAGTCAGTACTGGATGATTGAGAAGTCCCTTTTCTCTTGCTCCCTCTTGTTTAGAGAGGCGGTGCTTGAATTCACTTCAGAAATGAGAAGAAAAGTACAGCTAGCTTTTTATAAAGAAAAAAAAAAAGAAAAGAAAAAAAACTTGACTTGCTCTTTATATTTGCATTAATATTTGGAAGTGGGTGGCTCAACCTGATAGTCATCTCCTGCATCATCACATTATCTTTTCCTGATCAGAATATGGAATAATAAATGTTGTGATGCCCACATTACACTCGAATTTTTATTTAAATGTTCTGTTTAGGACACTGGTATTTGAATGGTAAACAAACTGTATGAAATTATTTAATCTAGCCTCGTAGTTTGTCAGTGCACTTAGTTCTGTGGACCACTTTTGGAAAAGAAGATTGATCAATAAACAGACAAAAGCCTTCTCCCACTTCTCTGACTTTCAGCATGCTTTGTGGTCACCGTAGCAAGTGTGTTCTGGTTATCATTGAGTGGTTCAAAGATGCAACCTGGGTGTAAAGTGCCCCTTTCAAAAATCATAGCTCCACAGTAAGCTTTGTTTAGCTATATTGTGTATGTTTGTGGAAGGGATTAGTAATAGATTTTTGTTTTTTTCTTGGAAGTCATTGGAAAACAAAAGACTAAATCTATTTTGATTTCACTAGGGATAGATTAGTGGGTGTCAAATGTTACACAATACTTGACATATTCACTGCTGTTAAGTTGGCCATGGCAAAGGGATTACCCGATAATGAATCACCAAGCTCTTTAGCCATTTAAAGGGAATCACGCTGCTTCCTTGCCCTGGTGGTACTCTCTTTCCTGCCCAGGACCTTCTTGTGACAGTTTGTGTTCAGATGTGGAAAACGCCATGCAGATGTGCAAGCACCAGTTTGACAGCTTTGTGTTTAGCTTCTACCTTGCTAATTGTTTTCGTGGGATTATTTGGATTGTGTAGAAAGCTTTTTCCAAATCCCCTTTATTACTGAAGTTATTGTTGCCAGCAGGAATAAGATTAAAGGTGCTTAAGTCTGTAGAGTTGTTTCTAATTTGTACGTGTCATTTCAGTGGCATTTGAACAGAACTTTGTCTCTTCCCCTCTCTGCTCCCCTGTGGTACTGTGCTTGAGTTAGGGCTGAGAAGCCAAGCTATTGGAAGAAAATTCATTTTGTTCCCTAATTATTATGCTGGCACTCGGGAGATAATTTTTCCCTTCATGCACTGCCAATTAATATGCAAATGAGCTGATAAATATTTATACCATGATTTAAATTATGCAGGGAGCGCTTTCAGTGTACTCTGCAAATGAATTGTTCATGGACTTCAAAGTGCTGGCTGCTGTGCTAACGAGAGGAGATTTGCATAAGGCCCTAATCAGGCGCATACTGATTAAGCTTCATTATGGAAACTGCCAGCTGCAATCTTTGTTTCTATTTTATTACAAAAAGGGGAACTTTTCACGCTTCAGTCGCCTTGACAATGTCAGACACAGCTAGTAGGAGAGACTAAAACTCCACAGAGCAACTGAAGTTTCCCTGTTCAGTTGAAGATTGCTATGGTGTAACTGAAGTTGTATTTCTTCCCCCACCTCCCCACTCCCTTTCGTGTTCAGTCGAGAGCAGTAGTGTAGATTTGATAGAAATTGCCATTCTCCCTTTCCTTGGACTATCTGAACCTGTAGAGGATACCACAGCAATGCTGGACTGCAGTGACTACGTTCTAGGTGGGTACCAGCTCAGCTCTTTCTTATGAACGTTTAATATGGAAATAGAGGCTGTGAGGTTGACTATGCATAGAGGCTTAATCACGTATGCAGAGGCTAGAGAAGGTATTTGTAAGGCTGAAGCTCACCAGTGAATCGGCAGCAAGTAGCTGCCTGGTAGGTAGATAAATAGATCTGTACCAGGGAAATACATGGTTTGGTTTTTTTCTTCTTCTTTCCCTTGCTCCAGGAGAATTTGTTTCCTCTGCGCTGGACAGATTTGCTGCTAGGCTTGGATGATATTAGTACAGACCTTTTGCTTTTAGGATTTCAATCTGAGAAGCATTTGGCTTCTGATAAACACTGGACTTGACTTGCATATCCGTATGTTATGAATTTTAAAGCATTAAAATGAATGAGAGCATGTCCCGGTCTTGAAGAATTTTGCAGCTGTATCGAGCCATTCCCCAACAGAATCTATATTATGTCTGTGTATTTTTAATGTAATAGCAAGGTTCTTCATGCGTAATAGAAAATAAGGTGGAGTGCACAGTGGTTGCCATTGATACCATTGCAAGCCGTGCCTAAGGTTACTGGGATAATGTATTTCCTGTGCTGAGATGCCATCAGGACTACAGAACAGACATCCCATAATTTCTTCTTCATGTCTTTTAAAGTTATTTATGATAACGGATCATCCCAGTTTTACAATAGGTTTTATTTATTTTTAAAGCTCTTTCTGCAAAGCTCAATGTAGAGATTTTTCTTTTATTATTTCTTCAATTCCATTATATAAGTTCATGTAAGAACTTATGTCAAAGAGAATATATTTTTGGATGGTAAATTTTAAAGCAGACATGATTTTTTTTTTTTTTCTCTATCGGAAGTGTTTTTTTGAAAATGAATGTCTAAAAGAATTCTTGGCATATTTTTGCTCACATTGAACATTGTTTTTTCCATACTCATCAATGAATCATTTTTGCTGGTGCTGATGGAGTATTGGGCAGTTTCACTTTAATGGGTGAAAGGAAATAGTTAATGATATATTCCACGTTAAGATTTTCTGTGTTTTACTAGCTGTGTACAGTCCCTAATATTCCAGGTTGGTCCAGTGTCCGCTGCTTCTTTCTTCTGAATACCTTTTGAAATGTTACTAAGGGTGTGTGAAAGTCTGGCACAGCACTGCCTTGCGACACCCTCAGCCCTGCTAGCAGAGTAGCAGTACTGAATGTTATTCACTCCTGAGAGTTGATTTCAATCATGCACCTGCTGCTTTCGATCCTTCCTTCTGTGGAGTTTGTTTTTAGATAGTGTTGGCAGAAGTTGTAGCCCAGGGCCTTTATTTAAAACCCAAGTAAGATCTAAAGGAAAAAGAAAAGGTGAGGGCATTATGGTTTGGGTTTTTTTAGCCCACTTCATTTATTCTTTTAACTTTAAAGCAGAGATTGCATAATCATGTATAAACCAAATAATCTTTTCATTTGACGTATAACGAATCCGTAGGTTTAGTATCCTGCGGGTATGTGTCTGTTTTGCTGGTAGCAGTTTTGTGCTTCAGATGTATGTCATAGCATTTGCAATGGAAATAGCGGCATTGTTCTTGGTGCTTTACATGCAGAAGGCCCACAGATTGAACAAGAAATAGTCAGCTGGTGAAATAATGGGTGCTATCCTCCTTCTGAACCTGAGCAGTACCAGAAAGATATTTCTTCGTCCAACTTGCTACTTTTTTTGCAATAGCGATGTTTGAGGTCTTTGTTACGGATGAATCTTTACGATAAAATATTCTTCATTTAGACTTGCTTTTAGTAGTTGAATAAACTTTATGGGCATGTCTAGTACTAGCAAAACTAAACACCTTTTTTAAAAGGATTCATTTTTTTGTCATAGCCTGACAGAAAAACCTGTCTTAATTGCCTTATGAAAAGAGGTCTGTACAGTTATAACTTTGTCCTAAGCAAACTTGCTGGTCACGCAGGATCATTTGTTGTATTGAGCCCTCTCATACAGAGGAAACAGTCACTATGTTGCTTGGAGTTCTGTACGCAGGACAGTTGTTCCCCCCACCCCGCCCTCCAGGTTTTCTTTATTCTACCATTAGTAGCCTGCACAGTGGCTCTAATACTTCAGTTTCTGCAACAAGCTAGTGCAGGAGGTGGTCTTGTTTTTCTTGCAGGAGCTTTCTGAAGGGGTTCGGTGAATGGATCCCATGGATCCCATGTTATTAAGTGATCTTCTCAACCTATCAGGAGTTCAGGCTATCCTTGTGCTCTGGGCTTAAACACACCCTACATCCAATAGCCCCATGAATTAACCTAGTTTCCACAACCAAGTGTCTTGGCCCTCTAAGCCCTCTTTGCTTGTTTTCCTGTTGGATGAGGACTCTTCATCTTTGTGTCCAAAGTGAAGTCTCCCATTCAGTGTTCTCTGAACCTAAACTAATTTCAGTAGCTAGATGTGTGTCAAGAAATGAACTAGTGCTGTTAATCAAATGAATGTTGCCTATAATCACTTTAAATGAATGCATTGTTGCCACAACAATAAACACAATTTAAGGTACATGCAACTTCTAGATAGAAACAGACTTTGTATTTGTTTTACACACAGATCTATCAACAGGGAGGGGCACATGTACAACAAACGTTTTTGTGCAGATAGTGGAACCCATGTTCTCTTTCTGGAGTGTGGGTCATATTATCCAAATGTGGAAAATGACAAAATAAGGAGCTGGGAAGCAATAGGTTCTGTATCTGCAATCTTAGCAGAGCTCTACCTTTCAAGACTATGAACTTGTAGCTTGAATCTGCTAAGCAGAGGTTGTGAAAAATGGGGCAAAACTTTGCAATCTTTTGCTAATGTGTGGGTCAGCAGTGCTCAGCTGGAAAGTTTCTCCTTACTCTCCCCATTTCAGAAAGCAGTTTAACACATGTGCCTTTATACTAAGAGTAACACTGATAGTTTGGATCTCTTTTACATGCGGCTGACATTTGAAAGATTCAAGCATGGGCATAGGAACTTTCTGAGAAGAGTTGAGGCTCTGTAGAGGTTGCATTAACTTTCTAGGGGTAAATTCCTGTTTGTTACAGTCCTGCATTTTCTAGGCCCTACTGGGTTCAACTGCAGCAGTTGTTTACATAGAAAATTACATTTGTTTCAAAAGTATTGAGGGATCTTAAATTGTGTTTCCTAACTGCTTGTTGGGAGTTTTTCCAAGCTTGATGTCTTTTATCTTTTCTCTCACATGCACTGCATTTCTAACTAGTTCCCTCCTCTTTCCACCCTGCAGTCCCAGCCAGGCTTCATCCAGACTCCTGTTTTTGTTGGAGCCCTGTGCACGTGCTGTGTTCCTCTTGGCTTGTGCTTGAATTACTCTGCATCTGTTGCCCCTGGTTTTGGGAGCCTCAGGGTGGCACTGGTCTCTGATAGTACACAGCAGTGGTCCAGCTTCTCATTTCCAGCTCTCATAGGCTGCCAAACAGTGAAATGTCTGGGCATTCTTGAAAATATCTGGGGGAGAGATTCAGCAGTTAATGCTGTTACTGTATTCTTCTTCAGCCAGTTGGTATTTTGGAAATCACCGCTTTGATGAAAGTACATGACAGAGGTAACCTTTAAAGGACCTAACAAGAGAATATCCTGGTGTAAAGGGTTCATTTTGAGCTCATTGAACTTGAGTTTAACTTGTTATGGGAATGGAAGAATGTGCTTAAGGATTTGCTTACACTTCATTTTATGAACTGGTCTGTCTTGAGATTCTTTTTGTAATTTTGGTTTGTGATAATGTGGCACACTAAGGTCGGTAGCAAAGAATGAGGAGGTAATAAGCTGGAGAGCTGATGCTGTACACAGAACATCTGTATAGATTCCTATATAAAGAAACTATATTCTCTGTCTGCCATCTGGAGAGGCCCTCTGCATTGCACTATATTCAGCTGACAAGCTTTGAAACCAAGAGCAGACTTTTCAGTAGATATATCCAGAGGGAGAAGGAAGAGGAATTATTTTATATTTGTATGGTTTTGCAGGAATATATAGGAAATACAAAATAGCTTCATAGCTGACATTTCTGTTAAATAAAAATGCAGTATTAGAAAAATGGAATCTATTTAATTATAATGTCTGAATTTTCTTTCTGTTATGGGAGGGGAAAAAAACCCCAACACAATAATGTAGGCCATGATGGTCAGACTTAATGTTTTTAAATCTTGTTGTAGTCATTGTTCCCCCTCCACCTCCTCTTTTTGCTTTTATGACTTTTCATTGTACTGAAAATTAAGTTCCTACCTATCTCTGCCCTCCAGCATGCTGTCTTTTATTCCCTTAACACCATGTTTTCACATATGGGAATAATGACATACAAAATTTTGAAACAATATTTATCTGGAAGATTCAGTATTATGTTCTGCTTCTGATCATTCTTTTTGTGTTATAATCTGACTTAGGGTAAAGTACAGACCAAATTCCTGATGATCTATATTTCCATTGGACAAGCAGATATGAATAGATTTGACTTTTTTCTTTCTGTATTAGTTTATCTTTATTTCTGTTTTAATGCAGACTCAAGAATGAACAATCCGTCAGAAACCAGTAAACCATCAATGGAGAGTGGGGATGGGAACACAGGTAAGAAATGATGAATTGGTGCACAGGTGTTTTCTGGTGGAATTGAATGGATATTAAAAGTAAAATTTCTTTACCAGTTTGCAGGAATTAAAAAAACAAACCAAAACAGAATACACCTACTCTTTTTAGAGTCTTGGAAACACTTTTATCTTGTCATTAACCCTACTGTATGTAGGGCATTATTCACACCTACAGTATCAAAGCACTACCCACACTTTGTATGTAAGATTCCCCTTCCCCACTTCCTCTATCTGTAATGCTTCTGATATTGCAGAAGGTCTGGTGGCACTAGCTCTTCATAAGTAGTCTCATTTTTTCCTGGCAGAACATACCCTCAGCACCTTTAACTTCATCATTTATTTTTGAGTTGAAATTTTCCCTGGCAGATGTGGGCCACTGGCTGATCTCGTTTCCTTTTTAGATTTCATTCAAGCTCTCACACTAGTTCTCAAGAACAAGGCAAAGGGAGAAAACATAATTTCTCATAATTTAAAAAAAAAATGTTAGCTGGCTTTTCTGTAATTTCTTCGTGTGTTAGAACAGAACCTTGAAATTTGTGTGGGGAGGAATAGCCCTTGTCTCAGGGCCAATGTACCTTATGTTGCATCCTTCAGATGCAGCCCTTGTTAAGCCACTATAACTCAATCATGCTATCTCATGCTTTAATTCCTTTCTGGAGGTAATTTAATGTTCATTTTGGAAGCAAGAGAAATGACAGTTCTGAATGGAAAGTAAATAGTTTAACCTAACTCAGAATCTTGTCTGAGCTCAGAATAGCATTTGGGAAGAGAATATTTTAATGAGAAGGAACTTGTTCTTGCTGCTTTGAGAGAAATCTAGGTACCTTTTATAAGGAAAATTATTTTTCCTCCTCTTGTTCAGTATTATGAGTTTTACTTTAAACTCTGGAGTTCTGATGGAATAAACAATTTATTTCATTTTATGCTGCTGCGTTCTCATTCTTTGTGCAAGGGTTTAATATGGCTAAAAGTGACTGAATGTTCCTGATACTGATCTGAGAGGTTGGATGATGTCTGCCAATGCAGGGGGACAGTCAGAAGGAATTCTGCTCACTTATTAATGTGTTTTGTTACTGACATCCCAGGTTTTATAATTTCCCTTGTATTTGTAACAGGAGAGGTATCAATTCTTTTTATGTACAAAAATGATTTATTATGTATTTAATACTGTTTTAGGATGACATAAAACATTATTTGAGAAAACATATGGGCTGTAAATATTTCATAATCATAAACAGCATCAAGAGAACAACAGTTTTAAATATCCCTATGGAATCCTTGTAGCTGCAAGGTGTGTGTAAACTTCTGAGAAAATTCAGACTTCAGACTCTGTATGACCACAGTTTCCCTGTGTATACTTTCTCCAACGAGCACATTGCCAATGCACTTCCTTAAGTGCAGCTTTAACTAGCAGTTTCACCTAAACTGGGCCATTAAAGAGGAGGATTTGGGTTTATTTAAAGGTAGTCCATTATCACAGGAGTATTGTGGCTTCCCCAACATTGGACACTTCTAAGATTCAGCTGGACAGGGTGCTGGGCCATCTTGTCTAGACCGTGCTTTTGCCAAGAAGTGTTGAACCAGATGATCCTTGAGGTTCCTTCCAACCTTGTATTCTATGGTTCTATGGTGTCTGTTCCTAGGCAAATACTTTATTAGTGTGAAGGTAGTGGTCATGGTAGAAAGAAATCGATGGATTGTAAAGCTGTACGTAGGTGCTTTCATCACAGAAAGGGGTACAACATCTATATTTTTTTATACTCTAATACTAAGGTTAGTAACAACAGATTGATTCTCACGGGTGTTTGGACCTTTTGAAAATGTTGCTTCTGTAATTTAAGTGTTCTTAGTCATTCCTTTCACTTTCGTTTTCTGACTTTTTAAATGATGCAAGCGAAAATATTCTAGCATTTTTGGGGACCCTTTTTTCTGCAGTCATTGTTTTGTTTTTAAATATAGTGCTTATAAACCATTGGAGGTAGTGATTGATGGCATTTGTGACATTCTTGGCTGGCTCAAGCATCAGCTGTATTAGTCAACTGGCAGATGTTGAACCCTGACAGGAATACTCATGGAATGTAATTTTAGGCTTCTGAGCACGGTACTTAGATTATGGTTCTGGGCTCTGTGCATACTTAGTGAAGACGAGTCAACTTTCAGCTTTGATGCAAAGGACCTGGAAGTGCCATTGATTGTCTGGGAAGCATAGGCTCTGAAGCAAAATGCAAGAAGGTGACTTCTATAAACACCCAGTTCTTATTTTTGTAACTGTTGTTTTCCAGTGACATTTGTAAATCACTTTTATGCTGTGTAAGCACTACTAGTCTGTCTTTTGAACCTTGGTGGATGTATGTTTGAGTAATTTCTGTTTTAAACTGTAGTAAGCTGATACAGCTTGAAAATTGTAAGAGAAATTACTGTAGACATGGAATTTACATTTGGCAGAGCTACAGTTCTCAGGAAAAAACAATATGCTTGCCACTGGTAAAGACGACTTTACATCAGTAGTTCTCTGACCTAGCACCTAAGTTTTATGGAAGTAAACAAATTAGGGTTTTGTATTTCTAACTCTGACTATTTAGGGAACGCGGTAAAGTCTCCTGAAAACATTGGTCACAACAAAATGCCTGAAACAGATTTTAACTGTAAAATTTTTGCAATAACTGTCCTTTTAAACATCTGAAAAAGCCGTATTTCAGAGGAACTAAAAACAACAACAAGTTTTTATGAGTACAAGAGTTGTTGGATGACTGTTTTCACAAGAGTGTTAACTGATCAAACTGGTCATCAGTATTGCAGAATTATATCAACCTTTTCCAGCCTTCAGTTGTGGTGGACTGTCTACTTAGTATCTACTGGAAAAAAGAGAGAAGTATAAAAAAAAAGAGATAAGTCTTACAGTGAATGGATAGCCCTTTTGGTTTCCTTTTATGGGTTACAGCATAAAATTTTTTCAAAACGGCTCAACTTTTTTTTTTTTTTAAATGCATATTATTTTTAAAAATCTGTATGAATGCAGTACTATGAAAGCCAAGGTTATAATGTCTAGCAAAACTGTAGTATTATGACATGCATTGACATAGCAGCAAAAAAATGTTTGTAAGTGTAGTATTTGGAAGGATTCTGAGGATTCTTGTTTGCATTGCTTCGTTTCCAAAGATTGATTTTCCAGTTTCCATAGGAAGGAAGTCTATAGGAGAGTAAGAGCGGGACCATGAAATATTTAACTGCTAAAATTCTGGGCAAATATCAATGCTAAACTTCTTATTAGTAATGTGGACAAGGAATAAACAATTTCTGAGTATTGGGGATGTCTCTCTCAATGCATGCACACAGAGAGACATCCCCAATACTCAGAAATTGTTTATTCCTTGTCCACATTACTAATAAGAAGTTTAGCATTGATATTTGCCCAGAATTTTAGCAGTTAAATATTTCATGGTCCCGCTCTTACTCTCCTATAGACTTCCTTCCTATGGAAACTGGAAAATCAATCTTTGGAAACGAAGCAATGCAAACAAGAATCCTCAGAATCCTTCCAAATACTACACTTACAAACATTTTTTTGCTGCTATGTCAATGCATGTCATAATACTACAGTTTTGCTAGACATTATAACCTTGGCTTTCATAGTACTGCATTCATACAGATTTTTAAAAATAATATGCATTTAAAAAAAAAAAAAGTTGAGCCGTTTTGAAAAAATTTTATGCTGTAACCCATAAAAGGAAACCAAAAGGGCTATCCATTCACTGTAAGACTTATCTCTTTTTTTTTATACTTCTCTCTTTTTTCCAGTAGATACTAAGTAGACAGTCCACCACAACTGAAGGCTGGAAAAGGTTGATATAATTCTGCAATACTGATGACCAGTTTGATCAGTTAACACTCTTGTGAAAACAGTCATCCAACAACTCTTGTACTCATAAAAACTTGTTGTTGTTTTTAGTTCCTCTGAAATACGGCTTTTTCAGATGTTTAAAAGGACAGTTATTGCAAAAATTTTACAGTTAAAATCTGTTTCAGGCATTTTGTTGTGACCAATGTTTTCAGGAGACTTTACCGCGTTCCCTAAATAGTCAGAGTTAGAAATACAAAACCCTAATTTGTTTACTTCCATAAAACTTAGGTGCTAGGTCAGAGAACTACTGATGTAAAGTCGTCTTTACCAGTGGCAAGCATATTGTTTTTTCCTGAGAACTGTAGCTCTGCCAAATGTAAATTCCATGTCTACAGTAATTTCTCTTACAATTTTCAAGCTGTATCAGCTTACTACAGTTTAAAACAGAAATTACTCAAACATACATCCACCAAGGTTCAAAAGACAGACTAGTAGTGCTTACACAGCATAAAAGTGATTTACAAATGTCACTGGAAAACAACAGTTACAAAAAT
>NW_020799091.1:112304999-112356098 GCF_003259725.1 Athene cunicularia
TGTATAAGAGACAGGAAATATACTGCTGGTGCTGGCAGATGTCTCAGAGCACAGTATAGATACCCACTCAAGTTAGTTTTGAAATCATCTTTCTCCTCCTTTGCCTTCCCTTCCTGAGTCCTTTATTGCACCTTATACCATATCTCTGCAGACCTGTAGACCTTCGCTCCTCTTCCTTTCTTATGCAGTTTATAAACTCAGACTAAAGTCAGCTGGCTGATTATGCTCTTGGATTTTGAGAGTATGTTCTTCTGCTGACTTCAGGTGCAGCGTTACCTTGCCTGCTCCATTTTGTCATGCCTTTACCTTCTGCAGGTACAAATTCAAGGCAGCATAAACTAATCCATGTTCAGGATGTCCTGGTAGTTAGCATTCTGTTCCTTTCCTTGGAATGGCATTGAGTGAGGTGGCTCAAAGATTTGATTTGGCTGAAAATTAATCGCATTTAGTATTGAATCCTTATCCAAACCAACTCTGTGAAGTAGCTAAACACATGACTGAATTTATGCCAGAATTTAAACATGCTTAAGTTGCAGTGGACTTGGGCTACAAGGTTGAAATTTCATCCTCCAGCTTGATTCAGTCTTAACAACTTTCTGGGGGCAAGGGGAGGCCATTTCCCTACTACCATGTCTCTGACCTTCCCTGCTTTGCATTATCTCCTGCTTGCTGGGCCCTAAAGTCAGTTAATTCATCTTACATAACTGGTAGAAAACTAACTTCACTGAAAGAAAAAGGGAACAGTTTACATGAACAGTTTTCTTCTCAGAAAGGTGGATTGGCTTACTGCTGTTTCCGTGAACTAGCAGAAGGGGCAGGACAGGGACGATGTAGCTGGAACCAAGAAGAAAGAGAAGATGGGAGATAGAGGGGAAAAAAGACCCCTTTTGTTTGGTGGTGTTGAGCTGTTAGATCAGCTCTAGCAGTTATGGGAGCTGGGATGGAGATGGAAAAGACATCAATACTTGACACTGTTAAAATCACAATACTTGCCATTGCATCTACCATGTCTACTAATCACTAGGGGGTTTTGCATTTAACTCTTACTGAGCAGCAGTGACATTCTGGTCCCTTCATGTGCTGACTTTCTGCTTCTGACAACTCCATTTTCCAATCTCCTTATAAGTTTTTTTTGATTCCACAGGAGTGGTGTCACATCCGTATGAGCACCTTAAGAGCAAGGCCTCTCATATGCTGGACTAAAAGTTCGTTTTCCCTGCTGTTCAAGAGACATAGGCATCCTGTCATAAATGGCAACCAAACTGGGTAGCATTCTTTCCAAAACTAAGGCTGCATGCAAAGGGGAAGGGACTCATCCAAATAGCAAAGAAAGCTTAAGATGCAAGTAGAACCCAGAGTGAACAGGTGTCTTTTGAGGTTTTTTTGCTCCAAGTTTGGTTTTGGGAGATGTAGGGGAGGGAGTTGAAGTCTTTCAGAGTTGAGTTTAAAGAAAATATTTTCTTTCAGTACCTGTCTAAACTGTTTTTTGAGACCCATGGAGATTTTAAGCTCAGTCTTGCAATTTGCTTTGTTCAAAACCATCAGCCCTAGGAGGCTTGTTTTGAATTTCCATATTAAGAGTCAGCAGAAGTGCTAACTGGAGCATTTCTTCTGCACACATGCACAGTGGTGCTCTTTCAATATGATACCGTGATTTGAGGTTCTTTTTGGAAGGTAGTTAACTAGAACAGCTTCACCTATATATTTAAGGTGAGGCTTCGAGCTTTCAAAAGTGGATAATTTTTTTTTTGACCCCTGCAAGTTTTCCATTTGGAATGAGGAATATGTGCCTTACTGTAGGTTTTCTTACCTGTGGTTTTTTTCCTACTTAGTGGTCCCTGACCACAGGTTGAACACTGATTCAGAGCATCAGCTTAAATGAGGAGGTGGTAGATTGTTTCCTTTGAATGACAATAGCTGTTTGTCAGGAATTGTTTTTATATATTTACCCAATCATCTTCCCACTACCTTTGGCTTTCTACATTGAGAGAATTCTGCAGTTTACTGGGAAGAATAAACATAGATGAGATTCTTCTAGCTCTTTGCAGCAGTTCTTATCTACTTTCATTTGGAGAAATGCAACCAAGTTGCATTCATTCAGGATCAATTCAGACCAGTGATAGTCTTTCCATTCATGTTGGATTGGAATTTTAGACTCACTAAAGCAAAATCATTTTACATAGTTTAAAATTTTAGTATTTTTAA
This sequence comes from Athene cunicularia, assembly GCF_003259725.1. Taxonomy (NCBI): domain Eukaryota; kingdom Metazoa; phylum Chordata; class Aves; order Strigiformes; family Strigidae; genus Athene; species Athene cunicularia. Next base: position 112,307,205 of record NW_020799091.1, read on the forward strand.
AATGCCTGTCAACCTTTGGCTGCATGTATGTCCTTTAAGTCTTGTAAACCCTGACCCAAAGCTTAGAATTAAAAACTTGAGAGTAGACCAACTCTTCCCCCACAACACCTCCACCAAAGATGCATCAAAGGGCCACGTTAGGTATACCTTACATGGCTGCTAGAAAGCTTGTCTGTCTGTGTTGTATCTATATTTAATTGAACAGCGACTTCATCTTTGGAAATTTTTCCTTGTAAGCTCTTTTTAGGTCAAAATAGAAATATAAAATACTGGATAGCGTATTTTACTAATAAAATTTTACGCCCGCTTGCTTTTGCAGATGTTTCTAAGGAATAGCAAACCCTTATTGTTCAATAACTGTGAGTCTCTTTTGCTTAGTAGATAGCCTAGATTTTTATGGTGAAAAATGTAGACGATGCAAGGAATTTTGCAGTAGGAACTAGTTGAACACCTGTCCACAGGCACTAAGCAAAATCTGATTGTCATGAAGAGTAAACATTCAAGTCTAAAGCTGGTTTTACTTCATTTCAGTCATGCAGTTTTTAAGATTGCATCATGTGTTCCAAAAATTTCGTGCAGCCTGATACACCCAGAGTCTCCCTTCTTGTAGGCAGTAATACCCAACATACAAAACCAGTTGTTGATAATCTCTAATGTTGATTTTATCATCTCCCCACAGAATGATTCTTAAAAGTTTGTAGGTGCAGTTCCTCTTGGCAGAAGAGAATTCTGTGGTAGTTTCTTGTGGAAAAAACATTCAGGGTGTGTTTCCCCCCCACCCTTCTGACAACCAGATTATTTGGGGATAGTTTTGTTTTCATGTCTTCTGAGCTGTTTTAAGACAACAAAAATGTAGGAAAATAATCAGGTTTTAGTTATAAAAAAGTGGGTGAGAGCAAAAGTAAGCCCAGGCAGTTATCTCATGTAATGAGAGCTCTGCACAAATATTCATGGAAATGTGGAGGTATCTTTTATCCAAAGAGTAAAAACTGTGGCCCATTACTGAGATATATATATATATATCTATCTATATATCTATATATATCTATATATATATCTATATCTATATCTCTGTGTGTGTGTGTCTATATATATATGTGTGTGTCTATATATATATGTGTGTGTCTATATATATATATGTGTGTGTGTGTGTGTGTATATATATATATTTATGGTACTTCTGGCTTTGCCAAGTATTATTTTACCTGTCTTTAATGAAAGGTGACTTTATATGAATCTTGTTCTTGCCACTTGCTGAACTTGAAGATAGTTATCAGCTGTTGGTTAGAGAGTGCATGGAGAATGGAAACACAGTTTAACTGTAGCAGGATGCGCTCATTTGGTTCTCAAACCGTGGTAGAGTAGGTAAGATGACAGAAGCTAAAGAAAATAAAATGTTGATTTTGTTCAGCTGACAGATGATATATTACTGAAGTCTGGAAGTGACACTGCTTCCCCACCTTGCCTTTCAGTAAAAAATGTTAATTCTTGTTACTGTCAGAGTATTTTTCTACTACATAGTATTGAGAGAATAGCAGGTGACTCAGTAATATTAATTCTAATTCCATTTCATAAAAGTAATAACTTAATAGTTCTTAATATCTCTCTTTCTCCAGGCACGCAAACAAATGGCCTGGACTTTCAAAAGCAGCCTGTGCCTGTCGGAGGAGCAATCTCTACAGCCCAGGCCCAGGCCTTCTTTGGGCACCTTCATCAGGTAAGAGAAGACCCATTTCAAAGTAGGGGAGACTTGAGAAGGTACAAGTGCAGCTGCTCTTGTATGTTCTGTGTTCTCTCTTTGTGAATGATGGATAGCCATGTAAAAGAACATGGGTAGACCACATGCTTAAATAGCTTGGGTGGGAAGAAGTTCTTATTGTGGCACTCACTGCATTGCACTAGGCTGCAGAATACATCAAGATAGGGTGAGACCTATTGGGGGGAACTAGAAAGCCCCTTTCTGGACACTTGAGAATGCCTGGTTGGGTTGGGCGTTTTTTGTTTGTTTGTTTTTAAGCCTTACTGGAAATACAAAATTGAAAGGCAAAGTAAAATTTAATCTTTTTGGTAAAGGATTGTATTGGCCCAACAGTTGCCAAGGTTCTGAAACTGTCACTACCTAGTTAAGAAACCAGAAGCACTACGCTTCAGTGTTTCAATCTCTTACACATTAACTAGAAATACAAAGTGATCGTACTTACTAAACATATTTGGTTTGTGATTATTTTTTTAAAGTTATTTCAAGGACCTGTTTGTCAGGTTGTATTCAGGCTTCTACTACTATCCCTCTTCTGCTGCTGCTGTGTTTAGGGAATCAAAGCTGAACTTCAGATGTAGGCTGAAGCAAAATGGGGCATCCCTAGGTGAAGAGAAGTATAAGGGGCATTTTTTTTGTAGTTTTTTTATCTGTTAGCACTTGATGTATGAAAACAAATGTCCTAATTTCTTTCCCTTCCTCAGCACCAAGTTTAAACTTTAAAATACTGTACCTAATTGGCTGACCTTGAGTGTTTCAGGTCTCAGGTTGCACAGTTATTGTGGTATAATTGACGTGCTGAAGCTTTTATGCCCTCTTTTTAAGAGCTCTGAACTACCATTTTATTGTATGGAACATTCCACACGTCTTGTCACATAATTACAATTTTCCTAGCAGATTGGGTTATACAGGACCTAGGGAGTGCCAGTGTTTGAATTTGCTGAACCAATAAGCTGTTGCAGGCTGCCTTTATGTGGAGAGAAGCTGACTAATTTTCATGGGTTGTTAGTATGTGTTTAACAGGAAGACAGATACAGCTGTTCTGCAGAATTTTGTGTGTTTGTTTTAGTCTTCCTTTTGTTATACAGATTGATCCAGGACAGTAATTATATTTAGCATAGTGCTTTATCGTGCTTTGGAAATGTATTTATTTGAACAGTTGTCAGGATCTTTGTAACTTCATGTTTGATAAAGTGTGATTCATTTCTTGAAACTCTAGTTCAAAGGAAAATCTCAGCTATTCTTTCATGCATCTGCAGGTGTGTGGGAATCTATTGTCAAACTGTCCTCTTCTAGTGTGGCTGCTGTTAGTGGGGTGTTATTCAGCCTTAACACACACTGCTTTCCTCCAGACTAATACAGAATGTTAGGTTGTAGGTAATGTTCAGGAGCAGTTGAGTTTCTAATTAGAAAATGTTTGTTGTGTGGTGGAAGGGGGGTCCAAATTTCATTCAAAGAGATTTTCAGGAATATGCTGGCTGTACCTGAATGAGATATGGTTGTAGTCTCTTATGTGGGTTTTCTATTATTATGTAATTTTTAAAGTAGTATTTCGGAGTATATTTTTTTGGATGGAAAGCTATTATTGTTTAGGTTATTCTCTGCTGTTAATTCATGTTAAAAGCTCACATTATATCAACTGTTAAACTACATTTGGCTTGTGATGAGGAGGAGCTTTTCTGGGAGTGTTTGCCTAGATGTAGAACATGCTTAGTAAGTCTAGTACCTTCATCTAGAGCAGTAGGAAATATTTCCAAGGTGACACTTAAGGGTTGTCTGCTTGAACATTCAGTTATTAATTTCATGTACTGCAATTTAAATTAATAGACTCCTTACTGTGCTTGCAGATATGTGGACTCTCATTTGTGATGTATATTATGTGGGGACATCTTTTTATAGAGGCAAGAGTGCTACATTTTGCTTTGCTTTATTGTATCCTTACGTGTTGCCTGTTTTTTTCAAATGAGCAGTGGTTTCCGAACATGGAATTCAGTACAGGCTGTAACTCTGACCTTTGAAAGTGTTGGTAATTAATTACATAGCATTCCTTTGAGTAGTGGTAGAAACAAGGTGAGACTGATAAAAATGGTTTTCAGTACATTCAGTAAATGAAAATTTAGCATTTATTTTACAGAGAAAATCCTTATTAGAGATAAAGTAACGCTCTTGAAAAATCTCTTTCTGAAGGATCAGTTTTTCTTCACTGCTAACCCACAAGAACTTCCTTGAACCTGTTAATCACAAATACTGAATTCAAGTTTTGAGTATACCTGAAGCAATACAGCCTTTGTGAAGTGTCTCCAGTCCTCTGTATTGAAACCTTCTTTTCAGTGGCTGAGGACTGCAAATACTTGAATGGGTTGATTTGAGGAAGAGTGTTTATGCTGTGGGTTTTGTACTATGCAGGTGATTGCTCCTCTGTTGTATAAGGAAGCAGGTGAATGCAGTGTACATATTTGGGGTAGGATCCATTGTGAAATATTAGAAGGATGGTGATGAGTAGAACTTAATGCCCTCCTCTGAGGACTGGATTTTTTTAACAGGAATAGGAATAGTTAGCCTGTCCACACCCAAATGCTCTGTTTCAACTCAATTTCATGATAGTATCTAGATCTCTAGGCAAGAATATGTTCAGCAAGAGGTAGACAAATAACACTGTGGAAGAGACAGACTTTTTTTCAGTCTGGAGCACAACCCCTGTTTCACTGATTCAGGTGTTAAAGGGGCATGCATAGTTCTTGGGGGAGTTTTTGTTGGGATAAGGGTGGGGAGGTTGTTCTTTATACATTGTTACAGTTTTCTGTGAATTCTACATTATTTCATTTCAATTTTTTGCACTGTATTGTAGGTCCAGCTCGCTGGAACAAGTTTACAGGCTGCTGCTCAGTCCTTAAATGTACAGGTAAAGACAATCTCCTGCTGCTGCTTGTCCTTCTCTCATTCCAAACAGCATTATGGTCCCATTAGAGATAGATTTTAAGCTATGATATGTTATTCTGTTTTTTCATTCTGACTGGTCTTGGAAGTGAGGTATGAGGAAATAATAGCTTTACAACTGTAAATCAGGTTCAGGATTGTAAGCATTCAGAAACTGGAGTTGTTTAAAACATGCAGTGATTGTAATTTTATACAGAATTTCAGTCAGGTGCTGTATCACGAAAACTATAAAACTCCAGGAATATTTCATGTTCTTCCATTTATTCACTTATTTTAAACATAGCGAGTACTACTTTGCAATTTGTCCTTATATCTGGTAGCTGAATATAGGAGTATAATGTAACGTTAACTGCGTAATGTGGCTAGTGTAGATTGCTTGTGTAAATAACACATAGTGATTTCAAAATAAGTCAGAGTAATTGTTTAATAATGTACGTGAGACAACAAAGCTTTCAAACTTTTTTATGATGCTGAACACTTCAGTGTATCAGTTAACGTGTCACTTCCTCTTTGTACTATATTAAGGGGCAAGGGATGCAGTTTTATTGAAAACTGGTTTCAGTATTGCTTGTTATTAAAGAATGTAGGTAGTGCATTACATGAAATGCAATAGAATGTGGACCCACTTATACATAATAACAATTTGGAAAGAAGAGGAGGTATAGTGACCTTCCTTTCTAAGAGGAAGGAGGCAGAAAATTGCCTTGGTTGCCATGGTAAACTTCCATCCCTGAGAGAGATGTTGGCAAACAGGCTGTATCTCCAGTGCAGAATGTTTACAGTCCTGTGCTGTAATTATCGCTCAATGACTGGCAGAATTAATCAGAGCCTCTATGTTAATTAGCCTGCTCTGCAGTCCCCAAAACAGGTGGTGGAAAATATGCAAATCTATGCAGAATTTTAATGTTCTGCATAACCAGTTTTAATTATCATAAAACTCTCTCCCTCTCTTCATGCACTTGCATTTCCTCTCTCGTGTCTTCACAATTTCTTCTGTTTAAAAAACCCCAAAAGAGAAAACACATACGAAAATTTAAAATAAAGCAACATTCAATTAAAAAATGCTAAACTTTGATTATTTAAAAGCACTGTATATATTATGTATTTTGCTGTAGGTTGATAGACCTGTGAAAATTTCTCAAACCAGTTCTGTATAAGCCAACACTACGATGACTTAGAGGTGCAGGATGCAGATATAGAAAATGGAAACACAATCTTCTTTCCCTCATTCCATTGTTCAGGATTTTAGGCAATGAATAATTTTAACAACCTTTTCTTTCTTTATGGTGAAAGGTAGTGTCAGCTTCAGTTGCATTGCATAAAATGAAATGAGACTTGAAAATAACGTCAAAGAGTTACAAAAGACCTGAGAGTCTTTTTGTTTTGTTTAAACTGCATTACCTACAGACATGTTTGAGCAATCGTGACTGAGATGGTGGGCACATAGAGCCATTGCTTAAACACACTCTTAAAATAAACCCAAGGGCTTTTTGTATGCAGATGAAAGATTTTTATTGTGCAGTGTTGAGATAGCAGTGTTATACATTAACATCTGTTTTACACTATAAAGAGTTGTATCTTTTTTTGACTAGTCTAAATCTAATGAAGAATCTGGGGACTCTCAGCAGCCAAGCCAGCCTTCCCAGCAGCCTTCAGTGCAGGCGGCCATACCCCAGACCCAGCTCATGCTGGCCGGAGGACAGATCACTGGGGTAAGATTTACCCAAGTATACTGCAGTAAGCCTCCTGTCCAGCAAATGATGGCAGTATCTACAGCAGTCCCCATAGAACTGTCAGTGGAGGTTATTGTAATTTCCTTTAACATAGGAAGACACTTGAGTGAAATAGGAGACAGAAAATACCTTCCTATAAAAAGCAGACTTTAATCTTTGTTTTTTTGTTACAAAGTATCTGCTTAAAAAAAAAAAAAATTACATTATTACCCTCTCTTCTCAGTATCCATCTTACTCTGCAATGAAAATAAAACCCAGTGCCTGTAGAAATAAGAAAGTCACTGATGTTAAAGAGGAATTTTTATTTTTTTTTTCAAGATTAAAATGAAGCATGGGAGCATGAGACTAAATCTTACAGATAGCTGGGTGAAGAACAAAAATGGTGGGAACTGCTGACACTAATTCTTCCTCTTCTCAAACACATTTCTTTTAAAGTAACTATAGTAGTGCTTGCCTTAAGCCTATGGAACCCTTATGTTTTAAGCTACCGATTTTGATTTTTTTAATTGCAAGGCTTTGGGAGTAATTATGGAATAACTGTTGTTTTAGGATTACTGGCATTTCTGAATTGTTGTAAATGCTTTCAGTCATTTAAAAAAAGAGCAAGTTTTGTGAATGGACTGGTTTGGTTAAAGTGTTTCCTTCCACATAATCAGCTTTGCAGTTTCAAGAGTTTGCGTGTTAATAAGGAATTTAGGGCAGTTGCAAAAACAGTGTATTTATGATTTGAAGTACTAGGTTAGATCATCTCTGCACTTGAATGAAGCGATGTCTTAATTTCATATTTAATTGTTAAATCTTCTTGTATGCTAGTGTGTAAATAAACATCCTATTTAGTTTTTGGTTAATTGCATTTGAAAGTTTTAAAAGTGAGACTGTTTTAATACGTTATTAAAACCGAGCATATTTCACTATTTTTCTCATTCTCAAAAAATACCAGTTTGTTTTAATTTATGATTGTCTGCAGTAGTGAAACATCCAAAACTCCAGGCCTGTGCAGATATGGACTGTAGTAAATATGGGCATCAAGAGTCATTTACATGTAAAGGAGAGACTGCTGCCACCTGTTTCACAGAGATAATGTGTGTTTGGGAAGGAGAAGGGATGTAAACTTGCCAACTCTATTCTATTTAAAAAAAAAAAAGCAGATGGGGAGACTTGGAGAGAAACAAATGGAGCTCATGTTCTTTACTTATATCTTAGGGCATAATGGAAATGATGGAATATGGCAGGGATTCATGCTAATGTGAAGCAGCTGGGGTGTTATCAGTTTGTTCAGTAGCCATAGCCAGCATTCCTGCTTCTCATTCATCTGGCTAATCACTTTCTGTTCTGCTGGGTGTAAATTTCCTTTCAAATCCTGGCAATACTGTTTCTTTTCTTTTGCTTGCTACTTAATTACCTTTTTCCTGAACCTCCCTGTAGAGTTGTAAAGAAAACTTAGGAGTAAAGTTAGGTGCTGTAAGTTCGAGTAAGTGCCAATGTTTGCGCTTGTGCGGTTTGGTTTATGTCAGGCCTGTGGTAGGTTGGTTTGTGCACTGTGTTGGGTAGCCAGCTGTCCTTACTTAAGGCCAGAGTCATTGGCCAGTTAATGGCTGAACTATAGCAATAGTTCTAGGAATGTCTGGTTGATATAACTAGTAATGAGCTAGCTAATGACTTTGTAGCTGAATTGGCTCTTTCCATTATTAATGGCTGTGTTTTCTAATTATTTATAGCTCACGTTGACGCCAGCCCAGCAACAGTTATTGCTACAACAGGCGCAGGCACAGTTGCTGGCGGCTGCAGTGCAGCATTCAGCCAGTCAGCAGCACAGCGCTGCTGGTGCCACCATCTCGGCCTCTGCTGCAACGCCGATGACGCAGATCCCTCTATCTCAGCCAATACAGATTGCACAGGTGAGCCTTGAGGCTTGAGAGGGTGGAGAATTAAGAGGTTTGACTAATTGCATCGCTCAATATTTATTCCTTATTCAGTGAGTTTCTGGAGTCTTGAGTACTGTTAGTCTTTCCTCATGCATCCTTAGCTGATGAGGTTGAAATCGATAGTTTTAGCAAAGAAGGCATACCAGCTACTCATCAGTTCCACTGGGCTTCTGAGTTTGTTCCAGAATCTGAGCAGATGCTGTATTTTCTGAATTTTCTTCCTTGTAGTTAGTTTGAGAAAGGAGAAAAAGGAGTATAGAAAGATGCCCATAGAAAATACACTTGTCGAGACCTGTGTGGATGTGAAGGGATACCTGTGTGTCATAAAGGATGCTTGTTAGATCTAAACAGCAAAATGATAGAGCTAAAGAAAGGCAGTTTGACTTGACGCATTTGTGTGCTATTTTGGCTTGGTGCTTAATGCTTAGAGTTCAGTGTCAAAGAAGGGGCACTCATGTGTCTAAAGAACTTGCCAGAATGAGTCTGGTGTTGGAATCTGGCCAGTTTTATGGTCTACTGCTAAAGACCCATTAATTCTTAATTCTGAAGAACTGCTTGCCAAGGAAGTTCTTCTTACTAGGAGCAGCAAAGATCCTCCTGGGTCTTCCAGGGTTGGCTTAGTTCAGTGTGGAGAATGCAGCACCACTGACTCAACACTTAACATATCTAGTGTGGAAACTTCTTAGACTTCTGGATGAGGATAACTGAATGTATAGCGTAGGCATCTTGAATACTACTAGTAGGTGATGGTGTTGGTGATGCTGAGGTCCATCTTTCCATAGATTAAGGTTCTCAGTATGTAATATTTCAGCTTGATTAGTCTAGCTGTGCAAAATACACTGGGTATGTAGTCTCCTGAGTTGCTGCTTCTTAGAGAGTTGCTTCTTTAAGATCATCTGATGCTTTCTATTCAGACTATTTTCACTTGCATTCAACTGGGTTGAAGTGTCTAAGAAGTGAAGATGAGGGCTGATTAGGTAAAACAATGGAAATGTTGCAATTATCTGGGAAGTCCATTGGTGAAAGCTACTATTCCTTTTTTTGTGCTAGTCCACTAGCTGAAAGCTTGGTTCTGCCATCGGTTTTTGTCACCTGAAGCGTCAAATGTCTGTGGTGTTGGTCTAAAAGTTATGACTGCTCTGGCTATCCTTACAGAGGCCAGTACTGATGTTGCCTGCAGACCCTTCACACGGAGCACTGCAACAAGTCATGTGATCAGAATATTAGTACTTCTTTTAGCAAAGGATCCCACGTTGCTGTCATGATCTAAAGATGACTTAATGTAGCATTTAAGGAAACTCGTAACTCACAAGACCATCTCTTAATTTTGTTAAGCCTTTGTCTGTAGCCAATAATACAGACAGAATGGGAAATGTCCTTGTCAAGAAAGATGATGGTTAGCTTCTAACATCACTCCATACGTCTGTCACAGAGTTCCCATTTGATATTATGGGAGTCTCTTAACCTAAATGTAAGTGATCCAGAGATGTGTGCCTCTTGTCTTCTAGGTGTGCAGCTTAGGACAGCAAGGTCTGCTTTACTGAAGTGCAGAGCATTAAAATTTCGTATTAATAAAATCTGTACCTTGAACTTTCTGGCTTTGCATTTGTCAAATATGCCACCAAATTAGTGCATGCTTTTGAAGGCATTATTTTGCATGCATGAGATGTTGCTAATCCCACTCTTCCTGTTCAATGGGAAGCTATGAAAATGTGTGAAGCTTTTACAATTATTAATTTAGTACTGGGTTTTTCTCCAGAACTTGCAAAATCTTCAGAGAAGTGTTTGAGAAGAGTTGAAAAGATCAGACATATGCTGTCAAATAGGAGCTTCTGAAGCGAGCATTGTCTGGTTTGTGTGCGTGAATGAGCCAAAGGCTCTATGAAAAATAGCATGTGATCATGTAGTTGCCACCATATAATGTGTATTTATAGCACAAGGGGAGTAAATTAGTTTCAATTGTTTTCTGGTGTTCCTAATTACTTAAATGCTTTACTTCACAATTTATTTTAGGACAGGTTATTTTGATGCATAAACGTAGCTTGGTTGAATCTTGTTAGCTACTTCTTATGAAGAAAGTGCAGGGCATAATTTGTGCAGGTGTTGGATATAGTTTGAGATACTTTATGGAAAACTTCTACCATCTAGGTTTGTAGGTGGTTAACACCATGTTTTTTGATCCATCTTGACAAGGATTTGTAAACAGTGCTAAGCTTTGTTTGCATTGCTATTGTAAACATATAGCTGATTACACAAATAACTGAATGTTTGTTTTAATTTATGATTTTTGAATAATTGATTAACTGGCAGGTCGCTGCAGCAGGGGGATTACCATATTTATTTTAATTAACTAATTGCGCAAGCATGACTTCTTTAATGTGCACTGCAGTTAATGTAAGGTATCTGCTGCAGCAGTCTGGTAAGATGTTAGGGCTACTGCTGGGCTGATGCTAAATTGTCACTAAACAGTTGTAGCAATTTTTGGAGTTCTTTGTGAACTTTACTTGTTTTCAGGATCCATGATCAGTGTTTATATGGTGTAAACCTCAAAATGACAGAGATGCTGAAGTCTGTACTGAAGTTGTAACTAGAGATAGTGGCATTGAATTTAGTACTTTGGATGACTTTTTTTTTTTTTTTACCAAAAAACTTCCTCACATCAAAATGAGGGACATGGCAGATTATTCTGCCAAGGTAGGAGTTGAATTGTTTTGATATTTCTAAATTGTTAGGCAGCACTAGAAGACATGTGTGTTTTTCTATCTCGTTCTATGTGCTTGTGCTAGTATACAATTTTACGACTGAGGAAAAAAAAAAACACAAGAAAACAGTGTCAGGGTTGTTTGCATGGTGGCTATTGGGAGATTTATTGTAGTGCTACAATTAACTAAATAATAAAATTTTCCCAAGGTAGAAATAAAGTTGGATTTCAAATGAATTTGAGAGGATGGTAGGGCTATTTAAGAGTGATTAGCCTTGGAGGTATTGTTTCCATACTGCTTTACAGAATTATATTTCTGTATTTAAACAAGACTCAGCCGACATACCACTTACCAAGGCAGATGCACAGAATAAGATTGCTTATACCAGTTATCCCTGAGGCCTCAATTTAAAAACCGTTTTCTCATATTAAAGTGTAAGAGCCTGATGATAAGAGCTGTCATGTCTTAGCTGGGTACCCTGTGTTATGAATACTATACTCTTAAACAAAAAGCTCTCCTCCTTTGATCTTACAAATACACTGCCACGGTTTCTTTGTATTCTTTCTTGTATGTAACTCCATCTCCTGTGGTGCTTCTTTGAATCAGCTGAGATATACTTGGTCATCTGTAGGGGCGGGGGGTGGTGGTGTTCATTTATTGCTTTTGGTGAGGGAGGTCCTCAGTCTATCAGGGGTTTTTTTTTCTGTCCACACTTTTTCCTTCAAAAATATCTTCCCAACTCTTCCTTTGTGTTTCTACTTTTTCTTTAATCCACTTCTATTTTCATTATTCACTCTTTCTTAATTTCTTTTTCTTCCACCCAGCATTCACAGCCTTAGCCTGCCCTACTCTTTCTGTTTCTTCCTCTGCATCTAGTCCTTGCATGTAATTCAGTATGAGCCCCTCTGTGCTGGAGGGTCTGCTCAATCTGCAAAGGTAACCAGTAGAGCACTGAAAATCAATTAATAAATGAGTGGAGGTCCGTGTTATGTTGGGCGCAAGAAGTAAGACTTTTTAGTAGCAATGTAGCTTTATGATACAAAGTCAGAAGAAATGTGGAGTTCCTGGGAAACACTGGAGCAGCTGTATCTTTTTTTTTTTATCTTTTTTTTTTTAATTTTTTTTTTTTTTAGGAAGGAAATTGGCCTTGATTTCATAGGAATGGCTGCAGTACTTCTTAAATTTTCTGAAAGCAAACACTGCTATCAACTTTTAAACACTCATATGCTGGGGCACTTTTAAAAAATTTACCATTCTCTTATGAAATCTTCTTTTTAAAAGAGCATTGCTTGGTCAATCCATCTGGTGTTTGTCTACCATATTATTACATTGCATGCTTTTGACTTAACATGACCAAGTTGCATAAGTGATTGATGGCTAGTGTCTTTGTGATGCAGGTTAAGTAGTTGTTTTCTTATAATGAATGTCTGTATTCTCATAAATCAGTGGACTCTTTTTCTCTCTCTTTCTTTTTTTTTTTTTTTTAAACTTCCTAGTCTTCCCTTTCACCCACTGACACTTCCAAGCCCTCTTCCCCAGTAGGAGATTGTTGCAGCTTTTAAGTCTTAGTTTAACAGTTTTAAAATAATGTGAGGTCATAGACACATAACTATATTCTGCAAATGGTTGTGTTGTGTAAATAAAAAGTTATCCTTGTCAGTCTGTCTTGACATTCCATCACCATCTCCATTGCTGACAGCTAATGGCCTATCACATCTGCTGGCTGAGCAACTTGTGTGAGTGCTCAATAACCTGCGTCAGTCAGAATGTGTGGGGGCTACTTTACTGGCCTTAAGAAGCAGGTCTTCGTTAGTCTGGCTCACTTTAACTCAAGTATGTTAGGAAGTATGTTAAAACGAGCAGCTGCATTTCAGCAGCCAGATTGAGCAAACTGCCAGTGTTAAGATCTGACACAGTTGGAGGCAGAAGAGGGTGTCTGTCTGCAGACGGGTACCCCGCTATCTGAGTAACTTCTCTGAAATAGTTTTGGGGAGAGTTTTTGTTTAGTTGGTTGGTTTGGTTTGGTTAATGGGAGGTTTTAAGTGTGGGAAGTATTTCAGACTTCTATTCACCTGCTTGGCAGGTATTTTGAAACAGCTTCTTTTCAGAAAGATGGAAGGATTCTGCATGTGTATAGATCATTTTCATAATTATCTCTGTCAAATTGGCTGGCTTCACGTTGTGCTTCAGTTTTCAAATTTTGGTTACTCTTGTTATTGTCCTGTTTGGAGAAGATTAAAAAAGGCTAGTTTGGGGTGAATATTATTAAGTGGTTCTCTATGTTTTCATTCTCCAGCTAAACAGCAAGGTGCAGCATTTTTCTTGATGATTCAGTTTCTCAGATTAGCATTTATGTTGAGACTAGTCATTTAATTATAGAAAATTAATAGTTCTGAATGGTTTAACTACCTAAGAGTAGGGTTCTACAATAGTGCAGTGTTTTGGGTTATTCCTTTTAACCTTTAATTATAGCCATGTCTATTAAGCTTATTGTAATTTGTTTCAGAACTAATCAAATGTATTTGTTTACTATTTGAGTTAGCTACTTCCCAAAATTCAATCTGAACAACCAGAGTGCAAACTAGGAATCTGTAATTTTTTGCTTTCCTGTTGCTGATCAGAATGGTAATTGCAGATTGTTGTTGTTATAAACAAAAATAGCTCCCAGCTAATATGCTTGATTTGACAACAATGAATTTTGTAGCAGAGTTGCATCCTCAAAAAATAAGTGAGAAATCTGGGTGCTGATAAGTCTAAAGTATTTGAAAACTTTTGCATTTGGGGAGGAGGGAGATGGATGATTTTTTGTGTTAAAAGCAGAACAGTGCTGGAGGTGTTTTGCTGGGTTATTTGGTAAACAGTTTTTGTTTGGTTTTACGAAGTACACTGACATTCAAATTGCCAGTCTAAAGGATATTCAGTAGAAAGACTGCTGTGTTTGACATCCACTTTTATCTCTGAATGTTAGAATGTAACTGGTTGATAGGAAATCTAGTGCATTGGGAGTCATGGCTGACTTAAATGTCTAACACACAGCTCTTTCTTTTCCTTGTTCTTTTTTTCTTTTTTTTCCTCCCTTTTTTTTTTTTTTTTTTTCCCCTTCCCCTGTTTCCTTAAGGATTTGCAGCACTTGCAGCAGCTTCAGCAACAGAATCTCAACCTGCAACAGTTTGTGTTGGTGCATCCAACAACCAACTTGCAGCCAGCACAGTTCATCATCTCACAAACACCGCAGGGGCAGCAGGGTAAGTGCTCCTTGCCAAAAAAGAAGATCATATATAGCTTTTTAGAGGAGCAGGTAAAACAGAGGTTGTTCATACACCTTCACTAACTTGATATTCCCCAGGAGAAATAACACTATTGCAATTAGGAGTCTCTATCAGGTTGTCCCTTTCTGGGTTTTAGACCTCAGCCTTGTCAAAATTTGTGTAGCTCACATCAATCCAGAGATCCTGACATGGGAACATTTGTTAACAACAAAGTGTCTTGGGAAATACTGCAGCATCTGAATTTTGGGGTCAGGCTGTCAAGAAGGAAGCCTACTGAGAAGAGGACTTGTAGAAGACCTCGAAGGCAGAATCCTAGGAGGTGGGAGCCTGGAGGGTATGTGGGCTGTCTGGATCAGGTCAGTGCTATAAGGGCTACAAAATCCTAAGACTGGAAAAAGATTACCAAATCAAGAGTCCCTGTGGGAGACTAGAAAGGTCCTTAAGCCTAAAGAGGGTACAGTGAATTCTGTAATAAACTGAAATAATAATTACACCTTGGGAAAAGAGCTAGAATGCTTGATTTTGTATAACATCTCTTGGAAATAATATTTTGACGGTGTGCTGGATATGGCTTACAGGCTAAAGGCAAACCAAGGCAGTGGTAGGTGGTAGTAGTGTGCCAGACTAATTAAGATATTGTACAGGAACTTTGCTCTAAGAACTAATGTGTTCAAGTTGCAAAACATCACAGTACCACTTGCATCCTGTTTGCCCACAGAAAACTGCATTTAGCCATGGCATCTTATGCTGGTATACTGCAATGGTCTTTTTCTCTTCTACATGAACTCTACTTAGTGTTCAGGTCTGGTAATCCAAAGATTCTTGCTCAGAAGGCAAATCCTGTTATGCTTGAAGAGTCCTCCAGAACCTGGTTGTCCTTTAAAGCAGATATTTGCACTCATTTTTCTCTGTTCTTTTCAATTTTTTCTTGCATCATTCCTTCTTATATACTATGGCTTGGATATAACTGACTTTCCATTACGCTGAAGCTCTCTCTCACTGTCTGAATGCTCTCACATTTGAATAAAAGGTTAGTCAAAATTAACTTTCTTTTAATAGACTTGATTTAGGAGAGCTTTTATACCAGCACTGGTAGAAGGCAGCTAAAAGGCTATTTATGGAGGCATATAGTGATGTACTAATTTCTTAAAATGAAGCAGAATTTATAAGCTTAACATATTCTTTTAGATGAAATTAAACTTCACCAAAATTTCATTCAAGGATTCTTTAAAATGGAAGCTTTTTAAAAAATAAACTCTTTTTAAGGAAGCAGCAAGTAAAAAACCCCACTGTTTTAAAAAACTCACTGGTCTTAATGTCTTGCCTACATTTGTCAGCTAACTTCTGATGGTTTACTAAAATGTCTCTGGAGATGCTTCACAGAAAAGGAAACAAACAGAAGCAAACTATACTCGTTTCTCAAAATGGCATTATAGAAAGGAAGGAAGGCTTTTTGCTTGTTTGTTTAAAATGCAAAGTAGAATAACTACCAGAAGGGGTTTTCATATTTTCTAGGGGTCATCTCTGAAAATTATTTCTTCACTGCAATTTAAGACCTGCATATTGCTGTCATAAGTGATGCAGTGTGTGTAGAATCACCCATGTTTTACTGGTAATGTGCAGCCTGGACAACTGAATAGCTCAAAAATGAAGGAAGATTTATATTCTGTATTCTAACCATAGGCCATTAGTGTGTGACAACCTTCCAAACTGAAATGCTTCAATGGATCTAATTTTCTTCATGAGCACTCAATGATAAAGCAACATGTATGTCATAATACCCCTTATCTCACTTTTTGGTGTGCCTTTTTGCAGTATTTCATGGTTATTGTTGGAAGATCTCAAACAGTATGTTATTATTTATGAGAAAGATTGAGAAAGTGTGTATTTTTATTTTGTTGTTTGCTGTTGTAGTGGACTTTTCTATGTTGTTCTTGTCCTATTGCTCCTTTAGTCAGCTTCATAAAATAATAAATATTCTGAAGAATCTAGCATAGAGCTTTCTTCAAAACCACCAGCGTTCAGATTTTTTTTGGATGCCTCATTGGTACTGCATGCAGTTTTATAGATAAATGCATGCATTTAATAACTAAAATGAAAATTCAGATTTACTTTTAGATTATTCTGGTAGGAATCTGTTGCTTTACATACCAGACTACGTATTTTGTACATGTCACATAGTCATGTAAATGAGGAACATTGATTTTAATACTAGAGATCATAGAAAACATTTGGTAGAGAAAAGCTTCTTTTACTTGAAGGAGGTGGTATGGTGCACAGTAATGCAATCATCAGGAAAGCAGTCATATGTAGATTCTTGGAAGGGGCTGAACTGAACATCATGGCTTATATCCAACTTCTGAAAAACTTCAGAAAATTCAATACCAAACATATTAATCAAGAATCAAGGTGTTATTCTGCTACCTTCTTCAACACACGTTAATAGATCACAGTAGCAGATGTGAAATTCTCCCCATAAATCCACTAACGTATGTCTAATGTAGTCATCTTCCTTTTTCACATGATTTCTGGTTATTTGGGGGCTTGTGTGAAACAAAATTGTAAAATTCCTATTTTTCATGGCTTGTAATGGACAACATCCTAACTGAAGGAATTGTTTCATCCCTCATCAGAAATGCAGAAGAATGGAAACAGAAATTTGGAATGATTTCTTATTCAAAACAATTACTGTCCCCGTATTATTATTAAAGCCATAGTCAGGAATGTTGCATCTTGTACAGTCTTTATACATCTTGTATCTGTTCTTGTATCTAATAGATCTGTTTCTAGAATAATCAATTCAACATCCTTTACTACAATTATAGCCACTTCTTAAAAATATTACCTTGATCAGATGACAGTTTGCCTTTCTACTTGGCAGATACTGTCAATAAAAATAATATCGGTAAAAATCTGAACGGAGAGGGGAAATGGTGCTGCATTTCATTTAAATTAATCTTGCAAACAGAAATTGTTAAGATCAGAGGAAAGACTGCATCCTTGTCAAGGAGGTTTAGAAAACAGTACTTATAAAAAACATACCCAGAAAGGCAAATGTGG
The DNA here is from genome assembly GCF_003259725.1 of Athene cunicularia. NCBI lineage: Eukaryota > Metazoa > Chordata > Aves > Strigiformes > Strigidae > Athene > Athene cunicularia. The sequence continues at coordinate 112,324,587 of NW_020799091.1, forward strand.
AAGACAAGCTACTAATTAACAAGGTATTGCTGTTTATTATTAAAGACCTTGTGTATTTTAAATTTTTTTTTATTGTAAAAGTACCTGGGATGATGATAGCAGCCAGATCCAGTCCTGTTCTCTTCTTGTGTACTTTTCCTACAGACTTTGAGACTTCACTTGTATCATTAATAAAACCCCAAACAAACACATTTTAAAAATGGAATAATGAATGTGAAACATTGGTACCTACCCTACTGGTCTTTGGCACCATAAATTAGAGTACAGCTCCCTCACCCAGTGTGAAGATGGAGGAAGATGCCTGAAGCTGCCACTGTTTCTTCTCAGATGCATCAAATTTGTAATGGATAAGTGAGATTGTGCAGCTACCTTTACAGGACTCCTCCTCATTTTGTTAAAAATACGCTATGTGAACTAGGTCAGAGTGCTTTGGTCCCCTCAATATGCAGATGAGGTGACCCAGCTCTTCATTGTCAAGAGACTCTTAATGACAGTGTATTTGTTAACACAGCAGTTGAAGAAAATGTAGCTGACTCAAACTCATTCCCAAAATAAGAGGGGAGAGCTTGAAGTAGAACAAGGAAGAACCTGGCAGAAATTATGTAAATGGTGACTTTTTCCCCTATGCTGCAAAAGCCCATTAACAAGATATGAGTTAAACACTTAATATTTGCTGTCCTTTTTGAAATCAAGTCTTTGCTTCTAACATTTCAACAGCAATCAATGGGTAAAAGTGTTGACTTTCATTGAAGTAGTGTGCCAGCACCTTTGCTTGGCTCACTGAATCGGTACTCTTCCAAACAGTTCACCAACTTCAGCACATTTCCGTTATGTTCTTGAACTGATCTTAAATGGTACCTGGATACTACAAAAGGTGCAGCAGCGTGCAGCAGCTCAGCATCTCAGTGGCACAGACTTGTAGGAATGCATAGGTTAGTACTTTCTCTCCTGTGTTGGATCCCAATCTAATTCTGACTACAGGTCCCCATTTTGGAAGATCTGGATTTAATAAAATGAGGTACACCAAAGTGTCCAGAAGTTTTTGCATCAACAGTGATCCACAAAGTTGATCAGATGGTACTGTATGTAATATGTGTGTGACACCCTTCCTTCTTCACTTTCAGTTGTTTCCCGTTAATCAAATTCTGACATTGTAATGGCTTTGTCTTGCAAGCTAACTTCCAGGACATGTCTGTGAGAAGATGAATAGCTTTGGCAGAGAAAAAGCAGTCAAGTTCTTCTCTAGATGAAAAAATTCACTCTTTGGGAGATCAGTTAGGGATGAATTATGTATTATGCTTCTGGGCCAACTTTTTAAACACTATGCTGAAAAAATCTGCACTTGAATGTTTGTTTTATCTTTTGTTTAATTTTAGACCATAAGATCAGTCCTTGAGGACTGTTGGCTGGCAAGAAGATATTTTTGGCTTGGGCGATTACTCATGCTACTCGTAGACATTACAGGAAAAGTCCTGGATTATGCTAGATGCATTTACTTTAACTATTAAAAAAAAAAACCCCCAACCCCAACCTCTAAAGCATCATACTTTTGCATAAGTCCTTATCTACCTCCAATGCAGTTATTCTTTTGGAGTGTCATGTAAGTGATTTGTATGCCATATTTAATGTAATAATACCACTGGGTTCTTAGAACCCATAAACCCGAGAGTTAGAAATAATACCTCTGTAAAGTTAAGTATACAAGTACAATACTAGTTTTCATAGATTCAAAAAATTGTGTAGGTTGGAAGGGAGGTCACATAGTTTTGCTCAGAGCAGGTCCAATTATAGCAAAGTGTTCAGCACCTCTGCCAGTTGACTTTGAACATCTCTGGGGATGGAGATTCTGCAACCTCTTCAAGTACCTCCCCCAGTAGTTGACCACTCATGGTTTTAAAATAAAAAAGTTTCCTTAAATCTAGTTGGAGTTTTCCATTTTCCAGCTTATGTCGTATCTCATTACTGTGCATCCTCAAGAAGAGTCCATTTCTGTCTTTGAAGACTCTCACTTTAGCCTTCTCATGAGACTGAACAAACCAGCTCCCTTACCTGTTTCTTGTTATGGGTGTTCCAGCCAGTTAGCCACCCTAGTGGGCCTTGAATGTACAAAATCCAGGATGTCTTTGTGTCTTGTACTGGGGAGCCCAAGGCCACTCCAGATGTGGTCTCACAAGTGCCAGATGGAGCAGAAGAATCACAGCCCTTGACACACTGGCTGCAGTCTTGTGAATACAGCCCAGGATGTGGTTGGCTGCCTTTAATGTAAGGGCATGCTGGCTTTTGTTCATCTTGCTGTCCTCCAGGACACCTATGTCTTTTTTTCCACAAAACTGCTTTCTAGCCAGCCAGTGCCCACCCTGTATTGCTGCACAGGGTTATTCCAGTCCGCATGTAGGATGTTGCATTTTCTTTCCTGCACTGATCTTCATCGGGTTCCGTTTGTCCAGCCTGTCTAGACCCTAACTTCTGGCCTAGTGACCACTCTTCCCATGTTGTCCACAAACATGCTGAGAATGTATTTGGTTCTATCAGTGTTATTGGTAATAAAGATGTTAAACAGTATTGATGCCAGTAGGAATCCTGAAGGAAACGGCAAAGTTTGAACTGCCGATACCTCAGCAGTTGTTTAAAAGGTGCAATTTTGGACTTAGGCTGTGTTTAAAAAGGCTGTCCTATCTGCCCTGTAAGTTAGTTCACTGGAGTTACCTTGGACCAAAGTGGGGACCAGTAGTTTCTTCTCAGAAAAAAACATGAAGGTGAAGCTCAGACTAGTACAGGTCATGCCTGGAAACAGCAAAACTGCAGCTGCTCAGCCATGGAGGCCAACAAGAGTCCAAAGCGTGTGCACAGCAACTGGCTGAAAAGGATGCTAAGTCAGTGGAAGATATGCATACTCTGCCAAAACAGTTTAGCTACTTTCCTCACCACCTGGTCATTACTTCAGTCAGCTGCAGGTTGAACTAACTTGTTCTTTCTCCAGTTTCTGCTTGAGATGCCATCTATCTGTATTTCTTAAAATAGGATAAAAATGATGTAAAACTGAGTTGATTAAACATGTCCAGAATATTTTATACTGTCCTTCAGTGATAATTACTTGAGAACACACGGATGAGAATAAAAGGAGGAAGAGTGTAGTCATCTTGTGCTCTTCAACTAAAGTGTTACTGTCAGAAAAACATCCTCTGGGATTTCTCTGAGGACAAAAAAATCACAAAAGGATGATCCTAATTACTCTGATTACAGTCATGAGTCAGTAACTTGTGATCAGTGGTGTTACCAGTGGACTAGAGGACAAATGTGGTCACTGTCAGCTGCCTATTTTTTGTTTCGTTTGTTGTCCAGCCGCTCTATAGTGTCAGTATGATGGCTTGCCCCTTTCTACTTCAAGTTAACATTCACTGCCACCAAGTGAAGGTCAAAACCTCTTCACTTAGAGGTGACTGTTCACTAATTAATATTTAGAATCATCTTTCAAGTGAACAAATATTTGCACTGTGAAAAGCACTGTGTAACTGTAGTAGGTATATTGGAAGTTCCTTAAACTGATCTGTTCCCTCTCTGTGGCTTTTTGAAAAAAACACAGCTGAAATATGTTGATTATGTGGTGCAAAGCAAATTTATGTAGTTGTCTATGTTGTGCTGTTATGTTGTTTAAGCAGCTGTCTTTATTCTGCAGGTCTTGAGCATTTTGATAGAAATACATTCTATTTAAAATACATATTCAACACTTTGTAAAACAAACAAACAAACAAACAAACAAAACCCAACACCCAACCCCCCCCAAAAAACCCACAAACCCAAAAAAACCCCACACTAATATCACTGCCAGATGACAATTCTTCTGTAGTTGTGTATCCCTCATTGAGGTTTTCTCCTTTCTACTCATGGTAGTCTCTCTTTTCATGTCTCCTATGGCCTTAACCTCGCATAAACCATCCAATTTCTCACTCAGTATTTATCAAGTCCTAAATTGCTGTGTACCCTATCTGGATTATGCCAAGATAGCTGGTCTTGAGTGGTGTCCTCCGATTGATTGGCCAGCTGATGAACCAGAACAGACCACGTCAAACTCAACTTAGAGAATTTAAGTGGTACTTTTTAGGAACTTGGTATATTGAAGATGCCTGTTCAGTGTAGGTTTGATTAGTCAGGTTCTTGAATTATTATAGGGGAAATTGATAGTCATAGCCAGGAGTTACCTAAAGAATAGCAGTAATACTTTTCACAGTAGAACTGAGGAAGTTGACTAACTAGGTATATTTTTGTCAGGAATCTTACCCCTGTAAAATATATAAATTTTAGTATTAGAAATGCAAAAAAACACTGAGATAGCTTTTAGCTAAAATACATAGATGCAAGGAAGTATCAATTTCCTGAGTTGTTTAATAAACAATACAAATAGTGGACTATAAGAGAATTTATTTTTAGAATGACACCATGTTGTGTATATCAGTTGCATCAGTCCTAACTGTTCTTTAACATCACCTTTTTATAATAGCAGGGGTTTTCATATATTCAGTGTAATGTTTATTCTGTTTGTGCTATTTAAGCAGTGTTCAATATCTTAAGCTTTAAGTTCTGATTACTTTTCCAAAAGATTCCTTCTGTATTCCAGCCAGGAAAAGGTTGTCTGAGCTCGTTTTGTCGTCTGGTGTGGTCTGCTTATGTTTGCCAGAGAAAGTTGCCTTCTTGTTAGACAGCTGGCATGGAGTGATATGGAGAGGAAGAAGAAGAAGGTTGATCAAGGAGCCAAATTTGTGCTTTTGATTAATATTCAGTTGTTGGATTTAGTGGTTTGATTAGCGTTCAGTTGTTTATTTTTATACGGTTCCCTAGTTCTTGGTCAGCTGTTGGTTATCGAAAGAGGTTTACTCAAAATCTGTAAGCTGAAAGGGGTACTATAAATTATTCCTGCACACAGAACTGGGATAACCTAGATCAGGGGTTCTCAACCTTTCCTTCATCACAGGCCCCCTTTAAATACTTTTTGTGGTCGTGGACCACCAAGATTTAATTCACGATTTAAAGCACCAGACTGCATCAAATATTTATTTCAGTTTTCTCATGAAGGGTCTTCAAATTTGGAGAGAAGGGGAAATAAGTTAATCTGTTAATGCACACACTCATAATATCTTTGTTGCAATGATTCCATATGAATTTAAAATATAAACAATCAACACTTTTCTTGCTTAAATGGCTTAGGTTTTGGTATTTTAACCTGCTAATTATGAATTTGATGCCAATTTTTATATTAAAATTTGATGAAAAGTTTTTACAATTCTTCTCACCTTCCCCCCTTGTTTCTATTCAGTTGCCATATTTTTTTGTTTACCAGTCCAAGGGCCACCACGTGGAGGAACAGATTTAAGCCCCCTTGTGGCCTTAAAGAGGACTGTTGGGTTACAAAAATATCTTTAAGAAAATATTTAAGTGGGTCCCACCAACCATACTAGTACTGAATATACTAGATTGTTGGGGCAGGCGTTGGGGGGGGTGCAGGGCTTGAGTACGAGAGGAGCATTGAGGGGGGGAGGCTGTGGGAAAAGGAGGCACAGTGCTTGCCGTGGGCCAGACCAAATGTTTCTGGGCTGGACATTCCCCACCCCTGCTTTAAGCCTTTGCAGACCCCCTGTGATGACATCGTGGCCCCCCAGGGGTCCACAGACCACAGATTAAAAACCACTGACCTAGATCATTACAGACTTTTTCTGCAGAGGAAACTAATACCCTTTTACCCTTTTGTGTCTCTTTTATTCTTCTGTCACCACATAAACTTCAGGAAAATGCAAGTTCATTGTGGAATGAAAAGTCCAAAGTCTGAAGATACCTGTACAGGGGTGAAATGAAGGCTTGCATCTCAGTTTGCCTGTAGCTTTCCTTATTTGGCAAGAACCTTATTTCATTTCATTTAATGTTTTAGGCTTTTTAAATGGTAAACCAAATCCACCCATTTCTCTCTCCAGGTCTCCTGCAAGCGCAGAATCTCTTAACGCAACTACCTCAGCAAAGCCAAGCCAACCTCCTGCAGTCTCAGCCAAGCATCACCCTTGCCTCGCAGGTCAGGTTTATTTCTAGAGTTCATGAGTTGCTTTGAGAGAATTTAAACTGTTGCAAGTGAATGGGCTGTTTATATTAGTTCCTAGAGTAGGTATTGTAGCTGCAACAGTGAGTTTGTCTTTCTAGATAGATTCAGTGTAGAGCTGAAGTATCAGTAACGTCATTTTTGTAGTTTCCACCCTAATGTGCCTCTTTTAATGCATTTAATGTTCTAAATTTTTATTTTTAGCTGAAAATTTCCATGATTGGTCATTTGATTTCTTGTAAGGCTTTCTTGGACAATCTGCAGATTTGTGAAATTCAGAGGAGCAAGATGTGGGCTATCTAAAAAGTTCAAAAAGAGGATTACTGACAAGTATCTTTAGAAAAAGATTGCAGTGGTAATCTGTATTTATTGTAGCCTAGTTGTTTTGCTATTATTGCTACCTCATTGCCAGTCTTACTAGTTACTTTCTGTGAAAGCAAAGAGATTGTTAGAAATGCATAATATTCTGTTAGATATATCTTAAAATATTAAAGCACTATGATTAAGCTTTTAGACTGTAAGAAAAACAATATTAAGGTTGCACGTGCTTGCAAATTTAGTTTTGCTTCACTCTGGGTTTTACTGTGCAGTTTAGTTACGTGACTGCGTGCTGTTTCTCTAAGGCCATGTAATCATACAGTATCTTCCTGCCAGCTTGGTTAATTGTAAGAATTTTTTAGTCTGTAATAAGATTCCTGAGTCTGTCAGAGCCTTAGAAACTACATTTTCTATTATACTACCTATAGTATTTTTCATGCACCATGTGGAAAATGGAATTCGTCTCTGTAGTTCTTACCTCAGTTAGCAGCATGACTCCCTACTAAAGATTATACATGGATTTAAAAAATGTATCAAAAGTACAGAGAGAAAATAAATTGTATAAAGAGGATGAAGTCAGAAAAGTCATATTGCAGTAATTATGCACTATAAATAAAAAAAATATTAAAAACTGTTGTAGTGTAACATATATATCTGCAGGCCTAGAAAGATCATACATGATCACATTATTTCTCAAGTAATGGAATTACAGATCCTGACCTCCCTCTACCATCTGCTGTGCACTGCAAAATACTGCACTAACCCAGAAGAAAAAAAACCATAAGGAGCTACGTAAAGATTCAACTATATGTAGGCCATTTCTTTTAGGACAGCTGTTTCTGGACCTTTGCATAGAGTACTACTTGCATACAGTACTACTTTGCATAGTACCATAGTATTGTGTAGACTTGAGGCTGTTCTTACTTGCCCTGAAGGAATCTGTAGTTTCAGAACTGGCCATAGGACATAAAAGCATGAAGTCACCTTTACTTAAGAGCCTCAGCTGAACTGCATAGAACTGAATTGGAGTAAACTGTTTGTCTCTGCATCTCAGTTTATCTGTGGCATGTAAGAAGGTAGAGTTACGCACTGAAAACGTGTTTCCAGTGTTACTGTTGCATATAAAACCTGAACTGTGCAATACCAGATTTTAATATATTTTGTTCACCTGAGAATATTTTCCATGATGCTCAGGTTTTTTTCAGATTTTTATTATTGCTGCATAGCAAATGCTCTAGTCTGCCAATATTCAGGAATAGTGAATCTTGTGTGGACTTCCTAGAAAATTAGCCTTTTATACAGAAGAAAAATGTGACCTAAAAGAAATTATTTTCTACAGGTTGCCTTTGCTTAATTTCTGTTATCACCAGTACATTCATTATTACTGTTGCAAGTATCAACAGAACAGTTAAGAGGTAGATCTAGTTTTTTCTTGCTGCAAGAGTTGAGTCAGTCACAAGAGATGGCATCAGAGGAAACTTGCCATGTTTGCTGCACCTGTATGTGCTCACTGTTCCAAGATTAAATAGGAGACTTGAAACTTTTGGGCTGATGACAATCTGCCACCTCACACAAGCTGTAAATTCAATTTTAAAATTATTAAAAGGGGATGAATGCCAAGCTGTCTATAAATAATAGAACTGTATCAAGTAAGAGTGTTCAACCTTTCTTTGAGCAGCTTCTGTAGCAAGTGAAGGTTGTTGGTTATCTGCTGCATTGAACATCTCTTTCTTTTCTTTAATTGGTTCTGACAGTCTTTAAAAGGCTGTCATACTAATACAGTTTTCTGGATTGTGATTGCTTGTTCTTGAGAGGAATGTAAATAAATTGAAGGAACTTTCAGGTTGCTGGAAATGTCAAATTCGTTGATCTTTCTCTCAGAAATCTCACATATCTTTTTTGAATTTAATTCTTGCTGATTATTATTTAAGTCTGATTGTCATCTTTTCCTTGCTCTCTATCTTAATAGCCAGCAACCCCAACACGCACAATAGCAGCGACCCCCATTCAGCCACTTCCACAGAGCCAGTCAACACCAAAGCGAATTGACACTCCCAGCTTGGAGGAGCCCAGTGACCTTGAGGAGCTTGAGCAGTTTGCCAAGACTTTCAAACAAAGACGGATCAAACTTGGATTCACTCAGGTGAGACTACGTACCTTAGTGCCTGCCAGTGTGGAATCTGAGGTCTCATCTTTCAAGTCTAGAGGGAGACTACAATTCCACCTTTTCCTAGGAGAACCTTCTTAAATAGGGTTATGCTCTGGCCTTTATGTAGGGAATTTCTAAGAAATAACAGAAAAAGCCATACATCCATCTTACTTCCCTGTTGGTTTTAAAGCATAGCCATTTTCCCAGCAGGTACATGCATTTACTAGCTCCAGATGTCATTGCATGTGCACTATTCATTCTATACGATGTAAAATGAATGGGACAAAGCACTTTAAAGCTGCCTTCAGAAGTACAAAGTTCCAAAAATCATACAGCACAATTAACTGCTCTGTGTGTTTAAAAAGTATATCACAACTGTGGAGTTGCTTTGGATGTCAAAGGGTTTTTATCTCTCAAGTGTATTTTCCTATTAAACATCAATGATTTCTGTATTTAGTGCTTTTGCTAAGGTTCCTAAACAAAACCTGAAACGACTGTCACCTTTGAAGTTCTCTTCTTACAGAGGTGAACTGGAGTTGTGGTTTGTTTTGTTTTGCTTAAAAGCTCAGAAATACCCATAGAGCAGAAGAAAAGTAATGTTGAACATAGTAAAAATGGTTGAACAAGGAGTACGATTAAAAGTATAAAGTGCATTTATATATTCGGTTATTCTGTTGAAGGGAAATGCTGCTTGGATCCAAGAGTCCTTATTAATATCAAAATGCACTTTTTTCCTCACAAAATTAACATATTCATCCAGGTAAACAATTATTTTTGGCAGGAGTCTGTGGTAAGCATAGGTGTGTTTTTGCTGGAAGAAATAGCATGCAAAAATCAAAGTAGGTATTTAAAAGCCTGAGCTCAGAGCAGTCAATCCAACCTATGTGATTTGTTCCCTCTGTGGAATAAGTAAATCTACTCTAGCTGAAAGTATGTGCTGAAGTCAGATTTATTTTTCTGGCAAAGGTCTAAATGTTTGAAAAATCAGGGTTCATAATGAAAGTTCTTGGCAGCATCTTAATTATAACTCAAGAACAGAATGTTCTTAGTAAAATTAAGTGCATTTTGCTGGCGTGTGTGCCTCCTTCCCTTCCTTCTTTCCACTAGAGGGAGGCACAGAAATGCAAGTGATGGACACACACAAAAGCTAGAATAGAGCAGAACAGAATAGAGGAAAATAGAATAGCTTCCCTATAGCCTGATTGAGGAAGTTCATGTAGCTCTTTAGTTATTATGTTTAATCTGCCCTGCTGTGAGATGATTATAAAGGCTCAACTGGACTTTTTAAGTTATGGGTTAACCCTTCTTTATTGACTCTGTTGGGAATTTTCATGGTGAGCAAAAATGAACACAACTGCTCAGGCTTACGTTTCAGTATTTGCTTTTCAGCTTAAAACAGGGAACTCTTGAGAAAGTAATGAAATTGCATGTGATGATTCTTAACCTACTCTGAGTTTGTATGTGTATAATTAGGCAGTTCTAGTAACTTCTACCTAATTGTGTAATTGGATGATAATTTAAGACCCCTATTACTTTGGTTTGATACAGTTGCATAAATAGACTGCCTTCCAGAGGATAAAAGAAATTTATTTCCAGTGGTACTGTAAGCTTTTTCAGACGCATGCACCTCTGCCTTTCAAAAAAAATTGTAAGATTTAGTTTGCATTGCAAACTAAACACTACGTTCTGTCTTGTGAACAATATAACAGGTTTGAATTTTGGCAGTTCTGTCTCTTCCCCCAGCCTGAAAAGTTGGTGATGGATTTAAATCCTTTGGTTAATTGTTTCCTTAAAAATACCTCCATGTTTGACATAGAGACACATACTGCATTTAGCATCATTGCAGGTATGTGACTGATTGTTTGGTACAGATTCAAGCTATGTGAGCAAACATTTTAGCCAACGTTATTTTTATTCTGTAGAAGGTATTACCTCTGCTAGTCCATCAGACCAGTACACACAACAATGATGTACCTTATAATCCGTTTCAGTTCAGTACTGGAGCTTCATTGGACCTACAGAGTGGTCCAATGATCAGATGTGTAAATGGTGCCTTTATTCTCTGTTCCATCCATCTTCTCAGTGACCCACCCCAATATGTAAATTTCTTTACCTACAGCTGAAATGCTGCCACCTTTTGGCATTGAAAGCTGTTGACAAGGAAATGGTTAACTATTCATTTTAAATCAGATGGCAAGTGTTAGTAAGAACAACATAAATACCAGAATTAAATTTAGTTGGGAAACTGGAGCAAATTTCATAACTCTTTCCTGCCAAGATATAAATCAACTTATCTCTAAAATGGTTTACATATCCAGGTTTTCTTCTTTATAAACCCAGTAGAACATCCATGTTACTTCTCTTGGAATGATTTATGAGTTTTAAAATGCATGAAATCCTGGCATATGGGTAGACGTATAAATGTGAGTTCCCATGTGTTTCCTCGATGGAAGGGCATACAGACCAATTGTTCTGGTCCTCTTCTAGGAAGGAAATTATTTTTCTTTATGCAACCTGCACAATTTACTAAGCTTACCAAAGGTTGTTTTCTTCCTCGCTTGTATGTGGCCACTCTGCATGCTATTACTATACTTGTATCAAGCTGTGGTTGCAGATCTGACCTAAAACAAAAGAAAGCAAGCTTTATGCACAACCCAACTAACTCACTTGCAATTAAACTCCACTAACTGTGCTCAAGCTTTTCAATCTCTACTTCTAGACTGTTCATACTTTTTGTGTTAAAAAATAAGCATCTAAGTTAAACTACTTTAGACCAAATAGGATAATTTTTTTAAAAATTACATTTTTTTCAAAGGGCAGGACCTTCCAGCTTTAAAACAAAACAAGAAAACATTATGATGTTTTTAATGGCCACAATAAAGATTGAGGGTTTTTTTCCTTTTCAAACAAGACTTTCCAAGTGTAAACTACATAGATGTGTCTGTGTGTGTGTGTGTGTATAAAAGGGTAAGCAGAATGTCTGATAGCTAGCTAAAACTGAGTTTCGAAAAGCAATAACAGATACGAAGAGATGATCATCTGTCTGTAGATCTCCTGGATAGATTTTTGGCAGATGAGTAATGGTAGTGAAGACTACAGTTAATAATTATTTGAAATGGTTCAACTTCTTGTCCTCTTTGAAATATGGATCTGTGGGGAGAAGTTTGTTTTGAACCTCACAAAATACTAAAAGTTCAGATAAGACTGATTTTACATCTGTTTAAATGTGATACATGTTTGTAGACATCTTTTCAAGAGTATTTTCTACTAATTTGAGAACATGAATTCACTGCATTTCTGCTTATTTGAACTTTTCTTCATTGTGAAATACACAGATACTTAAATCTGCTTCTAAAGAGAGCTTGGCATTTACTTAAAGAACTAAGAAAAAAATTACAAGTTAATATTCAGTGGAATGTTCTGCTCAGTGATAATGCTAAGAAGACAAAGCATCAGGGGTTTCCTGGAAAGAGTTACATGGTTAAACTGACTGAGGTTTGACATTTCTTCATGATTATTTGCTTTAGCATGAAACTTGGTAGGGCTGAGCCAGTTTCTGTGAAACTGAAATTCCATGCAGCAGTGGAGTCACTAAGAGGACACAAGAATGCAACAGGATTCCTTGCTTTGGAAGTGCCTATGTTAGTGAATCCCTTTTTTCTCTTTCTTTGTCCAGGGTGATGTTGGGCTCGCTATGGGCAAACTCTATGGAAATGACTTCAGCCAAACTACCATCTCTCGCTTTGAAGCCTTGAACCTCAGCTTTAAGAACATGTGCAAGTTAAAGCCACTTCTGGAAAAGTGGCTCAATGATGCAGGTGAATGAGTCTGTATATTTCTTCACCAGCCTACCAAAATCAGTAGGATTCTGAAAAACCCTGAAAAACTGCTTCATTTATGCCCTTACGGTTTTATGAAGCCAACAATCTTTGTAACTGTCCATGGGTGTATGAAAAGGGTCCATACTTGCCTTTTCATGTGTCTATACACATCAGAAATCATTCTAATGTGAACTTTCAGAATTGTGTTCTGCAGCCAGCTGAATAATTGCATGGGGTGAAGTGTAATATGTCTCATGGTTTTCCTCCTTCATGTACGTTAATGCATATAACTTCTAATCCTCTTCTAGCTTTCTTTTTTCAGATGTGTAATAGTGAGTGGGTTGCATGGTTTTGTTGTTTCAGTAGGCAGAGCTTATTGCATTCATCTCCTCCCACACCCCCGTGTGCATTCTTTTCTTTGCTTTCCAAGGGTCTGTATAAACACTCTTTCTCCCCATAGGAAGAATTTTTTGTGGGTTAGGTTTTGCTTTTTCCATCCAGAATTATTTTTTCCTGGGGCATAAGTTATTCATGATGCCAATGTTGGTGGTCTTTTCTTGTTTTCTTTCTTTTTTTCCACAAGCAAAATGAGTTTGGATGGTAGTGCTAGGTGTTAGAATGGAAAGTGTTTAAGAGTGCTGTCAGCCAGCTTTTTCTTCCAAGTATACAATTGCATATAGTATAAAACTGATGGATCTGCTAAACAGATGGCAGGGACGGTGTGTGCCTTCCTATTTTTACCAAAATGAAGAGAGCTTTATGCTGGCGCCTACAGCATTCTCTAAAATTTTGAAAGTAATTGGATGCAGCATTGAAAATTTGTCCTGCATTGAAACATGGAAATGTCATTCTGTTGTGCTGACAAGGGTTATCTTTAGGTAATCTAGATCTGTTGTAAAAAACATAAAAGATCTTCACACTGAGTGCTCTAGTCCATAGGCCAGTGGTCCACAGACCTTCCAGCAATACTGGATGAGTCCATAGTTTGTCATAGTTTGCTTTCCCTGCTAGCCTGAATAAATACTTGGATCTGTTAAGGACTGTAAACTGTGTCAGGATTCTTCACATCCTGGAAGTTGGGAACCGTTCTTTGGCTCTCATTCAGTTTCATGAAAATCTTTGGAAGAAAGATTCTGATTACTTTAAAGGCTACTTTTACGTAGAGCCAGGCAGGGCAAGCATACCAATGATCCCTTCCATTACATTAAGTTGGAGTGTTGGAGAATTTTTGTTGCAGGACTCAGCTTATTCCAGGGGGTTTTCAGGATGGAGAGGGGGCACATTTATGGGACCCATTACTGAAAAAAAAAAAAAAAAGTAAAATAATGGACTGAATGTACTTGCTCATCTGAGCCCACCAGAATGATCTTCAGCATTATGAACTTTGGCACCTGCTTATCACCCACAAACTCCAGTGCAATGAGGGATCTCCAGCTGCAATTAATCATTTTGTTTAAATTTCCTGCTGGCACCTGCCTGTTGGTTATTTTGCACGTGTTCTCTCTTTGCTCTTCTGTAGAGCCAAAAAGGCAGGCTTAGGGGTTGACAGCTAGAGACTTAGTGAAGCTAAGGAGGAGGAGCTGCTAGCTGCGTAGGCTGTTTGGTAGAACTGCATAGCACTGAGTATCTGCTAAGATCTTCAGGGAGAACAGATTGGACACCGTGAAGCTGGCTATGAACTTCCTCTTGCTCGAGTATATTGCAGAATGGGTAAAAGAAATTTCAGAATGCTCAGATTTTTTTGTAATTGCATGTGACTTACAGCTGTGGCTCATGAATATCAGTTACTGCTTTTTTTCTTTAAACTGACTTGCAGTGAATGAGTGCAGGGTGGAACGATATAAGGGAGACAAACTTCGTATAGGTATTATAAAAGGGATACTGCAGTAGCATACAGGAGCAGAGTGCCCTCTGGGCTTACTTATAGCTTGTAAGTTTCAAGTATATGTTGTAATTTACAAGTACAATGATTAATGCATGTGATCTCCAGAAATCTCTATGTATCTGGAGTAGATGCAGAGTGGGTCTTACCAGACCTTGCATTAGATTGCACTGCATTCAAATAAAATCTCCTGATTTATGTTACTTTCTTTTTTCAGAAAACTACTCACCTGATTCAGCTCTCTCCAGCCCAAGTGCCCTGAATTCTCCAGGGCTGGGGGTCGAAGGCTTGAACCGTAGGAGGAAGAAACGCACCAGCATAGAGACCAACATACGTGTGGCCTTAGAGAAGAGTTTCCTGGAGGTCAGTGATTCTGTTGCTCTGCTCAGCCTGTAAAGAAATGAAGGAGCTTTGCTTAACAATTGTATTTGTTATAGTGAACCCATTATTGTGCTATTTAGGAAAATGTTTGTACTAAACGAGGTGAATACAAAGGCTGTGCCAAGAAGCATGTATCAACATCTACTTCACTTTAAAAAAACCCCAACCAAACACACTCAAAACCCCTCAAAAAACCTCATTGGTTCTTGCAGTTCACTGACTTTGTGATTTCGCATTCCAAGATACTGAGCCATAGATCTAATATTCTGCACATCAGAAAGAAGAGAAAAAGATTACCCTTTCTGAGGATGGATAAGTGTGGTGACAGTCTGAACATACATAATGTGAGTTTTTTAGCTGGCCTTATGTTACTCTTGTTAGGCACTTTGTGCAGCTGTATGGGCAGATAGCCTATGTTCAATCTACCTGTCTTTCATTATAGGTCTAGACAACATGTGGTTCATTTGGCTGTTGCTATGGTTAATCTCTCCTATTCCTTTTTGAGAGATGCTGAACAAAATATTTCCTTATCACAGTGTAGATTTCCTTGAAGGATTAGCTCACAAGTCAGATCCCTTCTCTCAGAAAGAAGCACATGAGCTTAGTCTTCATCACCCATCTCTGAGGAACACAGCTTGCTTTTGGTAGAAATGTTCCTGTAACTAGGAAGATGGAGGGCAGAAGTACTTACGGTCTGTCTCTACTGTACCGCTGGCCAGATTCTGGATATAAATGGCATATCTAGATTTCTGCCTAGTGAAGAAACAGCTATAATATAAAACTTCAGAAGGTAGTTTCACAGCTTTTCAAGTACTGTTTCCTTTTCTCAGAACCAAAAGCCTACCTCGGATGAGATCACCATGATAGCTGACCAGCTAAACATGGAGAAGGAGGTGATCCGCGTTTGGTTCTGTAACCGGCGCCAGAAGGAGAAAAGGATCAACCCACCCAGCAGTGGTGGAACCAGCAGCTCGCCCATCAAAGCAATTTTCCCTTGCCCAACCTCACTGGTAAGAATCAAGCAACTGTGTTTACAAAGATGACTGGAAGAGATAGAGCAACTGTGGAAGTTGCACATGCTACACCTTGTTTGTACAGCAGACTTGTTCTCACAAAGTTATCTTTTACTGGCATTTTAAATATCCTACTTGCATACTGTCTAAGAGAGATAATGCTTATAAGTCAGGCAGTAGTTGGGCCTCCAGTTTGTGTGTTTTATTTAGTCAGCTGGTGAGTAAATATTCTGACTAGCAAAATCGCAGTTGGGGCTGTTGCTTTGAACATATGCCAGATAGTAACTCCAGTTCATATCTGGACTTTTTTTGTAAAATAATAGTAATAAAAAAATGCTTAACAGCTCTACTCCTCCCCTCTTCTTCTGGCTGCTCTGATAAGTAGATGTGTAGCTACTAGTAAAATGTATCATTTTGAGACTTAAGTCTCACAAACCCAGTGACACTGTTGTTGGCACTTAGGAATGATTTATATAAAAAAAAGACGTGGAACAAAGGAACAATTTAGCTAATACTCATGTAATTAATTTCCCACACTTGTATTTGCCTCAGGTAAACACAAACTTCATGAAAATAAGAGTAACAAAACACATGCATCAAGGTTCCTTCAGCTCCTTTGCTACCAATGTCCATGGAGGTCTGTTTTCATAAATAGAAACAGTAGCTATTAGATTTCATAGTAGCTATGCTAATAGGAATGTGGTGGAATTTATGTAGCCTGTAGCTGTCCTTTTGTAGTATTTATTCCACCCTCATCACTGTAGTAGCTAATATTTTCCAGTACTTCATTAAACCATTGATTTTGGTGATGTGTCATTCTTTTCCCCCATCCTTGTTTCAGGATGTGTGCATGCAGCCTTTTGTTTCAGGGGAAGGGATGTGTTAAATGTACTTAGTCTTTTTAAAGTTTTTCTACTTTTTTTTCCCCCCAGTTGGAAAGCAAGGTTGCATGTCTTGCTACCAAAGCAGAACATAGTGAGGTTGGTGATAGTGTGTTTTAGTAACCATGCAAGTTTAGACTGTAACTTAAGAAACCTTTCCTACATAAGTTTCCATTTTATTATAAACTGCCATTGTATGTAAGAAATTGAGGTGTTAACCACAGTCTGCATTTTTTCAGTGATGTTTCACTAAGCATTTTCACTCATTGTAAGCCGTTCTTAAGACTGTGCTACCACTCAAATAGCTGTTCCAGGCCTGCTGCCCCCCAGCCTTCACTGGCTATGTGCTTTGTTGGTTCCTTGTGTCAGCTCTGGAGATTGTGTCTGTAGGATGATTGGGCTTTGTTACTAGTTTGACTGCAAATTAACTATGTGAAGAAGAATGATGAATTTTCAGTAGGGCCAGATAACCAATCGGACTTACAGCCTGTCTGCACAAGTGCTAGGGCTCTGAGGCAGAATTGGAGAGGAATGCTCTTTTTGGTGGCAGCCTAGTTTTGCATTGGCTCAAGTCAGTGATTGTAACCATAAGGTTAGCTGTATGTATTCTAGGTCATTCACTGTCCTTAAATATGGATTGTGACCTTGGCCTTTAACTGTTCAGTGGACACGTGATGGATACCATGTCTGGGCTGCATTAGTGGGAAGCGTACTATGTATCTAGCTCTTCTTTATTTCGTACGCTATTTGAGATGGGCAGAAAGCTTTTAGATCTGTCCCAGTTGCCCCAGTCTTGTTTAAAATGCATGAAGCATTTGACTTCCTATAAAAGGATATGCAGCATGAGAGAGATTTCTCTGATAATAAACTTTAAGGTAAGAAAGGGGAAAGGAGGAAGGTTTTAGCCTGTATCCGTGGCTATGTTCTCTTGGGCAATTTTAAAGGATTCATTTCTCTCATTGATGTATAACAGCCTTCAAATACTACTGTTGGACACCATTTCTTGTCCATAAATGTCCTTTTTCTCCTTATATTTCATTTTTTCTCATAAGCTAGTTCCTTCAGGCTTAAATCTTTGGTGTTTTTTTTATCTGTAATGTCTTCAGTGTATTGTAGCATTCTTGTAATTAGCTGTCCACAAGTAAAATTAGCCAATGCCATTTGAGTGTTTTAAAATTCGGAGATCCTTCCTCTGGCACAAGGAAACTTATCAAAGTAGAGCTTATATTTTGGTTGAGTAAAAGCAAAATGTTACTCTCTTTATCTATGGAAACGTTACCCTAAAAACCTTTGGTGATGCTGGTGTGTTTAAATAATTTTATCAGATAAGGAGATTTGGAGCTGAAAAGATGTTTAAACAAGAAAAAAAATCCCATGCAGAAATATATTTTGTAACTCTTTCTGGAAGAGTAACTCTATTAAAGGTGTGGTCTTTGGGGGAGACAGAGTGGGAGGGCTAACTTGCAGTCCTGAGACAGTGTGGATGTAATGGATATTACCTCCCTTCAAATAATTAATGATAAAGAGTAAAGATACTGCTGGTAGTTAGAGAAGGTACTATGATTGGTCCACTGAATGATAAAGTAATGGAGTTACAAAAAAGCTAGCTTATATGCGTGTTTTCCCTGGTACTTCTTCAGCTGAGGATGAGAAGAAAGAAATCAAAGTCTACTAGCCAACTTTTTGTTTTTTAACAGTTGAGCAGTTGTATTCATTTTTTGACCTCCAGGTGGCAACCACGCCAAGCCTTGTGACTAGCAGTGCAGCTACAACCCTGACTGTCAATCCTGTGCTCCCTCTGACCAGTCCTGCTGTAACTAGTCTGTCAGTCACAGGTAAGGGCAGATTTGTCTTTTCCCCACATTAACCCCTACCATTTTCCCCTTCTAAACTCTTCAGAAGGTCATTCAGTATTGTATTGATCACTGGTATCCCAGGACTTCCTTGTCGCTGTTCCTTGTTACTCCACCAGGCAACTTCAGTATTTGTGACTGTTCAGTTGACTTTTCTGGGGTTAAAATCACAGGTGATGCTGAAATGAAATATACTCTATTCCGTTGTTAGCTTCTGGAGCTCCTCAGCCTCCTGTTGAGAACTATCATTTCCTTGTAGTCTGAGCTGCTTATTTGGACTCTTGGTGCTTCTTGGTCCTCCAGAAATGTGTGTTTGTCTCTGTTAGATGTGCAGTTCAGTTCAGGTGGGTGGTGGTTTCTGTTCAGTCATATCTGTGTTTTGTACTGATCTAACCAGAATCAATCTTCTAGGCACAACAGAAACCACCTCCAACAACACGGCAACAGTGATTTCAACAGCACCTCCAGCTTCTTCAGCAGTGACATCACCCTCCCTGAGTCCTTCTCCTTCTGCCTCAGCCTCCATTTCAGAGGCATCCAGTGCCAGTGAGACCAGCACAACACAGACAACCTCCACTCCCTTGTCCTCCCCTCTTGGGACCAGCCAGGTGATGGTAACGGCATCAGGGTTGCAAACAGCGGCAGCAGCCGCATTACAAGGAGCTGCACAGTTGCCTGCAAATGCAAGTCTTGCTGCCATGGCTGCTGCAGCAGGACTAAACCCAGGCTTGATGGCATCCTCGCAGTTTGCAGCTGGGTAAGGATGAATTTTTCACAGCCTTTTAGGTGAGATGACAGAAAAGGGAAGGAGAATTCTTGGGGTAAATTGCTTTTATGTATCACTGTTTTCTGGTAGTTCACTTGGTGATTCTAGTGTCATTTATCTCATATTCTGAAGGTTTACTTACAGATGGTAATTGGCGATTCCCATCAATATACACAAATACTGTTTTCATTTTACATATTAAAAAGCTATCTTGCAATAATGTTGTTATTTGATGTCATCCATCCCACTGCAGAGCTTAAGAGCTGCAATTTACCATTGAATCATAGACTCAGTTCTTCTAATTGTAAAATGGAGAGCTAACCTGGACCCACCCCACACCTGTATTCATTTCTCCATCACAAGCAAGAAGCTGTTAAAGATGCATGATGATGTATTGTTGAAGCTTTATTTTTAAAAAATGTTGCTCTGAGAGATGAGTCTTTGTTTCTGCAGTTCCTCTTGATTTACATCTTTCGTATCTGAAATTGGGAGATGATGATAGCTCTCTAACAAGTGACAGTTTCCCCAAAATACAAGAATTTTTTTACAGCAACAATCAGTACAAGTCATGTATTTACAGTGCCTGTGCTTCAGGCATGTTGCTAACCACACAACTGAAACGCAACCTCTACTCAAGGCGTCATGAAGGAGAAGCTAAAATAAACTAAAATTTAGCCCTTAGTCTCTGGTCTTTCCTCCCTCCCTGCCCCCCACCTCCCCCTTATTTTTAATTTTAAATATGATGGTGTACTTCTGAACAGTGACAACCTTTTCTTAAAAGTAATACTCCTTCCCTTTGTTTTTGTTTCTTCCACGATCTTGCTTCCTGCAGAGGTGCCTTACTCAGCCTCAATCCAGGGACATTAGGTGGTGCTCTCAGCCCAGCCCTGATGAGCAACAGTACACTGGCAACTATTCAAGGTCAGTAGTGTTCCTTTTAATGCATCACTGTCACACAACTTCAGTTCACGTGCTTTGTTTTTCTCTACCAAAAAAGAACACGGAGTCCTCAGCACTGGACATAAACATTATGGGAGTAAAGGTTTTACAAAATTTAAATGTGCAAATACTTTTTATGTATCACAGAGATAAGGGCAGGTACAGCTTCAGAAAAGGGATTAGAACTGTGTATGATCTTGTAGTGATATACAGGAGGCATTTAAGATATTGAGTGATATCTGAATCTGGAATTTATTTTGTTATCCTCTCCCCATTGGTGTGTAGCTCCAGCAGGTTAGAGATTTGCTTTTTATAGCTCTTCTAGCATAAGCTTGAGCAGAGTTGTGCTGTTTTGAGGTCTGTTAGGAGGGCAGTTTCAAGCAAGACTTCATCATGAATTCTTGTCTTCATATGTATTTAAAAAGAACCCACAACAAACAGCCTACCTCCTAAAGTCCTTATGTAGAACTTGAAATCCATAAATCCTTATTCAGAGGAGTAAAGATTTATGTTGGAAGTGCCATGCAGCTAGAAATTTCTACTGACTTTAGCAAGAATTGTTCTCAGTTCAGTTTGTCATCTGTAAAAACTAGATAGTACAAGTGCCTAAAGAGCTAGCTAACACATATTCAAATATCCTCTAAACTAGCTTAACGAATCTTGTTCCCAGGGTACAAGAAAGTACCATTTCATGAAGTGTCACAGATAAATAAATTTAGGAGATCATATTCTAAGGCAGACTGAACCCTGCAGACCGGTGAAAGTAAGTTGTAACAGTGGTTATATGTCAACATTTCAAGTGTTACACTCGGGGTTACATCTTGTGATAGCTGTCATTTCATGTGAACACTCATCTCAACCCTTTCCAGTACAAGTTGCCTGAATGTACAGGTTTTCTGAGGCAGGAAACATAGACCAGTATTGCATGTAAAGATCTGAGGAAAGGTATGATGGAATTTGTTTAGGAGCAGAGGCATTTTAGTACCTGCAAGGTCTCATCCACTCATTTATTTTTTTTTAAAAAAACAACCTATGACAAGATGACTGTTGTTAGTGGTATAGAGAGCACACATATCAGAGAAAGGAAAACACAGCGACCAGTTGCTTTTAGGCACATTTTGCATTATTGCTTACTGTTAATGTTATCTCCTCCCTGCTCAATTTTTCCCTTTTTTTAGCTCTTGCATCTGGTGGCTCTCTTCCAATAACATCACTGGATGCAACTGGAAACTTGGTGTTTGCCAATGCTGGAGGTACTCCTAACATCGTAACTGCCCCTCTGTTCCTGAACCCTCAGAACCTTTCTCTGCTCACCAGCAACCCGGTTAGCTTGGTCTCTGCAGCTGCAGCCTCCGCAGGGGCCTCTGGACCAGTCGCCAGCCTTCACGCCACCTCCACCTCAGCCGAGTCCATCCAGAACTCTCTCCTCACGGTGGCCTCTGCGAGCGGGGCCACGTCCACCACCACTACTGCCTCCAAGGCACAGTGAGCCGGGCTGAGCTGTGCTGCCAGCAGCCTGTTTCACTGTGCGGTGGGATTGGCTGCCAGCGGGGTTTATAAACTGAAAGTGTGATGGGCATCCTCTCACCGTGTTGCTGGGGACAAGGGAGAGAAGGAAAAATAGAAAAAACAAAAGCAAAACAGGAAGGATTTAAAGCTGGGACAGACATTTGCCTAATTTTATAATAAACACTGTCTTTTCAGGATCGCTTCATGGATCGGAGAACTTTCTAACCAAAAATGTAAAAAAAACAAAAAACAGAAAAACAAAAAACCACAAAAAAATTGAAAGGACTACTTATCATTTCCAGCAGTCACAATGACAAGTTAAGGTGGGTTATCAACTCAAACATGGGAAGGGGATTTCTTGTTTCTTTCTGGTCTAAATATCTTTCTTTTTTAATTATCATTTTATAGGTCTGTTGTACAGGCCATTATGTCATACAAGGTGTTTATAATCGTATCAATCGTGTTGGGGGTTCCTTTCTTAACTGGTACAATTTAGGCAGGCCTGTATTACTGGTGTATCTCTATTATTATTATTATGATTATTATTATTATTATTTTTATATATATAGTTTGGACGCGTTTGTCTTTTGCTCCTGGATTATTTTCAGCGAGCTCCCACACCATGGGGGGAGGGCGGGAGGGTGGAGAGGAAGAATGGAGCACAAATAGACTTTCTGTCCTAATCTTCTGGGAATGTTCTGAACGGTTTCCTCATCCTTGAATTTGTCTAATGGTTACTTGTAGGGGTCAGAAGAATTTCTCTTCATCATTTGTGCAGGAAGCTCAGTGTAGCAGTAGAGATCATTGTGTGCAAATTCCCCGGCTGGTCTGTGCTTTTTAAGCAGAGGTAGCAATTAGTTCCAAACTACAGTTCTCCTTCTCTTAATTATTTAGAGAAAGTGGCCAAATTCTGCTCTTAGCTTTGTGTGCATGGTTCCTTTTTACTTCAGAGAGTGGGATTTGACCTCCTGAGTCTAGACTGTGTGGCAAACCAATGACTCTTCTGTTCTGTTGATTTGATTTTGCTGTTGAGAGCATATACAAATATTTTTAAAATGTCAAGTTACCCAAGTTGATTGGCAGCATGTAAAACAGCATTTACAATCCTAGATTCCTGCCAGGTGAATTGATACAGGATTTCAAAAGGTCACATTCTCCCTATTCATAGCAATACTCCTTTAATTTTGACGTTTCCAACGTATTTAGAATAACTTTCTAAT
Source organism: Athene cunicularia (assembly GCF_003259725.1). Taxonomy (NCBI): domain Eukaryota; kingdom Metazoa; phylum Chordata; class Aves; order Strigiformes; family Strigidae; genus Athene; species Athene cunicularia. Next base: position 112,347,401 of record NW_020799091.1, read on the forward strand.
AGAAAAGTGCTTCTGGCTGCAAAACACAGAAGCCAACGATATGAGAACAGAAGTTACCATTGTTTATGCCAACACAGTAGAGCTAACTCTGGGGCTTTGCACATACCTGGGTGATCTCGCGTAGCCTCTGAGCTGTGATGCTGCTAGCTATGTAAAAATGGCAATAAGCATCTCTGACCAGAGCGTCGGGGCTTGCCTGCCACTATAACTATCTTTTCAAAGTTGATTCTGATCCATGTAGCAAAGGATATTTATGTGGATGAGGAAAAGTAATGAACTGTACAGAAGTTAGATCTGTATATTCTTAAATATACAATCTAGTATCTGAACCAAAAAAAAATTTTTAAAAAGAGAAGACTGGATCACTGCAATGCAGTTCACTTTGAACTTTCCATTCCTGATGGATTTAAAGGTTTCTGCTATGTGTATAAAACTGAATTACTTTTAGCTAGTAAGGGTATTAGAAGAGTCCCTTTCCCTCCCACCCCCTTTTCTTTTGTCACCAGAGTGTCCTAAAATAATGAGCTGATGCAGCTATGTTCATTTTGTTGATGATTCAGGGGGATCCTGGAGCTTCTCATCCAAGATCCAGAAGGCAGCAACTTTAAACTCTACATGTGCTTTGGTTTGTGACCTGAGCACGTGGGATTTGCGTTTGCACTCAAGTGGCAGAACCCCTTATCTCTCCCCCACCGCCATGTTTTTTTGCTCTGTTCATCTCTAACTCTCCACCTTCCTATTTTACTGAATATTTAAACTGATTATCCCTAAAACTTCAAAACTAGTGAACTGCGAGCAGGGAAACTAACAAATGTCCGTCCACCGTTTCTAATGTGTTTTTGATTTTTTTATGTTTTATTTTTTTAAAACTAAGCTTGAACCAAAGTCAATTTTTAGCAAGCTGCTGTACTAATGGACTAGTTTGTATAAGTGCAGTTCAGATGCAGAGAGGCGATAGATGCTACTGACAATTTCTTTTTCATTTGTCTTTTGTTTTTATTAATTTTATATAAAAGTTGCTGCTTGTTTTTAATATTTTTTTTTGGGTTGGTAATTTGTGTTATCCTTGGGGCAGACTCTTAACTTGATTTTAATTTGTTTTCTTTTATTTGATGTGTAAATAGAATGGCAATGTCAGGGGATTGTTAATCCAACAGGTCCCACACTCATCCCACCAGTATGGATAAATCTAAGTATTTTTGATGCGTCTCTACAACTTCAGGCTGTGCAGGAGACTTTTAGGGCTATGAATAATACTACAGAAACGGAAACGGCCCATAAGTAATAGCTTCAGAGCAGTAAAAGGTATAGCTGGGTAAGCTTCAGGGAGGTAGGGAAGAAGTGGAAGAGGAGATGCTGGTACCCACTATGTTGGTCTGGAGGCCCTAGCACAGACTACAGTTTCTACCAAAGGAATGCAAGTCCCTGAGACTTGTGTTTGGTGAAGTAAGAGGATGGGGAAAACTGCAACTATAAAGTTCATCCTGACTCTGAAAGTTCCCACTTACTTTCACGCCTGTGCAAAAATACGATTTATCAGGAAGCTTTTTTTGTTAAAGGTCGGGGGTGGATACTACTGGTCTTTTTTCCAATGTATCCTCTACTCCCGAAGGGTTTTGTGGTGGGGTGGGGGGGCATGATCCTTGCATATATCTAGGAAACACAAAGAAAGGTGGGCCTTAAATCACCGGAAAATCCTCTATCCACAGTTCAAAGAGACTGTGCCATTAGCTGTCTGAATGAGTTTTCATGTCCCATTCTTGCTGGTTTGTGGTTGGGAGAGGGTTTTATTGAGTACATATCTGGAACACTAATGCAGCTTGGATGGTTTATTTATTATAAAAATCTGCTTTTTTTCCTGACTACCTTTGCATTGGTCACATGGCTTTGGTGTGAGCACCTTATACCCCCTTACCTTCCTCCTCTTTACCGTATCACCCTCTTTGGGGCCCAGATTCCAGGGAATTTCTTAGCAAGTCTTTTTCTGAGAGAAACTGGAAACTCAGAGTTGCCACATATCCAGAAAGGGCTTGGTTTTGCTTTTGGAAGGTGACATAATACCCAAACAGCACATATCCCATGGAGTCCATCACTAGTGTGCTCTGATTCATTGTCCTAAAAGACCCCAATGACTTTACTGTCACTCCTGAAGCCTGCTTTTCATCCCCGGCAGTGTTTTGTCTCATGGATTCTGGCTACCTCCAGTGTTTAGGTGAAAGAAGGAAATCAGATTGGCAGTGGGTATACATCTGCCTAGTTCGAGCGCATACGCTTCTTCAGAGCGTGAAAGGAATATGAGATCATGTACTAGAGTTTAGCAGAAGTTTCTTTTTAAAATTGTAATCATACTGACAGCAGAAATTGATGCATCTGAAAAGAGACAATAACAATTGTATACAGACCTAGTAAATACGATCAGAAGGAATTTCATAGCATGTTAGAAAAGGATAATAGCATCTTTTTCAGAGCTCCATGTCTTCACATTTAAAGATGTACGGGTTGCTTTTCATAGTTGTAAGCATGCCAAAGTACATATGCAGGAAAATAGGTGAAAAACTCTCTCATTATAGCCAAGGACAGTTAGCTCAAAAAGCAAGAGATTCAGAGAGACACAAATACAGATGTGCCCTGAAGGTCAAGAACAATTTAGGAAATGGCTTCAGGATGAGTTGTTGTAGGCTGGTGCTGAAATGTGTTCTGATGTTAAGAAAATGTATTCCAGTTCGGCTTTAGCACACTTGATCTCCTCAGAACACACTCTCTGTAGTCACCATAGAATGATTCATGAACAGCTCATAGAAAGTACACACAGATACAGCTGCTTGCAAGAGTCACATCTGTCTATTTAAGTCTCTTTAAGAGGATTTATTTGCTTCTGAGTTACTGTGCAGTGTGTTAGTCTTAAGTACATTTTTATCATGTCACTCTGAGATGGTGCGTGTGTGTGTGCATTCAACACATTGTTGGGGAGATACCATGCTTGTTGCATGCACAAGTACCTGTTTTTTAAGAGAAAAAAATTTTTTTCCAGCTCATGTGTTAGTGTCACTTCAGTTTTTTGTTTTTCTTTGAGTAACTTGTGATGACACATCATTGTTCCGATACTTCTTAAGATCCTCTGCTTCAGCAAATACTTGTTGAGACACAAGTTAAATTGGATTCAAAAAGTCACTTTACCATGAAAGGGAAAGCTGCGCTCGGCTGAACCAGCAAGGGGAGCATACTTGAAAGTTAGTTGGATCTTCATGTAGGAATGTGCTGCTGCTGTTGCTCAGTGATTTTGTTTGAGTGCTAGTGAGGTTATCTTGTATGAGAAAAATAGAACGCCAGAGTATTAAGAGGAAGACACATATTCTGATGGCTCAAATTATAGACCTTTTAGGACATCAGAAGCTTCAAGTTTGAATTCTATCTTTCAAGGAACAGGCTGACAGATTTTTCAGTGGAAACAGTATAGCTCCTGATGTATTTGAAGTTACAGCTTGTGATTTTTGCACCATGTAGGTTAATCAGGGGGATGCCAACACTGGGTGAAGAAGTGATCTGCTGATCTTAACACATGGGAACAAATGTTCTGTCATAGTATGATAGCTTTTCATTTGAGCAAGAGCAATCCACTGCCTCTACTTTCACCCCTTTTCTTCTTTTTATTTTTCATACTTTACAGTGAGCATTAACTGTAGACAAAAATTTTATACTTCTGATCTTTTGCTGTCTTGCAAAAATTTTTTAGGATAATTAATGTATTAAAAAAAAAAAATCATAAGAATAACCAGTTTTGCTCAGGGGGCAATAAGGGAATGGCTGATACCAAAGCATGTTTGCGAAAATTCTCTGTGTGCATCCATGCCAACGATTGTGTGAGTAATAGGAATTTTTTTTTTTTTTACTCCTTTTGGAACTATAACCCAATATTTTGGTTTGTTGTAATGTTTAAATGTCACCTCTGTAAGCCTTGCAGTGTGCTTTGGTTCGGCACACCTTTCTGCAGTTGAGTTACTGAAGGAGACAACAGTGTTAATTCCTCAACTCTGTGCATGGCCTTGTAGAGCAGCATTCTTTAAAACACAATTCCCTCTTTCTTTGTTACAAATGGAGCAGAACACCTGTTGCAGCTGGAACCATACCACAAAATACTAAACCAAAACATCATATAACTCACATTAAATATCAATATTTTCTTAAATAAAAATTCATTTTACAAAATCATTTCAGACAGACAAGTAATTTCTCATGGTCATTAAGAGTGTTTTGGGACAGGTGGAATAGTGCACCTGGTCCAAACTTTCAATGAGGCTTGGTTTTAAACCAGAAGTTTAAAATGTAGGTTTGTTTGTTGCCTCTTTATTAAGAGCAACTATTCCCTATTCCTATTCTGCCTGAAATGGTTAAATGATGTTTATCCACAGGGCCTGCTTATACCTTTTCGATGTACACCTGACTGTTGCCTAGAGTGGAGTGTTACCAAAGGAGTAAGCTAGCCTGCTGCCCCCCACTGGGTTTATGGTTGTCAGTCCTTACACAGCCAACTCAAGTTCCTTTATATTTTTGCAACCAATACCTCTTATTTCTCCCTGCCTTTCCAAAATACTATAGCAATACAGAATTCAAGATACGTACTTTTCAGAGGTTCTACCCTTGTCAGTCATTAAATCTTGCTCCTGTTGCTGCTTGTGAGTCTTTCTCTTCTTTCTAATTGGAAGACCGCTAAAATACATCAGAGATTTTTGACAGAGGAGGCTTTTTCGTAAAGTTATTGACTCACAGTTTGCAATTTCTGAAAATGTTCAGATCTTTGGCTTCATGATCTGAATGGTACCAGGTTCCCTGTATGTCAGCGCAAGTATTTTCAGTGCTTTTGGAAGGATGAAAAGAAGCGATTCCTGTACTTGCATAGCTTCACAGACAAACACACAGAATAATGTGTGAAAAAGAACTTGATTTTTTCTTTCAGCTCATCTGTCTTCACTGAATCTGCTGCCACTTCTCCCAGGACACTCTTAATGGGTACATGCTCTGAGCTTTTAGCCCCGTGGGATGCTGTTAGAAGGGTGTTAGGAAGATTGCACTGGAATTACGAATAGTTTAACTGCGGGAGAAGAGAAAAGACACCTTCTAGCTGAGTAGACAATACGGTCAGTATGTAGAACGTATTCTGCGATACCCTGCTAAGAACCGTCCGTAACTGGAATAATCTGGGCCCCTTCCCTCCCTCTTTCCCTCTCCCCCCTTGTTCCTTCCCCCGTCTTCCGTTGGCGAAAGGTAGCACCATACAGCTCTGAGAACAATACTTGTGGGTAGCAGCTGGCTTCTGGCACCTTCATAAAATACCTCAGCATAGCTTAGCATTGTCGCAGAACTGGTTTTAAACTGAAAAAATCAGAAGAGAAAAGCAAACTTTATAAATAGTGGAGATAATTCTAGCTGTAGAGTTTAGTTGAACTGATGTTTATTATGATTGATAAACATGATTATGCTGTATGTATTTGAGATCCTGTTTATAGGTTACAACTTTATAGGGTCGGGTGGGGGTGGGTGGATGTTGGGGGCAGAGAAGGGGGTTGACTGTGTTAGAAGGAAAATGTTTGCTCATGAATTTTTTTCCTTGTATCTGTCTTGCCAAAGGAAACATTTTGTCGCTCCTGGGTTTGGGATTGTTGTTTGGTTGGTTTATCTGTGGTCTAATCTGCAGCACAGCACGTGGTGGCATGCAGGTTACTGATTGGGTTGCTGTTCAGGGTCCTTTCAAGTGTGCGCACACTTCCCTCCCTCTTGGCCTTTCCTTGCCCTTTGCTGGGATCTAAAGATGAGGCAACGTGTATCCAGGAGGCTCAGGGGAAAGAAGATGGCTGTACTGGGTTAGAATCAGCCTAGGTGGTGTAAATCCTTTTCAGTTAGTTGAGTTGCTCCAGAGCTGAACTGGGTCCGTTGTGTTTAACTTCGGGGAGGGAGAAGAATGGTTGTCGCATCTTAATTTATCTGGGAGAGCAAAAGTGAAACAGGTTCCTTTTATCCCCCTTGTCTTGTTACTGAATGTAGGGCTTGTAGTGCTTGATAATAGGTGGAAAACTTTTTAAACACTTCCTTTTCTAATAGCAATGCTAATCCTGTCTAGACCAAAAACTATGAAAGAAAAAACCAAACTGAGAAGTGAAAGCTAACCTACTCCTAACACCTGGGTGGTATGCCTGAAAGGGTGGAAATACTGTGAGACAGTCATGGGAGAGGAGCTTTGAGGGGCTGTTGGCGAGGGAGTGGGTCGTTCTCCTGGCATATGTCTTGGTGTTGCGGTGGGAGCAGCAGAAGAGTGAGTGGTTACTGCCTTGGGAGGGGGCTGCAGCCCCCTCCGTCTGGACCCCAAGGCGCCCTCCTCATCTCCCTTCAAGGCTGATGGCGCGGGGGAAGAGGGGAGGGGGGTGCGTGGGGCTGTGTGCGAGTGCGTGTGTGCGCAAGCGTGTGCGCCTGGCTGTGTGTGGTGATCGGGAGAGGTGGGTTTCTAAAGGAGCTCGACTCCACTGGGGTGGGAGAACGCCCAGTGGCCTCGTAGGGAACCAAAGGCACTGATACGTTGTCAGCTCTGCTGTTCTCAGAGCGGGTAAGAGGAAAAGGGGGGGGGAGGGGGGAGGGGGGAGTGTTGAGCTTTGGATCAGTGTCCCTTTCCGTAAGGACCTCGTCTCTTGTGGGTGCTTCCGCCTTTTCTGCGTAGAGTCGCTTTGGCTCTGTGAAGGCAAACGGCGTGTGGGGCTTGCCCAGTGCTGCAGGTCTTAGGCTGATGTTGGGATACAGTCAGGGAAAACTGTTTCTTTCCTTTGAATGTGGAAGCAGTGTAGTCCAAGGTCAGAGTCTGTTCAACAGCATTTGCGTATGGTCTTTCTCTTAAGGGAGGGACCTTGAAGACTCCTTTCTTTGCTCCCCAAAGTAGCCTTGTACATGTTCATGTATCGTGCTATTGGGCTGAGTTGTTTTATCGGTGAACTTGGTGAGCTCTTGTGAAGAAAGGGAGGGGAGGGAGGGAGGAAGGAAGGGGGAGAGGTGGGTTGTCCAGCTACTCTTCCTCTGGACACCAATCGGGTTGCAGAACTTCACTGAAAGCTTTACTAATAGAATTGTTGTTCTGACATTATGTAAAAGTGGTATTAATATTGTGTGACTTTTCAAAGAGCTAGTTAGATTTATAGATAGGTAATAGGGATATTGAAGAAATGACTTCTCAAAGAAAAGAGCACTTGGAACAAAAGAAGTGGAAAACAAGGTGTGCTTTAAGGAAAACAAATCTGAGGAAGGAAATGAAACAGCTTGTGGGAGGCGAGGGAAGACGATACCCTTTGGCGTTCCTTAGTGCTGCTGAGGCTCAGTCCCAGAACTGGAACATACCCCCTCTGCCTTATTTCATCTCTCTACCAAACAGGACATTGTCAAGTAGCTCAGACCAAAACGCTGATCTGTCTTAAAACTGTGTCGGTCTGCTGGTGAATATTCTCCGGCAGAGCTTTACATACAACCATAAGATACTTAATTTATCACGCTAGCTTCCCCTTTCCTCCCCAAATTCTCTCACCTGTTGTAGGCCCCACTTCAGGATTCATACTGCCTTTGCTGAATTTTGTATTAGCAACTACTTAAGCCCTATTCCCTGAATGTGACAACGTTGTGTGCGGACAAAGCTGGCATGTTGCGGTGCTATAGAAATATGAAATTCTTAAACAGAAGGAATCCCAAGACATTGGAAATGGCATGCCAAGGGGCGAATCGTGGAGATCACACAACCCCCTTGAGAAACAGTTTCAAAACAAGAGCACCCGTGACAGTGTCCTGAGAACAAGGCAGTTGAGACAAAACCTTTAGTTCTTCCCCTGTTCACTCTCCATGTGGTGGCCTCTGTGACCCAGGTGCTCCCTGCACCCAAGCGAGTCCGAGGGGAAAACGTGATGTGAAAGACGTGGAGATTGGCGCCGCTGCCTGTGAGTTCCCGGGGAGCTGGACTGGGCCTCCCTGTGAAACGGGGAAGGGATCAGGATCGCTGGCGAGCCGCCCGCGGGTGGTTTGAAGAGGCGTGGAGCCGCGCTGGTCCCCGTGGGGCGCCTTGCGTGCCAGCGCTCTGTGGGAAGGACCCGGGTAGTAGCTTCTTTGTCCCTGCCAGTGCTGTTGTTCCATTTCCTTCCTCTGTGGTAGTATCTAAGGCTAGGTGTGAGTAGGTGTGGGGTGTTTATCCGCCACAGGTACAGGAGCTGTCGTATACCTCATTTCTAACTCGTAACTGAGTAACTTGCTTTAACTTTCTCCAAACCCTACAGAGTTGCCAAGTCTGCCCTCTCTCCTTTGATTAACACTGAACTCTGGCCTATAGCACCCCGTGACCTGCAACCTGGGGAGTGACCCCCTAACGCCTCTGAATGTCGCTGCTTAAAAGCTACTGCAAAGTGAGGGCAAATTGCAATCTTACCTTATTTCCTTTGGTTACAAGGGGTCCTCTTGATTAGTCTGTGAATATCCACCCCCTCCCCTTCCACTCTCCGTGGACAAGGGCCGCCCGCGCTGCCTTTCCCCACACCGGGGCAGGTGCCCCGGGGCTGCGCTGAACTCCAGGGCCCGGAGGCACGCTCAGCCCAGTGCTGCGTACACGCTACTCACTTTTTAACATGACCAAAAAAAAAAAAAAAAAAAAAAAAAAAAAAAAAAAAAAAAAAAAAAAAAAAAA
>NW_020799091.1:112356148-112381164 GCF_003259725.1 Athene cunicularia
GAGGGAGGGAGGAAGGAAGGGGGAGAGGTGGGTTGTCCAGCTACTCTTCCTCTGGACACCAATCGGGTTGCAGAACTTCACTGAAAGCTTTACTAATAGAATTGTTGTTCTGACATTATGTAAAAGTGGTATTAATATTGTGTGACTTTTCAAAGAGCTAGTTAGATTTATAGATAGGTAATAGGGATATTGAAGAAATGACTTCTCAAAGAAAAGAGCACTTGGAACAAAAGAAGTGGAAAACAAGGTGTGCTTTAAGGAAAACAAATCTGAGGAAGGAAATGAAACAGCTTGTGGGAGGCGAGGGAAGACGATACCCTTTGGCGTTCCTTAGTGCTGCTGAGGCTCAGTCCCAGAACTGGAACATACCCCCTCTGCCTTATTTCATCTCTCTACCAAACAGGACATTGTCAAGTAGCTCAGACCAAAACGCTGATCTGTCTTAAAACTGTGTCGGTCTGCTGGTGAATATTCTCCGGCAGAGCTTTACATACAACCATAAGATACTTAATTTATCACGCTAGAAAAAAAAAAAAAAAAAAAAAAAAAAGAAAAAAAAGATAAAAAAAATAAAAAGATGTCTCCAAATATTTAATTTTCTTCTTTATTATTTGACAATCCTGTATCCCTTCCCTGCTCCCCAACCTGGCCAGAAGCTGCATCCTTAACCCGGTCCATCTTTATTTGAATGTAGTTCCCCTACCCCCATGGGAAAGAGAAGCTTTGTCAGGTCACGGTGGCTGCTATAAGTCGGGAGGGGGCGGTTTCTTTGTTTTGTTTTGTTCTTTTAAAATTTCCAGCCAAAACCAAAGATTTCCTAATGATTGTATAAACTCAAAACAAACAAACAAACCAAAGACAAAGGGCGTCTTCAGCACCAAGCCCATCTGTGAGGCCGGCCTGGCCGGGGCGAGGGTCTCCGCCAGCTGCCAGCCTGGGGGGGCCAACCTGGGGGCTGCCCCAGGTGAGGGGGTGCTGCCCCGGGGCTTGGCCTCCAAAACCCCCCAGGCAGAAATTGGCTGCCCCAGGGGTGAAATCTGTGGCGAAGGCCCTGGGAGCAGACGGCCAGGGGCTTTGCAGGTGGGTTGAGGAGCTGAAGACTTGGGTGCAGGATTGGCTGCTCTGCTGGGTGCTTTAACCCTCTGGGGGCTGGGTGATGTTGATTAATACACGCTGAGGTGCACTTCTGAGCTTCCCCCCTCCCCCTGTCACTGCTTGGAAGAGGCTGTCCTGTTGTGAGGAATCCCTGAAAGAAGAAGAAGCAGCTTTTCATTTCTCCTCTAGTTCCTTTTTTCCTAGATTTCTTTTATTTTTGCAGCACCACTGTGCAACTATGCATTGTATTTCTCAACCTTTTATGCTAGGTAGATGCCTGTGACTTTTTAACTTTTTGGGGGGGGGATTGCAAATGGAGGAACTTTTTACATGGATCTTTTTAATCTCAGTTGATTGGGGGGTGTTTGGTTCTAGGGTCATACAAGCTCTATCCCAAAGCAAAATCCAAATGTTAATATTATTAGCCTGATGCAGATACCAAAGATAATTTCTTTCCTGCAGAACCTTAGACTTGTGTATTAAGTACGATTACCCAGCACTTGCATTAGTCTAACCTCAGTAATTCCAAAGCTTAGATGTATATTTTGGTATATTTCTGGGATATTAAAAAATTGTCGTTTAAATTCTTGTTTGTTTCAGTGTAATGCTCTTAAAGTCATAGCATGGAGATAACTGAACTTGTCCTATTCTTAGTAGTTTGAAATAATAGTATTTTTGTATGTTTTGGGTGTGTCTATGTATGTATTAACATAACAGTTTTCACTGCCTAGGTGTTCATAAAAAGAAAAAAAACAACTAAGGGTTTTTAAACTGTACATAATACTCCATGAGGAATTTCCACCAGACCGCCAATTTGGATTGCATTTTCACTGACGGCCACTCCCAACTGGGATTCTTTCTTTCTTTTTAAAGAGACAGCATGTTCTTTTTTTTTCCCTATTGACCTGAGGTTCTTTCTCAGCTTAAGGGGTTTTTCACTGTTTTTAAGGGATGGGCCAAAGAGGAAGTAGCTTAAATTTTGTTAAAAGACAAAACATGCTAGTTTGAAAACTAACCCTTTGTATGAAGAATCAGGAGTTGAAAAACAAGCCCTTTATTCTAAATCCGGCAATAGTTTTCAAAGAGAATAGGATTTGTGAATGTCTGTAGCGTCTGGGCAGTCCCTTTTTGCTTCATTTCTAAGACAAATTTTTGGTCTTGATGGTTTCACTACTCTGTGCAACTGCCTGCTTACACTGGCTGGGAGGTTTTTTTCTCTTGCCCTTCCTCATATACTGCATTTATGCGCTTCAGGTCAGCAGAACACTTGAAATCGAGGGCCATAGGGGAGTACCCGTACCCAAACGCAACCCAAGCTTCTCTTGAGACTGAAATGTGAGAGTCCCACACATTTCAAAACCTTGCTGATCACACTAGGGGTGAGGAGGAAGGCGAAATGCTGTCTCTTTAAAGATGTCCTTTATTATTATTATTATTATAATTATTATTATTATTATTATTATTTTCCCAGTGGTTGCCTACAGATAGCTGTGGGCATTGAGAGATTGTGTAGATTACAGTAAATCAGAATGAAAAGGTAGATTTTGTGTAGATGCATTTGTCTGCTGTAATTTTTTATATATATTAAACTTACTGTAATTGTACAGTTCATTTCTGTTGTAAACATCATTAAACCATTTTCCAAGTGTTTTAACATGTATGCGCTTGTTTGTAGTTTTTTCAGTGTGTTGGGGGAAGGCTAATTCCCCTGACGCATCAAACTGGGCCACAAGATTTGCTCTTTCATGCACTTTGTCCTGTCACAATGGAGGAGAGCCCAGGTTTTTTTGCACTCTGTTTGAAGCTTTTGTTCTACTTCTGTATTATCAACTCCTCTCCTAAAAGAAGAGAACAGCTTCAGTTTCCTGCTGAAGGCAAAGGGAAGACTCAGCTCACACCTACGGTGAGTGTCCCCGAAACAAGCATTGGATGTTTTTTGTAATGATCCATTTATACATAAAGAGCATAAAGGTGTTGTGGGTTTTTTTTCTCCATTTCTTCGTGTGTTTATTGGTTGGTATTTTATGACCGCTGAAACTTTTTGACTTCTATATCTTGTAAATATGGTTATCATTTGAGAAAGCTATTCTGAGTACTCTTTGTTTTTGGACTAAGAAGACTGCTTTGCACTAGCCACTTTACTGCAGTTTTCAGCTCAGCTGTTGGAGGCATCACCCAATTCCCTCAGGTTTTTCTTGTCATTGCAGAAGAACAGTAAGGGAGCTATGAAATTCATTTCAAGAAACATTCGGTGCCATGCATGGGATGTCTCAGTTTTTAATTTTTTTTTGGCATGAATTTAGTGTCTTTGAAATACTCATCAGAAGCTACAAGCACCTACTGCAGATATAGTTTTACTGCTGAAGAAATGAGGCACAGCCTTGCAATTTACGTAGCAGCAATTTCAGCAAGTTTTTCTGCTGCTAACCCAGTCACTTGAAAAGAACCTCACCTGGGCAGTGCCGGCAGCGGCAGCTCATTCCCACATTCTTGCTTTAGCTCTGATCCCTCTGGCGGAAGGGACTGACCCGAGTTGCAATACCCTTTGTTGTGCTGGGCTGGTTTTGTCTGTACTGAGTTGCTTACAGGCTTCATTCCACAGTCTTCTAAGTCACTGGCAAAACTGAGGATGCGGCAGGAGGTGAGTCTCCCTTTTGTACCTGGGCTCACAGCGTTTTTCCAACACCCCATCCCATCTCCCAGGGTCTGTTTAGAAGCTCCTGTGGGAATACCGCCCTCCCCAGCTTGTCTGGGAGTGAATTTGTCCGGTTCCCACAGCTGTTTGCTACACGCGCACCCACACACACATATCTTTGACACTAACTTTATTAATTAATCAAAAATGCATTACATTATTGAACTACTATTTCTTTGGAATGATACCCACAGCATCTTTTAAAGGTAACCTGATGATAGACTGCTCTGGAACCTGCATTTACATTGGCTTTTGTACAGTTTCTGCTGCCCAGGAAGTGATAGTTTAGGTCTGTTTCTGCCATGAGAATTGCCATACCGGCTCTGACAAGGAGAGCCTGTTCTGCAGCGAGAGGTGTAGCTGTTGCTAATATGAGGGGGTAGACGTTTCAGCCAAACCCTTTAGCCAGATGGGATTCTCCAGGGTGAGTTTTCCAGGCTTTTTCCAGGCTTTTTCTGTCTTTATCAGAGTTCATTCTCCTCATTTTCGTTGTTATGGGTGCATCTTCTGCCTTCTGAGAAGTCTCTTACGCAAGTCACCTGGCTCTTTTTTAGCTCCAGGTGCTGGATGAGGGGCAAGGCCATTGCCTGATCTTTTTTTGGAGCTTAGTGCTCATTTTCTTCATATTGAAAAGCTGGCATTCAGCCTCTGTCCTTCACCATGGTAACATCACATCACTTTTTACAATCAAAGAAAAAAGTTGTTACCTTTACTGAAAAGGTAAATTTAAAGCAAAAAGTTTATCATCTGGCCTGTGTCAATAGTCTTAAGATAAATACTACAGGAAAGAAGTACAGCCCTATCTTTACAAGTTCTTTAAATGCAGTGAAACCATAACTGCATATCTTGACACCCCTGGAAGGCAAGTAAGAGCTACAGAAACAGCTTTGTTAGTAGGTGTGGTCTTGTCCCACAACACAAATCTTAAAAAAATCAGCCTAATAACCACTATGATTGGAAACAAATTTACAGATATGTACATTTTAATAGCTAAAGCTTGCAGTTACATGATTCAGGAGGGAAGGGAGAAAGGGACCAGCTGAGCCCAGACATACTGCCTCTGTGCACCGACAAAAGTAGATCACTGCACTGAGAAAATACACAGGGCTTGTTTTGGATGACCATGGCTTTCCTTCCTCTCCTCTCCAGCACAGGTGGGCATCTCTCACTCTTGCCCACCCCCTCACTGACTCCTGCTTAGCGGGGTGGCAAGGGCTGCATTTGGAGAGCATCGTAAGTGTCCTTGGTCGCTGTACTGAGTCCCTAGAAAGGAGAAGAACAGGTGAGGTGCAAGTGCTTCATTCTCCCTTGCTGACTGGACAGAAAGAGGATGGAAGGGGCTCTGTACCATAATTCTAATTTTTTTTTTCCTACAGAGGTTTTAATCATGAGTGATTCTTATGCCTGTGGTGTCAATAGGCAAGGTACATCCTGAATAACCGTTACGAACGTATGACTACAGCAACTCATCCTCACTGGTCTTCAAAGTACATTTTATTTGCATAGTATTGACTATTAAGAGCTAACTGATGCTAGAGTGAGCTTTGCCTGCTAACGGAAGGAATAGACATCAAATCATGAACTTTTTTTTTCTCTGGACTGCTCTTTAATTTGGAAGAGCAGTCAGTCAGGTGCAACTCCAGGTAAGTTGGCAGTGGGGCTTCAGGTGGCTGTGAACCCCAGGAAGGAGACTGCCAGGGCAGAGGTAACCGGCGCTCCCATGAGTGAGGATTTAGTAAGACACCTGGTGCCTGCTTGTAGAACTTGTGGCTACTCTTCACTCCTCTGCTATGAATATTATTGGCGTATAGAGTACATTGATAAGGTAGTCACAGGTAGCTGATGATAAGCACTATCTCAGTAGAGCAGGTTTTGCAGAAAGGTGCCATGAGCTACAAATATGCCACGTTACAGGAAAAGTCCCTGGCATGTGCTGCATCAGAAAATGCTTTTTAATGTATCTTTTGTCATTTTGAGATGTCAGTGGCAATGTACGGGCATCTACAGAAAGTAAAATGCATTTTGGAAGAGTTACATGTTGCGGCCCGAATAAGGCCTTGCCCTCCCGTATGTGTGTGCAACACTGAAATCCTCCCAGTGCACCACGGGACAGGAGGTGCTAACCAGCTTGTGCTCTGTACGCTGTAGTGAGAGGGGCCGAACCACTACTGCTTGGAGTTACAACAGCAGTTCGGCATCCTCAGGGTTTTCATTTCATCAGTGAACAATTTGGAGACAGAACTGTATATGTCTGCCACAGCCAAAGGTGGTTCTCCAAGATGTAGGACTGGGGAAACTGTTCCTACCAGAGCAGCTAAACAAGTGTCCCTGCCAGTTGTATTTAGAACTTGCAGCCACTTTATCAACGTGCCAGCCGTGGGGTAACTCCCCTCAGAAAGGTGCTTGGAAAGCTCTGCCTCATCACGTGTCGCTAACAACGCGCTTGGATACCTAACTGCAGGCTACAACTTAGCCGTGAAGACAGATGAGGGGAGCAGCTGCTGGATGTGTTGCCTACCTGGTAGACACCTTCATTCCCTTTGCCTCGCCGCCTCTGCTGCTTTGGAGAAGAAAAAGAAGCATCAATCAATGAGTGCTTTCCTGATTACGCAAAAGGAAAGAAACCCCTGACTTCCCCCATCCTGTACTGAGGGGCAGCAGCTGTGCTCGGCCTGGACACCCTTGGCACCAGAGGGACAGCTCCTCCTAATGTCTGGAGCAGCCCAGACATGCTGCAAGGGCTGCGAAGGAGAGCTCAAAGACTGGAAATAAAAGGAAATTATCATAGCTTGCTGACATATTTTCCTGTCATACTGTTATAAAGCTGCTATTTCTTTGATTTGCTGTACATACAGAGATTTGGCAGCGTTCCTATAGACACCGATTGGTTTATGAGCTGAAGCCACACCTGAAGAAACAGGGCTGTATTTTTGAGTTGCTGCGTGTCAGCTGGTGTCCGAGGGCCTCTGTCTGCTATTGGAGGATAAGTAGGAGCCACGGATAAGTAAGTTCTGCAGCACACATTCTGTAAGCGCTCTAAACATTCAGAAGAACTGCAGATAAGGCTGGCTGAGGACAAAGTCACACAGAATTCAGCAAAATAGGTACTGGGGCTGTTGTGGTGCAAGTAGAGCACCCAAACAAGGTCACTCGGACCAGCTAGGTACAAAGAAAAACCTTCCCCTTGAAGCCACTCGCCACTGCATTCCCAGGGCAGCCAAGTCACACACGAGAGTGCGATTTCCAGGTGAGAACCAGGGACACAGAGCTCACAGCCCCCTGGATGGAGCCTCGTGTCAAGCCCAGGGCTTGTCATAACAGCCCCCCTGCAGCAGGGTCCTGACCAACATAAACGGGGGCAAGGAGTAGTGCCTACCGCAATTAAAACTGCAGCAGCCTGTTAAATGATCATGTATCTAGAATGAGACAAGGGTTTTGGTGTTCCCACCCCTCCAGTAATATAGAAGCATTCACAGAAACAAGGTGTGACTTTCTAAGCTCACAGATCATAATCTGAGCTTGACTGTGGCAGAGGGGCATTAGAATAAAAAAGGGGAGGGGATTAAATGTCAGTGTTGCTTCAGCATTTCTCAACACTAAACTTTGTTTTGCAATGCCCTTTTTTTCACATTTCGGAGGGAAGTGAAAGGTTATATATGAGACACTTTGACATAAAATAGAATTTGTGTAGGTCACAGCAATTTTTCATTTTGCCTTAAACAGTGTCCCCAGATGGTTTGTTCTCAACACAAGCTTCTCTCCCCCAGCAGTTTGTGCACAAAGCTAAAACTCTGTTTGCTGCTAGCTTGAGACGTAACTGAAGTCTTCCTTCTTAAATGTCAGAGTGGATGTGGAGGAAGGAGAATGTTTGCCCCATACCTGTCTGAAGACAGGCACAGGGAGGAGCTTGCCAATGCTCACCTGTGCCTATAAAGCAGGCCAGCCTTGGCAGCCCGTAGGGGGGAAACTGTGACCCTCCAGCTCAGAATGGCCCTGGAGGAACGTGCCCAACTAATGGGAGTTGCTGGGCCACAGATGTTGCAGTGGTTGAAACCAGATGTTTCCTTCAACTATTCCTCACCCATCTCTGCCTCCTCAGCTGGGGCACCTGTCAGAATTTTTCTGTCCAAAAGCTGAAATGTTTTCCTGTAACATTACTCAATCCACCCAGGGGCACTGCTGGGGTAGGGGCTGTGTTCTTACACCGGTGGGCCAAAGCCCACTGCCCAACTTCCACCTTGTTCTAGGGCTACTAGAACGCTGTAGCTACACATCGGATTTACTGCAGCACCAAACACATCGGTTACTACAGGAAGTAGGTCACTGCTCTCAGCTGTGCCTGTAGGTGCTGTGCAACACAGGGACCAAACAAGGCAGCTACGTGCAGCTGGGGCTACAGCTCTGCAAGGGCGTGGCCACAATGGATGTTTTATCCCAGGCTTTCCCCAGGAAGGAAAGTAGGACTCACCTCTCCCTTCATGCCGATTTCACTGTATGCCTCACCCATCTTGTCCTTCTGCAGTGACTGCAAGCAGAGAGGGGGAAAGAGTCAGCATCTTGTTAGAAAAGCCAAGCCAGCCCCTGGGTGACTGCGCCCCAGCCTGTGCTTCTGGGGCTGCCTTGCCTTCAAAACTTCAGTATAGTCCCAAGAAGAAGGGACAGTGGTGGGACTTGACCAGCCTGCATTTAAGTTGATCTATACATGATCAAATCTGCTTAGCATATCAATATCACCTCATCTCCAAACATTTATATTAATACAGCTCTGCCATCAACCAAGTCATTTATCTAGCATGGCACCAGGGACTGCAATCAAAGCTCTTTGAAGAAAAGCTTGTAAGCAGCATTTGTTCAGGAGATAAACCCGAATGTGCAGCTAAGGCCCAGAGAAAAGGGAAATTGGAACACTGCAGGGTGAAGGTTAAGAAAGAGGACCTCTTCCTTCCTGCATCCAGGGAAGCAGTTCCCAAATGACTAGAGCATCTGATTCAATAACGCTGACAGCCAGTCTTGGAAACGAGCTCATTTCTCAGCAAGCACCGAACACCCAGAAAGAGTGTTAGCATTCATGTATGTGTCCTCTGGAGCACAGGCCACCGTGTTTAGCCAGGGTTTATCAATTAAATAGAGAGGTTCCTAAGCAGCCACTCTTAGATGCGCTGGTATTTGGCCTTTGTCAGGGAGCAGTCAGAGAGGCTGGAGAACAAGCACATGAAAACTGCAGCATCAGTCACATGGGATGCAGGCAGATTGGTTAGTCACTAACAGTTAACATAAAGGGATCAGCAGGTATCTCGATCCAAAATATTTTTCCCATCTGCCCAGGGAGTCAATGTTTTTCTCCCATCATAGAGAAGGGTGCAGAAATTTTCCAGCAAAAAAAGAGGGGTAGAAAGGAAGTCAGGTCTTTGAAAGCAGCTTTCTTCTCCTTCCAGCTCTCTCTACTCACAGTGTAGACGGTGTCATGAGGGTTTTTTCTTCTCTGCTGTAAAACAAATGAAGAAAGTTGCCCAGGTGTTGCACTCCCAGCCTCCCCCACCACCTTATATGTGCATGGGCACTTGCTCTGGCACAGCTACAGCCCTAGGGACAGGCTGTGACCATTACAGCCCATCTTGCCTCCACCCACAAGGCTCTGTTAAGACAACCTGTTCTCTGGAAAATTAATCTAATTTTAATAATTGATAAAACTTAGCTCTTCTCTGTTTAATCCCTACAGCTGTCACCTGCAGGCAAGCCCTACATGCTGATGCAGAAGATTTCCCATCCCTTTTCCTTTGAAACTGTTGGGCTCTGCAGCAGAAACAGTTGTTTTGGCTGCTGATTTACTTTGTTGGCACTTGTTTGGCGGCATCATGTGCACCGAGCTCTCGTGAAACACCCACTCCTGCCTTGCCTGCTCCACATCCGCCCCGAGGCTGGGTGTCACTTCCTATTCTGGGTGGCTGCAAGCTCTCAGCAAAGCGACGGAGGGGCTGCGAGGGGCAAAGATCAAAGGGGAGGGGGGAAGATTTACACTCTCGTCCCCGCCACGCTACCAGCCTCCTGAATTACAACACAGATTTTGTCGTTCCCTCTCCAGGAAAGCACTTGTGCGTAGCAAACACACGATGACTGCCTGCATGTCTAAACAGCGGTTAGACATGAGAAGGAAGGAACCAGTTTAAAAGAAAAAAGTTTCATGTGTGGAAAGAAGTTACCTGGTGTCTCCCGCCCAGCTCAGGGTCTCCACCTCGCTTTGCCCCCAGAACATCATATTCATCTCTCTGTCCACGTGACAGTTTCTGAAACAAGAAAGCAAGAAGCAGTGATGGACATTAGGATCATAAGAAAATAGATCTCAACTTAACGCATGGAAAGAAACGGAACCCAGCTTGGTGTCCACCTTCATGAGTACTGTAACTGAGCTAAACATCTTTACCCCTTAATGCAACAAAGATGTCTATGAATAAGTCACAGAAATGACAGAGTGGTCTGTGCAGCACAAAACTGCAAGCCATTGCATCAAGAACCTTTCTTAAGTAGAAATAAGCTGAAAATGAGAGCATGAGGGGGAGGGACTCTGACTTGTGTGTTTTCTTTCCTAGTGGGTGAAGATCCAGAAGCTTGATTTTTTTTCTTGTAGAGCAGCTCATCTAAACTTACATCAAAAAGCTGCAGAAATTTTATGCCCAACACAGCTGGGATAGGTTACCTTGGAAGAGGGCAAAGGAGAGATTTCAGGTCAGAATAACACAGCTGACAGAGTGCTACCTGAAAGGTGACAGGCAACACTTCTTAAACTGATGTTCATACATGACACAGTTAAACAGTAGAACTCATCACAGGATGTGATTCTGGTCAAAAGTGTGAGAGAAAAAACATTAAAATACAACTAGACACAGCAAAAATAGCTAGAGGTCATGCTGTCATGAATGAGCAATTTAGCTAGGAAGGACAGACAGGATCTTATCTCTGTCCTCTTTCACTGCTCAAAGAGCCATCTGAGCTGGCTGTGCTCAGGGCACAGCGGAAGGATGACAACAGGTCTCGCTGCAGGGCAACAGGAAGGCTACAGGCTGGAGACAGCCGGGCTGTGAGGACTCAGCCTCCACACACGTGATGATACAAGAGCTACAGGCACCCAAAGGTGACAACACAGCATTCCTGGGCATGTGCCCTTTCTCCAGCCCACATCAAATAACATTGGCAACAGGGGTGGGGTCGAGCCCGTGAGCCGCCCAAGGATCAGCGATCAGTGAGAGCAGCAACCAACTGCTGAGGGCCAGGTGAGGAACTAGGCTCTGCACATCATCTGTAACAGTCCGGTGGCTGTGCACACACACACACACACACACACACACACACACACACACAGAGCTGTCGCAGGCATGTTACATGGTGCAGCACACTGAGCACTGCCTCTGAAACACTCTGGGTTCATGGTGTTTCTTCAGCTCGGTGGATCAAATCAGGAACCTACTGCCCATATACCTTTCTAGCATCCAGCCAGACAAATGCAAACAGACGCTGCCCTTTTATCCATAGAAGCGCTGTGCTGCACATGTAGGTATAGCACTTTCAGGAGCTGGGCCATCCAAAGTTTTTCTGATCCACAGATAATTCAGTGTCTATAAGTGCCCCAAAACGTCTGTCTGGGTAGCAGATGTGAAAACAAACAAAAAACCAGTAGTTACTTACGTTATACACATCATCCTGGCCTGGTTGCAGCTGTGGTTCAGAGGCCTGGCTAAGCTGGAAGAGAGACCATATCATGAGTAGAGAGACACTAAGATATTTATGAGCAGTTAATTCTCTCAGTTTGGCCTGAAATCCAAACTTTCAGAAAAAAAGGGCAGGTTTGCGTCAGAGAGCAGTGTTCTTGTCCTTTCAAGAAACAGTGTCAAACTACATTCTGTATTGCTTTAACCTGCTTGAGTTACTATCATATGTTAAAAATCTTCATTAAAAACAACTTTCTAGATAGGTTTGGTTTTAGGCATAGGATAAACTTGACTTTTCTTTTTTAAAAATCATATATGTAGTAATTACAAGTTTCTTCATGAAAGTGCCGTTATTGCCACTGAATCTTTGGTGGGGTCAGTAATTTTACCAAGCATCTCACCCATGGTTCTTGCAGCAAAACCTAAATGTTCACATGCATTGTCCATGTGGCCCACAGATAAAAAGCTCACAACAGAGACAAGACTGTGCCCTTACAAAAGCCTCCATATGCAATTCCTTTGGCCAGGAGGTGAGGGGAGAGATATGACACAGTTTGGAAGACTTATAAAGAAGCCCTAGGGTTTGAGATAAGACAGGGGCTCCTCGGAAAATGCCCCGCCAGCTTCTTGGTGCTTTATGGCGGTGTTTTAGCTGCAGCCCTCTGCTGCTGTCAGCTGTGAGGCTTTGGCGTAACCGCAGGCATGGCTTTCCCCTTCCTTCTGCCGCCTTCCCTCGTGCAGCAGGTTACTTGCTGCAACTGAGTGCTGGGCATGGCACCAGCAGACAGCAAGTGCTCCCCGACCCGAGGAGCCATTTCCAGCTCCTGCTCTGCCCCTGCAGGGAGCCCCAGTGGGAGAAACCGCACCAGTTCCTGCCCCGCCGCAGCACGCTGAAGACACGCTCTGGGTGGGGGGGGCAAAGCGGCTGGCGAGCGTGCCACAGCAGCTCCTAGTGCCAGGCTCACACTCCTCGGATGCTTTGCTGAGCCCTCCTCAGCTGCAGCATGCCTGCCCGCCACTGAGCAAGGTGCCCAGCTCCTGTGGGCGGGGACAGGCCCACGCTGTGTGTCCCAGCAGCTCATCCCTTGAGCAGTCTCAAAGACTTGCAGTCCCAGAGCAGCGCTGTCATCTGCAGTCAGGATTTACACTGGCAACAAAAAAAGATTTCTCCTCCACCATTACCAGGTTCTGCTCGTTTCCTCCAGAATCTATCCCTCCCTCTAGGTTCAGCACTGGCTTTGCAGCCCTGAGAAACCATCCCACCGCAGAGCCAGAGGGGCACCAGCAGCAGCACAACATCACCTTGTCAGGGCTCCTGCTGGTGATCTCAGGGAGGCTGGGACAGATGTGTAGGCAGCGGCCACAAAACCTTTTGGCCTGCTTAGGCTTGGCTGAAAGCACCACTGCACTGCAGTGCCCTGTCCAGGGAGAAGCACAATGCTCCACTCCTGTGATTAGCAGAGCTCTCAGGGCACCTGCATGTCTGGAAATGTACGTGCCTCTGTCGCACCATGTTAGCTGCTTCCGTGCAAGTGCACCAAAGCCAGCATGTGTCTCCCTAGATGCTGAACATCAAGTAATTTGTGTCTGTCCCAACCCCCTGACTCTCCTGTGGTTGTTGGGTTATATCATTTGCATAATCACACCCATTCTAGCAAAAATGTCTGCCCTCTTGAGACCTTTTAATATATCCTTCACAGGCTTGGCATTTATCTTTAATTTTCTGTATATCCCCTCCTCTGTTTTCAATGACAAGGCAGCAGAAGAAACCACATCACTGTTGATCAGGCATTTCCCAGCTACAATACCCAGAATCTCTGACAGCATCCATAACTGTAGCATCAAAACACTCTCATATATGCTCTTCACCTCCATACATGAGCCCTCAGAAAGAACTCCTGCAGGCTGCTCAGATTGGCACCAGAAAAGGAGGAAAATTTTAAAAAAAAAAAAAACAACAAACCAAAAAGTCTTAATCTAAGAGGCATGCTTCCTTTCCACCTCCACCTTGCAGCTAAGCCCAGCTTCATTACAGCACCAAAGCCAAATGCATCCGTGTTTGGATAGACTGACCTTTGCTTTCACAAAAAGGGCTGTCACGACGACTGCGTAAATGAAGAGAAAGCCATCCAGTAAGTAGCAGAGTCTTGGGTCTGTCAGTCCAAGAACTGTTGCAGCATCTGTACAGAAACATCAGATACATCAACAACCAAGGCCATTTGTGTCACTGTGTGCTCAACAGCATAACTGTGGCAGTGCTGCATGGCGCTTCTTGAAAATATAGCCAGTGTGAGGGCAAGTCTATCCATGTGCAAAGGAGATGGAAATCTGAATAAGAATCATGGGATTACTTAGGTCAGAAGGGACCACTGCAGGTCCTCTCTAAATAGGGTCAGTTAGACGAGGCTGTCCAGGACCTCAGCCAGCTGAGTCGGAGTTTCTCCAGGGATGGAAATGTTTGCAACCTCCCTCAACCAACACAGGACATTTTACCCAGAGTTTACCACCTGCAGAGCCCAGGCTCTTGATCCCTGTGGCACAGGTCAAGGAGCAAGCACAGGCTCTGCCTTGACCAAGGATTACTAACACTACAGTTACTGCAAGAAAGCCTCACACACAGCATGTATTTTCTGGGAAAACCCAGCAGAATCTCCTGCAGGGATTCATTAGTAGGTCTGGTTAGGAATTCCTTCATCAACTAAAACTTTTCTGTGTGTGAGAAAATACATCCATTTGGACAACATTTTGGGGAAGGGCTTCTCAGGACAAAGTTTTGTGTTAAATGTAAAGAAGGATTGACACTACCCTTTATTCAGAAGAAGAATTTGAGAATTTATCTCCTGTATCCCAGGTTATATATTGTAACCATAAAGCTACAGTGTCTTCTCTGTGACTGTTCTCTTGGGCTCCCAGTTTGGGGATGCTGAAGGCCATTAATCATGAGAAGGGAACAATGGGCAGGAGAGACAGACTTTTAGCCCCAGATGTCAAGACATGTCCATGAGATACCCTGATGTGGTTTTGGTTTGAGAGGAAGGTCTTAAATCTGAATTCCCATCACAGGAACCTCAACTGGCTGCCTGTTGTTGGATGGATCGCCCCCAGAAGATTTTTTTTTTTCATTGTTTTTTAAAAGAAGTGTTAAAACTCTTCTGAGGGACAAAAATCTACTTCTACCCTAATTGAGAGCTCAATAAAATTATTACTCAGAAGATGTTGATATTTATTTCCTAACCAACACATATGTTTATACTATGACAAGCAGGGCACAGGGGTATTGTTGGGTTTGGGCAGGTAAAACTGATGAAACTGCCCCGTATCAGTTCGTAAACATGTAGTAAGTTTGAAAATGTAGCTTAAAAAAAAAAAAATCAAAACCATTCAGGTCAAAAAGCCTAAGTAACTATAGATCCAATATGCAGCTTCGGGTCTTCCCCAAAAGAAAAGCTGTATTGCAGTTATTAAAAAAAAAAAAAAATATATTAAAAAAAAATCACTTGAAAATTAATCTGCAACGTGCTTTGTACAAAGAATTGAAGGGAGTTCAAAAGAAAAAGACAAGAATGATCAAGAGCCTGTGAAGCCCTTCAATGAAGACAAATTGAAAAGAATTGGTATGATTCACCTCCTTCCTAAGGTGAACAAAGTATGGCAATTCTTATTAACCACATGTGACGCGGGGTAGTGGAACCACTCGGCGCAGTGCTGCAAGGTGCTGAGTTACTCCAGTGCTGACACTGAGACCATTCTGTGTGTTGAGGTCTCTCCGTAGCCCATTGGGCCATGCTGATGATTTTACTAGAAGAAATTTGCAGCTGACATTCAGGCAGTAACACAGTCACCACCATGAGGAAGTCTCCTTGGCAGAAATAGTTAACGACGATGGCCTATTGCACTGCTCAAGTGTGCAGTTTGTATAAAGCATGACTGAAAAGCTGTGCCTGGAGACTAGGTAATGTAATTGTAAATTCTCAAGCAGATGATGATACAATCCCTGTTCCCACTGAGAGCCCAACAGCCAGAAAAAAAACCCACATTTCCAAACAGTAGTTTCATCACCTTGTCTGAACTTGGAGCTTGCATTCATTTTTTTGAAAATCATGTGTTTAGAAATAAATTAAGATTTTAGGATCCTACATGGTTTTCCTTCTTCCCCTCCTTTTTCTACTGTTTTAAAAATAAGGTTCAAAGCACTTTATAAACAATAACCTTCACCACATTTTTTTAGGATTATAAAACCTCTTATACATAGGGTAAATAGACACAGAGAGATTAAGTTATTTGACCAACACTGTATATTAAACCAACAAACAAGCTGAAATTAGCTTCCTAGAGTTTTTCTTCTAAACAGTTACAGGACAATATTTTACACCAGAGTTGGTTCAACACAAAACAAACTTGAATCACATCAGACTTGGTGGCTAAAATGCAGCATCTAGAGGCAATTTGTTTCTAGCAGTAATTTAGCTCCTTCTGTGTAAATGCAGCAGTCTGCCCCAGCACGCCCTGGACTCGAGCTGGATATGTTCAGAAGCAGTGCGGGGTTTTCCAGCGCTGGGCCCAGATCAGAAATACAACCTGAGGAAGGTGAGCAGCCCAGCACAGAGCCAGCCAGAGCGAGGAAGCCCGGGGATATCTGAGATGCTGCTGAAGGCGGCTTTGAGGATCCTGGCCCTGACTCTCCCCTTTCCGTACCAAAGCAGGGCATGTTCACACTGTTATCTCAAGTCCAATATTTCTCCAGCACTAATAAACTCCCCAGACCAGGAGGAGCTCGAGCAGGAGTCATAGAGGACTATGGAAGAGAAGTCAAGAGTGCAGGAGACTTGGCTGTAGCTCTGTGTCAGCCATGGTCAACCTTGGCTGACACTGTGGAGCTGCCCAAGTGCCTACACAGTGCTTATCTGGGGCAGCCTGGCCTCTGGCTCCCCAGGTAATGGATTAAAGTTCAAGGAGGGGAATCCTCCTAGACATAGTCTGGCAGTGATAATTTCTGGAAAAATAAGTATTGAGACAATGATAAAGTCCAATGTTTAGAAACAAACCAAGAAAATTAGTTCATGTTTTTTCCTTTCTATGTTTTATTTCCATTTTTTTTTTAAAAAAAAAAAAAAAAAAGGTACAAACCACTTTCTAAATAATAACCTTTGCAACAGCTTTCTGGATTAAAAAGAAAGAGAAAAAGACAAAAGATACAAAGCCTATTGAAACAAAGGTCAAAGAGATATGAAGCATAATGAGCAAGTGGCAGTTAAAAGTGAGCATCCATTCATGTGAACAGGATCAGTACAGGGTTTTTAATCGCTAGAGGAGGGCTTACTGCCTCTTCAATATTTGCACAACACACACAAACAGAAAGCCAGTCCCTTAGGCACCGCCAGCATGTAGTTTCTGCCCCTCATCAGCACTGAGCTGTCGTCTGGGGGGCTGAGGCCAAGGTCGCACCACTGCAGTGGATGGGCTGATGATGGGAACAGGGCAGAGCCAAGCCTGCCAGGCTTGAGGGAGCAGTCGTGCTCAGCTGCCTCAGGCCAAGTAAAGCTCAAATAATAAACATTTCGCTAATTCCCACTCTGTTAACCTTACAGATTACCCAGTGCCTGCCATGAGCTGCACAGCATCTTTTCAATATTCATATACCTGTGTTTTACCAATCTGAATTTCAGCAGTCCAATAAAATATGGAAGGGTTTTAAAACAAGATGTCTAAGTGCAGGCACGTGTCATGGCTAATGTCAAGCCACAGGCCAGCGGGGAATACAGTTACATTGCATTTTAAATGATGTCAAGCTTACTGCTTAAAGGTGGCTCAGACAAACAGCATCTCTCTCTCCAGGCATCAAAATGGAGTTGAGTCACAAGTTGACATCTAGGTACACAAATACACAAGGGCTTAAGGATGAGGTCAAAGCAGTGCTCTTGCTCAGGAGGGAAGCAAGCTCTGACAGAATAACAATTAGAAAGTTTGCACTTACTCTTGCTCACCATGTGCTCCTACATAAGTAGCTGCAGAGTTAGATCTCCCACTGCATGGCGAGGATGACAACATAGACCACCCGTTAAGTGTTAAGTGAAAACAGAAACAAACTATGCACCTTACAGCATTAGGTGATTACCGGGTCTTTTAGGAGCTTGTACAGGAGAAGCTGTGGAAAGCTTTGTACAAGGAGCTGACACAGGCTGAGTAAGGACTGGCAAAGCCACAGCCGATGAGGCAGAAGGAAAGGAGACGTGCTGCATTTCACGACAAGGTTGCCAGCCCTTCTCAGTCCCAAACCCCATGTGTGCCTGCCACCACCTTTAGGACTCTTTCCCAACCTGCACTTCTGTTGGGAAGAAACTTCTCAGCACCTCCTCCTTCCTAAACCCTGGACTTTTGTTCCCCTCTTCTTATCTCCACCTATCCAGCGATGCAGCCCTGCCTTCTACACCAGGCTCTCTCTCAGGCCACTGCAGGTGGGTGCTCACACACACCTGGACCCCAGGCTGTCACACATCCCCTGACCTGCTCCACACTCACGTCCCCCAGCAGCACTGCCAGTGCCCCCACAACCACCCCCTGCAGCCTTTTACTTTTTAAAGGAAGGGGGGAGAGGGGAGAAAAAAAAAAAGGGGGAGACATTCACATCAACTGCTAGTGACAAGCCAGTGAGAAAAAACCCTCTACCAACAGTGTGAGAGCAACCCCGGTAGCCGGAGGAAGCCTGGGGGCTGGCGAGGGAGGCCATGCTGCAGGCGCTCGCCTCGGGAGCGCTGCGTGGCAGCCCGTCGTGCACGCGGTGTGGTTTTGGGGAGCGGTTTCAACCCCCCAGCTCAGGCCCAGCCCCAGCTTCCTGCATGTGTCCGTGGGTTTATCTCCAGCCACCTGCCCACCGGCTGCCTGCACGTGCTGCTCACCACTCCCCTGCTTCAGGCTCGGAGGCAGCCAAGGAGTCCCAAAAGCAACGTCCAGACTCGTCTGCTCCGCTCCAAAACACGGCACAATCGGTGGATGCTGCACCCTGAGGCCTCCCGGGGCCCGGTTTACAGGCTTGGTACCCACTGTTGGCTCAGTGCAGCCAGTCCCAACAGGGATCTGCTGAAGCGAAATCACTGGACCACTGCCTGGACCCTTGAGACATGCCAGTGATTTTTTTTTTTAATGGGATTTTACCCCTCCAAAGTTTTTCGTTTGCATCTGGATTGAGTAAGACTACAATTCCTGGTAACAGTTTAAGAAATACAGACTGTAAAAGCTGAACTACTTGTAAAATCAGATCACATATGTCCACCATAAAAATTTCTCTCTCCCATGGCCCTCATTAAATGATTCATTTAAGAATTTTAATTTAGGGGTTACCAAAATTCAGTAACATGGTTATAAATGAAGAGTTTTATCTTCCCTAAAACAGAGTTTCTCAGTGAAGCCCATGAAAACCAACCCCAGCACAAGAGATTTATTGATGCAACCACAGTTATGTTGAAGGGTGTTTAAAGGCAGAAACTGTTGTGCCTTCTCCCAGCAACCGACAGCTGCCACAGCTACACCTTGGGGCAACGCAGTCAGCATTTCTCAGACACCACCATCCTCCACCAGAGTGATCTGAGGGACTCACAGTTGCTACATGCAATTCACCTCATGTTTACCCCTCACCTTCCCAAAACCTTTTGCTGCAGGTTTGTGTTTCCAGAGTCCTCCGGGGCACAGACTTGCACAGCAACGGGTGCTACCACCACCACACCACACACCAGGCACCCATCAGATTTTCTTTATAGAGGTCGAACGCAAGGAGAGGCCAGGCAGGACGGATCTTGCTTTGCTGCCACTGTCGGAAAACAAGATGTTGAACCCAAGACAGCTGCCCAGGCTCAGTGCAGAAAGGGAAGAGAGACAAGCACCCCGCACAATGCTTCACTTGAAGGGTATACAGGCTTCATCTGAAGAGACAGCCCAGACTAAGTGCCTAAAAGTTAGCCACCTCAAATTATGAATGATAATCCTGTTCATAAGGAACACATCTATCCTGGGTTTTATTTATTTATTTATATTTATATAATTTTTACTCATAGATACAAATAATAAACAAACCTAGGACTCTCCAAGACTGAAGAAGCAGAGGCCAAATCCTCCTTCCCTTGCAGAAGAAGCTCCTCCATGCCATTGTTTGGGCACATCAGAGGAAAAAATCTGAGCAAAAACAACTGAGAGAAGAAAAGGCCTGTATTACACCGGGCATGGTGTATTAACAGGTCTGATCTGCATGGTAGCCAGTTAACAGAAGTGAGCGAAGTGAAAGGTGTCCCTTGCATCAAACCAAGTATGTGAAGTCAGGAAGTTTCTCCCTTTATCTGGAAACTAAAGAAAGTCTTGATGATCATTAAATTATATTAAGATTACAGGGCCAAGTAACACTTTCAACATAAAACCTTCCCACTACCACATCTGCAAAACGAAGACACCCAGGGAAAGCCAGCAGGCTCTTAACACAGAAAGATACCATAACCCCACCACAGCAAAACGCCATTGAGTTTGCTGCCTGAAAATATTTCCAGGTTTCTCTTTTTATACAAGCCACTTGCCCTCGCAAAAAAATTATTATAAAAGCTAAAATTTAGAACTACTGCTGTTTTGTTTTTCTCACCATCAGTTCTTTTAGCACTGAGGAAGACTCTTCTATTTGTTATCATCACATATTTATGAAACACAACAAGGCCAAAAGCACAGCTCGTGCCCATGAAGTTCAACATTATGGTTTGCTGTTGTCCTCAGCTTCAAAACCAAGGAGCAAACTGCTGATATGATCAGGATTCATGTTACAATACCAGATGTTAGGCAGCCAAAATAATTACATTTTAGAAAGGAAAGAATGTCAGGTCGTTAACTTTTTTATGCCAAAGCATATTAACACTGTGGAAACATGAGATCAAGTTAAGGTGATTTAGGATCCTTATGAGCTCTTTATAATCCTTCTAGGATCTCTTTCAGAGAGGCACCATCACAAGTTCAAATAATGCAGGTTTCCTTCAGATTTATTTGGGGAGAAATCAATTCAAACAGGTGAAAAGATTGTAATGCTACAAGGGCCAAACATTTTCTAGCATATCATGGAATAAAGACTAATAAAAATTCCACGGTACTGTAACAGAAGCAAAACAGCAACATCTCCAATAGCTGTTTGATTTGTGGAAAGAGGACCCAGTGTGTGCAGAAGACAATAAATGGTCTAACTTTCCAGTCTGAAGGTGAAGAAGATTAACTTTGATTATATCATTAAATAAGGCAAACTTTCGCCCTCCAAATCCCTCCAGAGCCTCGTCAGAAACAGAAGGGAGGGGAGTGCCTTGCTCATCTCTGGAAGGGGACTCCTCACTTCACCAAAACAGTCAGTCATTCTCAGAAAAAGCAACTGCTTTCACTTCTCAGTTTTGCAAGAACTTGGTGCAAAGGGCTTTCCTGAAGCAAACGTGCTGTTGCCTCCTAGAGACAGCAAACCATGCATAGGGCAATTGCAGAACCTGGATATCCAACAAGCTCAGGAGACAGACACAAGCCAAGCAGCCTTCAGCCTTTGTAGGGGTTTCAGATTCGACATGTGCTTTTACTAGACCCATCTTCATCAGGAGTAGCAGAAGTTTGATCTATTTAATGCAAAAGCTGTTCCCTGCTGTAAATTTTCTATTGTCTAATCCAATCTTGTGTTAAGTGTCTCAAGAGGCAAGACTTATTCAAATGGTTGTTTCTAGGTCACTTACCCCTTCCCATCTCCTACAAATTCTGTCTGTGCATCCCACAACAGTAACTCACCCCAGACTGATTTACTATCAGGTGGCCTTTCCACATTGAGCTGAGTGACCCGATGCACATGATCAAGGACTACTTAAAAGAATTCAGTCTACACATCTCAGTTCACTGGGAATCCCAAAGTGACTACATGCCACAAGGCTGAAGAAAGAGACACTTAAGTCAGACACACGATGCTGTTGATTGCAATCAGATGTGTTTGTTCAGTGAGCACCTCACTGACATGGCAGACGTTTCCCTAGCACTTTAAACTAGCACTTTTAAGTTAGACTTTACAAAAAGCAGTTATAGTATGATTATGCTAAACAGCTTGCAGCTAGCTTGCTGCCGATGGCTCCAGTAAATACACTGGTAACTTGAAGAACGTTCCCAACTGGGAGATTTTAAGGGATTCCCCACTCCCTTTTATCCTAGTTTCAGACTTCCAAAAGTCATTAAGCTTATGCTTATCACTACGGGTGGGAAATGGCTTTCTACTAGCTGTAATAAAGCCATAAAGTAACAGAAATATCTGTGCACAAAGTATTCAGAGTCAGTCAGCAAACACAGACCTATCAGTGAATTTTTTTCTTGTCTCAGTGCTGGGCCGGGGGACGGGACTACTCTGATTTCACAGCTCACATCAAACTAAAAACCCAGAGATACACAAGCCCAACAAGAGACTTAACAAGGCTGTTTCAGACTGAGCTCAATTGCAACTCTCCCAATTAGCTGCAAACAGAGAAGAAAAGTAGCAAACTTTTCCATCACAATAATGCAGGCTAAGAATGGAGGTGCTGGAGGGAGAGTTGCAGCTACAAGGTTATTTATTTACAGATGTAAGTCACCCCACAGGCAATTCCTTGTGTTGCAGCCAACATGGACCAAAGCAGCGACACAGGAGCCGTCCTTGATGTACGGTCAAAGCCATGACTGTACACTCATCACAGGTAATGCTACTGGGATGAAAACAGTTTTCCTTTCCTTTCTCCAAGATCAATTTCCATCTAAGCTCACTGACAGCACCAGATCTAACCTGTGCCAAAAGAGCCAGCATCAGGAAGGGCACCAAACCTCCAATAATGAAAGCCAGCCAATTTAAAAGTTAAATTAGCAATGTTTTGCAAAGCCGAGGTGGCCATCACACATTTCTCCTATAATGTTTTTCAGCAGATAAATATAATGTCTGAATCATAAGGAGGGTAGACATATGCAAAGCCACAGAAATGCTGTGAGATTTACTTTAGCTCATCCAGCAGGACAACTGAGAGCAAGCTGTTTTAAGACTTGCAGTCTCAAAATATTTTCATTGCGGTTTCTGTATAGACATCCATTTGCAAGAAGGCTTCCGAAGGTGAAGAAATTACTAGCGGAGCTTGGTGTCAAGCAGAGAAACAGTTAAATTATCTTACAGAGGCAGTGGCAGCCTCAGGTTATCAGGCAGGAAGAAGGTTATACCGGCCCCAACGGCTGAGGCTCCCTATATTGTAGTAGCTACACACACCAGGGAGGAAGGGAGAGGTTTCAGAGCAGGCCTTCCATCCCCTGTTGCTGACCCACTTAATGGAGAGCCATTGGTGTCATGTCCTGCCTCTGCTAGGAGACACACGGACAAAACAAACAGGCAACAGCAGTTACATACCAAGTAAAGAAAAAGGTTGATGAAGGATTTGGTGTAATATTAATTCCCTGCATATTCTCTTTGCAGCGTTGCTTGCCAAGGCTTAACACCACCATCAGGGGATATTCCACTCTGAAAACAGCACTCAACATGAAGCATTTCACAGGCCTCATAAAAAAGAGCCAATGGACAAGCTATCACAAAATGGAAATTTCACAACAAACCTTGCCTGGGTCCTTGACGGAGCCCTTCAGCAAAGGGTCTCTGAACAAACCTTAACTCTGCGGACCCTCACAAATTCCCCTTGAGAAAAGAAGGAATTGCTTCTTCCACCTCTGAAATTATCTTTCTCTAAGTTGGGAGTGTTCACATTTTCATAGCATGTAGCAGCTATACAGCTAAAATTTTATGGCAAAGTAAAACACTGTTGAAGGGTTTAGTCATGGATCTGCAAGTGAGGCACAGGGGCAATGCTTTATGTCCCCATTAACACCTCACTGCTGTGGCCTGTGGCTGGTATGCCTCTATTGCTACATTTTAATACAAGCCACTGGAGGGACTACACCCAATTTTAGAAAACCTTATCTCAGATTGCATTACAGGATAAGAAAAAAAAAAAAAGTCTGTATTTTGAGACATACCTTCTCATACATAGGAAGGAAATAGCAAATATGAAGAGCCTATCCTAGATTTTCACTGAATTAAGGATTGTTCCAAAACAAAGGAAAGTGTGTGTAAGGAAAATAGGAGGAAAGAATTTCCTTATCATTAATGACTTTATGCAATACCTTTATTTTGCCACCGATAAGAATAACGGAAGTAATAATTTAACGCAAAATTACTGAAGTGTTCTCAAAATCTCAGACACTAGGAGTTAGTACCTTCTTAATTGCTTCTCTATGAAGAGACAGACTTGCAGAAAAAGCAAAACAAGAAAAAGGACCCCAAGCTCTCATCACAAAGAAAATTTCCTGTACATTTACTGAGTTCAAACCTTCCTATATCAGTGCTTGTGACTGCAAGTAAATTATGCTTTACCCATATCTACAGTGCATGCAACTAATATTAAAATCAAGTTAATTCCACTACACCATAGATACATTAAAATTATCTCTACATCACCACTAACAGATGAGAAGTGTTAACAGAGGTATCAAACTACTTTTGCAAATATTAAGTCTCCAGCCATGACTGATAGCTATTCTGTTAATTTCTATTGTATTAACCATGTTTTTTCCAATTGTTCATTGGCCAAAAAAACTACTATGCTGAAAGGTAATATGAGAGCTTCCAAGCAAAGCTATCCAAAATTAGTAAGAACGACAAATCTAAGAATATAATGGTACAGGGTTAGGAAAAAAAAAAAAAATCACAATTTCTGTTGTTGATGTATATATAATATGGGTATTAAACCAGCATTTTTTGTAAAGCAGAAAATCCTCAGCATTGTAGGCTTTCTAGAAAAGCTTTTTTTTTTTTTTTTTCTTTTCAGTTTTAAATTTTTCAGTGTTCTATGTTGTTGACAGCCCAGGTAACTGCTCTGTATTTAAGCTTACATTGCAGACCTATTAATAACATTATTTTCCAAAAGAGGCTCAACTTCAGAGTTCATTTGATAGTGATACTTACAGACAAGGTTGCATAAAGCTATAATAACCCATGGCAATGCTCTAGGTCAGCTTTCTGAAAAGCATAGGCCAAATTCTGCACTCCCTCTAATCCAGGAAATCATAGATTCTTGCAAGCATTTAATGACAAAGCGACCGGCTCATGTTCTGCATGCTGAAAAGATGATAGGAAGACGACAGAAATGCGCTAAAGACCCTGAGATTTCATATAGTTCTTGAATATGCTGGTTTCAGAGGTGCAGAGGAAGAAAGTATTTGAACAGTAACACATTGGGATTTTTGCAGATCTTCTCTGTAAAGGGAAAAAAATGGCAATATTCTAGTGTAACAGTCAATCCAGCAGAACGAGTACTAGAGTTTGATATCAATCCACCAAAACGAACACTGCAGGATCTATTATTTTTATACTGTCAAGTACAGATGACGATAGAGATGGAATTTCAGAGGCTGATGTGTATTTGCATTAAACCAAGAACAACCTGAATTATAGACACATAAAGTTAGCACAAGGGGGG
>NW_020799091.1:112381214-112434590 GCF_003259725.1 Athene cunicularia
ACATCCATTTGCAAGAAGGCTTCCGAAGGTGAAGAAATTACTAGCGGAGCTTGGTGTCAAGCAGAGAAACAGTTAAATTATCTTACAGAGGCAGTGGCAGCCTCAGGTTATCAGGCAGGAAGAAGGTTATACCGGCCCCAACGGCTGAGGCTCCCTATATTGTAGTAGCTACACACACCAGGGAGGAAGGGAGAGGTTTCAGAGCAGGCCTTCCATCCCCTGTTGCTGACCCACTTAATGGAGAGCCATTGGTGTCATGTCCTGCCTCTGCTAGGAGACACACGGACAAAACAAACAGGCAACAGCAGTTACATACCAAGTAAAGAAAAAGGTTGATGAAGGATTTGGTGTAATATTAATTCCCTGCATATTCTCTTTGCAGCGTTGCTTGCCAAGGCTTAACACCACCATCAGGGGATATTCCACTCTGAAAACAGCACTCAACATGAAGCATTTCACAGGCCTCATAAAAAAGAGCCAATGGACAAGCTATCACAAAATGGAAATTTCACAACAAACCTTGCCTGGGTCCTTGACGGAGCCCTTCAGCAAAGGGTCTCTGAACAAACCTTAACTCTGCGGACCCTCACAAATTCCCCTTGAGAAAAGAAGGAATTGCTTCTTCCACCTCTGAAATTATCTTTCTCTAAGTTGGGAGTGTTCACATTTTCATAGCATGTAGCAGCTATACAGCTAAAATTTTATGGCAAAGTAAAACACTGTTGAAGGGTTTAGTCATGGATCTGCAAGTGAGGCACAGGGGCAATGCTTTATGTCCCCATTAACACCTCACTGCTGTGGCCTGTGGCTGG
Organism: Athene cunicularia; assembly: GCF_003259725.1. NCBI lineage: Eukaryota > Metazoa > Chordata > Aves > Strigiformes > Strigidae > Athene > Athene cunicularia. The sequence continues at coordinate 112,382,027 of NW_020799091.1, forward strand.
TATGCCTCTATTGCTACATTTTAATACAAGCCACTGGAGGGACTACACCCAATTTTAGAAAACCTTATCTCAGATTGCATTACAGGATAAGAAAAAAAAAAAAAGTCTGTATTTTGAGACATACCTTCTCATACATAGGAAGGAAATAGCAAATATGAAGAGCCTATCCTAGATTTTCACTGAATTAAGGATTGTTCCAAAACAAAGGAAAGTGTGTGTAAGGAAAATGGGGGGGGGGGAGGGAAGGCTATTGAAATCACTCATCATACTAATTTGTATTCTGTGTTTTATATCCCCAGATGCTTTGCCTCCTCTCTCCCTACATTTTTATTCCTACAATGTAAAAAACAAAAAATCCAGCGTCTCTGAACACACCTTATTCTATCCTCACATCCCTGCAGGTCATGCAGTGCCAGCCTTGCCCCGAGGTGGTACGTGCTGTGGGTGCCCATCAGCCAGCCAGCGGCTGTCCAAACCAAACAGGTCCCTGCTGAGCTCGTGCTGCTGCCACACAGTTTCTCCCTCCATCCAGCCATCAGTTCTCATGAAAGCTGAAGAAACTTAGTTGCCTACTGAAACCTTAACCCCTCTGTTAAATTTAGTGGAAAAGGGCCAACTGATACAGTGACTGCGTAAGGTTGATCTCATTAGGAAACACGGCCGATCACGCGCATATCGCTATAAGCTACCATGCTGATCTTATTTGTGAAGTTTAGTACGTGTACACTGCGCTTTGTAAATCATGTTGAAGCAGAGAAGACCTTTTCTGAAAAGCTCTGCCTAGATCATGTAAATCAGTATAAGGAACCTGCAAAGGTGAGCTACCATCAGCGGTTTAAACTGATTTTGTCAACAGCACTGAATTTACCCTATTATTTTTTTCTTTGAGATTTTTAATGAAAAGATTTTCCAGAAACACTATCCACAGAAATCCCTCCTTGTTGTTTATGTCTGGATTTTGTTTTGTTTTCCTGGAGGAATGTACAGCTATTTCTAGAGCATTTAGATTCCTTGTATTTATTCCTTGTGTCTTAATGCAGACAAGTAGCTCTCACCCGCTTACCAGATACAGTTCACAGAACAATCCTGTTCATACCTTCGAGTTTTAGAGCAAATATCTGAAACGGCCACTTAAGATGGGCCATTGTGTTCTCTCTAATTTTTCCCCGCTCCAACTAATTTTGTAAGTGTACTTTTGACATCACTATCACTGCACTGATCTAATTGCTTGTCAATCTCATAAAACATGTTTCTTTTAAGGTTTTAATGCTTCTTCTAAAATGGATGAAAATTTTCAAATTATATTTACTTTAAACACCCCCTCTCTTCCCACAAAAAGCCTTATCAGGAAGCCTCTGAGATGTGCAGACAGATAAAAAGACTGCCTGGAAACTGCATTTGTTTACTTTCTATGTGCAGCCGAGATGAAGTTAGAATGCAAAGAGAATTATACAAGCTCCATTTTTCATAACATTGGGAGCTCAGGTAAGCTTTATTTGAAGCACAATGTTGGAAAGCGCAGTTACAGAACTGTTGGATGGGGTGAAAAAAGGATGGGATTGCCAAATGATCAAATGCTCACAGGAAATAAATTTTCTCCTAAACATGAAAAGCATCCTTAGTATTACGTTTACTTTTGCTATGTACTCTCTGTGAAAAACCTTCTTCTACTATCCATTAAAATTTATTTTTGCCACAGAACTTCTTACTGTATATTGTACTATTTATAAAATATGTAACACAAAGCTAGGCTGCGTAGATACTGCACGGGCTTGTATAAAACAAAACACTGTTCTCCCTTAACACGAATGCTTTTTTGAGATTAGCTTTGATTAATCCATAATTAACTCACGTCTGGACTTAGCGTGTATACCTTATATGATAGAGGGGAAGAGGAAAGGTACTAGGGACAAACACTACTTTCAGGGGCTTTGCAGTAGCCTCATTTGTGCCTCTGGGAGTTTCTTGTATATGCAAGATGGAATTAATCCCATTAACCTAAGTGTTATCCCACCAAAGTGGCTATTAGGTGTGCATTAATTATTTCAATCTATCCCTTGAAAACTCTTTGGAGAAGTTACCCTGGTTTTGCAGACAAGAAAAAGTAAAGCTATTCAAACCGACAGTATTTGAGAGAATTATATTCGGGTTTATCACATCCAAATAGAGGAAGAAACACAAGTGAATGTAAATAAATGGCCCAGTTCTCTTCCCACTAAAGACCAGATTCTGTAATGGGGTGAATTCATTCTCCACACCACTGATTTCAACAGAAGTTTGCACAGGTAATTTAATTCAATGAGAATAGGTTTAGTCCCAGACACGCGCATACCTTCAAGGACACACAAGAAACATGTAGTGATAAGCAATAATTAAAAGACAGATGCAAGTGTTTTTTCTAATACAGTATTCATTATATAAGAAATCTTTACTTGCTGTAACAAATTTAACTTTGGACAGCTATGATGCTATAATATTTTTTAATAGAAAATAAAGCTTTTCATTACACTCTTCTTTAGATTTGCTGTATTTTATACTGCTTGTGGAGTACCTTGACAATTTCTTCTGCAATTAATTTTCAGATGCCTACAAGTCAGAAGTCAGCAAAAAACAGTTGCCTCAACCCTTCATTTTAAACATCATTATTTTTGTGGAAATACACCCCAAAATTGTATTTCTGGTTCATCAACAAAAATGAGCAATGGTTTACTCAAAGCCCATCACAAGAGCTACATTAGAATGATTTACTACAAGGCAAAAAAAAGCAGGACCAGATGGCTCAGCTTATTAAACAGGACCAAATATATGTATCTAACTCTCCAAACAATTTAATTGAGGAAGAACACAGCACATGCACAAGATACAAAGGTCTGAGAGAAATGTCCATACGAATGAAGCAAAAGAAATCTGGCTTTGTAACCTGCTCTACCTGGTATTGTTTAGCATATAAAACCGATTCACAACAAACAATAGGGAATGTATTTGTCCTGTCAGTCAATTTTCAGCTTAGACATGACACAAGAAGTCATTCCCTAACAGATTCCATGCAGTCACCTGGAATTTCTAGAATACGACGGCATCCACTGTCATGTAGTGTTTTTTAAATTTAAATTAAATACATACATACAGATCTAGATACAGATCTATAGCTGTAGAGGAAACATTAATTTTAAATTAAACAAATACATTGCATTTCATATGCTGGAGAAAACAGGGACAAAAAATTAAATGGAGAAATAATAAAGAAAACTGCATAGACCTAAGATAATTTTATTTACCTTAGCATTAACAAACTAGTGCTGTAAGCCCCTTAAAGCCAAATTTCCCTGCTACAAGCCTTGTTCTCCTCCAGTGCCCCACCATTATGTATCTCAGTCTTGTGAGCTTATAATCAGAATAGTTAGAGTCCCTGAAAAAGAAAAAATCCAACCACCTGGGACAGAAAAAAGTGTCTCTTCAGGTATTTTATTACCATGCTAACAATCAGTGATCCAAACCCTATGGTTTTAAGATATCGTTTACCAGCTTGAAAGCAATATTTCTTCTTTTCCCTATCACATTTCTAAGCACTGTTATAAATATTGGTAGCATACAAATACTTAACAAATCCTAAGCAAAATTATTATGTACTCTTTAGGAGCAATAAATGAATGACAGTTTTATGGTGAGATCTATAATCTAGGTAAAGCTAAATAAAGTATCATACTAAATATCCTGCTTCACTTAAAATTCTCATCTGATTACAGCATAGAAATACCCTCTAGATAAGCTGTTGTGAGATTAGTATTTCTTCATCTTTTAAGAGATTACATTAAATTCTGCAGCTGGTTACGCTATCTGCAGAATAACTCTATACCAGATATCAGACATGATTAGAATTCACGCACAACACATTTGTAATTCAAGACATAACTGAATAATTAAGATTTAAAAAAAAAAAATCCTATTTCAAAGGTAGTTGTAGTTTCATTTTTTATGAAGTGTGAGTAAATTATATTTTAAAGGCAAAATCAACTCTGCTATTTGAATTCATCCTGGCACATGAGTGCAATTCTAGTGAAGAGATTACGTTTGTCTGTTTGCATACAGACTTGCTTCTTCTAACCAGGATCATATTCCTTTTCTGCAAACTCAAGGTAGATGAGCAATCAAATTCTACTAGCATACAAGCAGCTTAAATTTTACCATCCATGCAGTTACCTATCAGTGCTGAAATTGATAATAAGAGTTATAAGCAAAGTTATTAACGTGTGTTGGTCTACTTGTAAATTCTTCTACTTCCAGAAACCCTGACCAACTCTACTAATTACCACGGAAATGTTTTGTGCTTATTCTAGTGTGGCTGATGACACCAGTATTTTCATGGAAAAAATGTACAGACATTTCATTCAATAATTACTCACTCTGCAACTGATGAAGCAAAATTAATATACTTGTTTTCAGTCAGGAATTGCATTTTATTTTTATCATTGAGGACAAGCATAAAAGTGAAAGAGGTTGGTTCCGCATGTTACTTGGATTATTATAGAGAATTTAGCATTATTGTCCCAGTCACATTTATCCAAGTTCCTCAAATAGCATATGCACCACTCCAAGTCAAAAGAGAAGAACCCTAGGAGTTTCAGCAAAATCATGTCTGACTTTGTTTTAAAATAGAATTTATAACCCCACTAGGTTACACAGGAATGAAAATGTATAGAACAATCATTGAGATTTTTATAATGTGTTGAAATCAGAATGATCCTACCCAAACAGCTGATGCACAAGCTTCCTGAGTACTTGTCAAAAGACCAAGAAAGTCCATTTTATGAAGACAATCTTAATGGTGGAAAAGGACAGAAAACCATTAAAGTGACTTCATTAAATTATTTTCTATAGTTACCTACATACTGTTCAGTGTTTCTCCTATTCTTTAAAATTACTCTGTGCTGTGAAAAGTTAGACAAAATAGGACTTTTAAGCACAAAAAAGCCCTTGCAGTTTAATGACATTCTCAGTGCTGATCAGCATAGTTCAGAGAGGAACAGAAAATGCAGAGCCATGACATCAACCAAGGGCACCCTTTTATGCTTGCTGTCCCCCTGAGCATTGCACACTAGATGCTCTCTGGGCTCGTTTTCATAATAGCTTTATAACCACAGTTAAGTAGAGAATTACTATTTTATTATCCTTTGCAGACAGATAAATCACATTTCCTACACCTATCCAACTTGCTCACCTCTATGTTACAGCTTTCCATCCTGACCACTAATCGTCCTTTTATTGGATTTTGTTAACAACCATACGCTTCTCTCCGTAGATACAATACTGTAGGTACTATATGGATTTCTCTTTGTCCTCCTTTTATATATTCTAGATACAGTGTACTTTGATCAGAAAGGATCAGTTCTGTGCTTCAGCGTGCACCATACAAATCAGAGCTTGATGACACACTTTCAGAAAACCAAATGTGTTTTCTTGTTCCAACACCTTGCTGCTGCATCCCGGTGCAGCCTCAGAAAATCCCCCATCATACACCCCAGAGCACAGCTCTCCCTAGGACGCTGTGTGACACCAGTGTCAGGCCAGCCAGGGCATTTCAGGAACTCCTCAGGAACTGTTCTCCCAGCTGATCGCCCGTGATTTTTCTGGTTTACTTTCACTTGCCAATATGCAGGACACAGGGTCAGTCAGGGAGCCTGATCCTGGCGTCTGCTCACCTCCAGCACCGCACAACCTGCTGTGCTGTGCCCTGTTGCCACAACGCAGGCTGGCTTCTTCTTTTAGAAATCTCCATCCTCATCAGTCAGATTAATATTAGTAAGGTTGTGCTTACTTTTTTTCTACTCCATTTCTTCAACCTTTCTTCCTTGTTCAAGACAACTGATTTCTGGCAGCCCTTACAGTATTTCCAAGACCCAGCTACAAAGCTGATTATGAAATGGCTTGAACATCCTTTTTACACAGATTTGTTCCCATGCTCTGAGAGGATCATGGGGGGGGGCACACTTGTTTGTCTGATAGCAACCACAATATTCATGCCCACCAAGTCCCTTTCACTTATAAACTGCAGCGATGAAACAGAGCTCATGGTCCCTCACTCACGCACACCCCAGCCCCTTTGAAACCTCAAAGTGAGACATTACGCCTCCCTTAGACAGATACAAATCTATCCCCCTACACACCCGCCCCAGCAAACACACATCTGAGACTTTTGTTAGCAAAGACAGGCAATACCAGGTGCGTCTGAGAAAGCACTTGTTCTAAGTGGCTGAAAGCTGTTGTAACTGAGCTAGAAATCGTTATATCAAAATAAAGCAAGGTAAGGACCGGGCTTTGTAATTTCAGCACTCTTCAGCCTCTCTCTTCACAGGAGGGAATTAAAAAAAAAAAAAAAAGAAAGTAGTGCTTGACTAAGGGCAACACCAACATTGTATTTTCCTTAAATCTGGGTCACAGGCATCCTTTTCCCAAACTGGGGACTTTAAGGAGATGGAAACAAGAAAGCAATCCTCTGAGAAACGCCATGAGCGATCAGATAAGCGACCCCATGATGCAAGAAGCCACAGTAACATCTAGGATTGACATCCCACCTCTGCTAAGTGTCAGACCCTGGAGAAAGACTGCACAGGTTTTCAATCAAACAAACATAGGCATAGCGCCAATCCCACTACACAGCATTGTACAGCATATGCACAGACTGGTTTTCCTTTGAAGTAGCTGGCTCCAAAGAAAGCCCTTTCGACACCCTGAAGGCAATACGTATATGACGCAATCTTATACACCAACGCGCTTTTTTTTTTTTTTTTTTTTTTTTTTCTTTAAGCAAGATGGTGGTGGCAAGGGGTTGTTTGTTTTCAAAACGTGGCTGTCTTTGCAGGAGTTGTGTTCGTCCATTAAATGGGTCATGCCTGGAAAGCTCAGCAAAGAGAAACAAATGCCTTAACATCTAATGTCCTGGACCTCTGCTGCCCGAGCTGAAAAATTTTGCTCTCAGCACACCCCAGGAGCTTGGAGAAGAAAACCACACTAAATGATCTCATGTTCCACAGCCAGAGTCAGGGTGCAGTGGGGCAGCATGGGTGCAAACACTGCCCAACAGGCTAAGACAGAAAGGGAAGGCTACAAGGTTGGTTTTTTCTCTCTCTTTTTTTTTTTTTTTTAATAAAAGGCAAAATACAGATCTCTTTTCAGAAGGTGGCTTTGACTCTGGAATTGAAAATTAAATTGCCAGAGGGAAAAACATTCACATCTATATAGAGTAAGCACTGATACACAAATTCTCTCTCCCTCTCTTTTATAAGAGGCACCCAGAATAGTATCATGAATTTTCTGAATATTTCTTGCCAACTCCCACTCCATCATGAGCAACTGGAAGGTTTCAATCTGAATAACTGACTTTATAGAATTAGGGAAAAATAAGTCAAGTTACTATGTCAAAGGGCAAAAAAAGCTGTGTTTGTGCTCTCTGGAAGATACTGTATTGGCTCCCAAGCAACAAAATGTGGCTTCTGTCAATCAGAAGTCAGAATAAATATCCAGAAGTTTAAATTCAACTCTTACGAGGTTAGGCTATATCTTTCTCATAAGAAATATAAATTCTAGGTAACCACAAAATACAGCACTGCTTTCAAAGCTTTAGAACTACTGGTATTAGCTGCAATCAGAAATGCAAAACATCACAAAATATTTGTATTTGAAGGTTTTCAGTTTATTCAAGAAGACTAAGCCACTTCATTCCAAACATGTGGTGGAGTTGGAATAACCAAAATAAAAATCTATACTGATATTTGATAAATATCTTCAGTTCAGCAACACCGGTTTTGCCTTTTCCCCATTATTTTGCATTTATGTTGCCTCAGCATTCTGCTCCTGAAGTGCCTACTGATAAGCCAGTAACAGATATACTGAAAGAAATACAGAGATATAATAGGGTTCTGCTCCAGTGACATCTTCCAGAGCTGTAGGACTTGGCAAAAATCAGAGATGCTATTTAGTTTAAATGAGCATCTCAAACTTTTTGGTTCACCCATTGCCATTTTCTCTTCACTTAAGTGCAATTGCTTGCTGTCTTTCCCTTTCATAAAAATATACACGCAATACCATATACTAAAGGTGTATGTGCACATATCCAGACACATATATTTGAAGGAGGTGTGGTGTATCCATGTATGTGCATATATAGAGATAAACCTACATACACTCACACCAGCCATTTCCGATCATTGCCGTGCTGGGTTACAGACCAGAGCAGAGAGGATGCTCAGCCAAACAAATCACTTGTGTAACACCACTGGTTTTGTCAGGCAGACACATGTGTGAAAGCAAAAAAAAAAAAAAAAAAAAAAAAAAGGGAGCCACCTGCCCTGCTTTGTCTGGTTGCAGGAGAGCCTCTCTGCCTCCCCCCTCACAAACAGGAGAGTGCCAGGGACCGCAGCGCAGAGGAAGCCGCACCACCTTTGAAACGGGTCTCGGCACAGGGCTCCCACGTCCCCAGGGGTTTCCTTCTGCAGGGTCCCTTCCTCCCTGGGCTGCGCTGGAACAGCATGCTTGTCACTAATGTGAAACCACCTTCAGCATCCACCCAGCCTGGCTTTACTGCTGTGTCTCTCGTGCCTCCTTTCACATCAGTGTCTGACAGGAGAGGAGTGGAAGGAGTCCAGGAAAGGGCAATAAAAAGCTGGATAACAGCAGGAGAGTTGGAAAGCAGCTATGAAAGAGGAAAGTAAGCAGCTTTAAATGGACGCATAAAACCAGACAATAACATATTTTCCACTTGAGTAGAGAGGAACTACAGAGTCATTTAGAATTTGACTCCTGTATTTAAAGCAATACAGACAAAACAGTGGCAAATTAAAGTATTTAACCTGTTCAGCATTTTCTGTCCTGTTCTTGCTAGTGGTAATCACCCCTATCAGTGGGCAAATCCTGCTTCCAGCTCAGGAAGCAATCCTGAACATGCCCATATAGCCAGGGGACAGCTAATGCCCGAGGCACATAGTAGGGATACAACTTACAAGGAGAGACTGGGATCTTCTCCCTGGCCAAAATCTAATTTTCTGCATGCGAGATGTTCTCTCGCATATAGTCTATCTAGACTTTGCTGGCGCTCCTGCAGTGCCAACTAGACCACATCAGGAACAAAGCCAACACTTAAAACAATACGTACATGTTAGTACTCACATCTGTGTGCTAGTCCTGTCTAATTCACTATTACATATTTCAACAACCTATTATCTGGGACATGTTATCATAAGCAATCAAAAATGCTACAAACTACATTCTTACCTCCCACCCCAAGATCGTGACAAAGAAAGCAGCATCGTCTGCTTTCTTTATAATCAGAATTTTTGCCATCCACACTTTCAAGTTTTTCTGTCATTGAGAAGTTAAAAAAAAAGAGTATGTGTATTTTTCTGAAGAAAAAACCTCTAAAGATATAGGTAATTGCATGAACCCCAGCAGCCAAGATTTGAAGAAAAACTATCACCTTTTTGAGACAGGTGAGAAATTAATGACAGGTCAGAAATTATTTTTTAGCCTCTGAAGAATAAATCAGGTTAATAAATGAACTCAGCATATGGTCTCTTAGGCTGCTAATAGAGAGTTTGTGTGGTGCTTTTCAGAGAGTTGTGTTTCATATCTTAATTACATGGAGAAGAGTGCTGTAAAATAAGCTGTTTTCTTCCTTCTCTGAGAGTTTACTCATAATACTCCTAACTTCTGGGTACTTGTTAAAGCCCAGTCACCACACTTACAGAAGCTAAGTCGTTAATCAGTAAGCCAAAACCAAAGCGGGAAAGCATGTTTTGTCTCTCCTTCAAAATACTGCACTATGCTAGCCTAACTTGACTGATAGCAGAGCCTCAGACATCAAGAGTTAGTTACAGGGCACCAGAAAACAAGAATTACAGCCTGTTAACATTTGTAACAAAAGGACTAACTTGTTAACGGGAGAGTAGGAAAAAAAAAAAAAAGGACTTTAAAATAATAAATTTTATTTTTTTAAAAAATGTACACATTATTCCTCTACTTTCTTTTCATCTTAAAGTCTTCAGTTGCGAGCACTTGCACTTGATATTTATACCATGTTACCACAAGAACATTTTGCTCTGCAGAAATAAGAACGTGTTAAATTTCATATTTGATGTGTTCATTTATGCTAAAAGAGAAGTAACTGCCCAGGGCCCAGATTACATCCTCCTCAAAGCAGCAAACCTAAGCTCTAACTTAAACTGGTAAACTAATTGCCTGCTTGAACATCCTTTTCAACCTTGAAATGAACCCGATAACTCACCCAAAAAAGCTGAAAAGCTGAATTATTTTGTCCCAGTGCACTTTGAAGAAAATGGTATGTGTGCTCTAAGTCACTCTAATGATGGAAATTCATACCTTCTGGTGCCCCAGACTGTTAGCTGAGTTTGCATGCTAAAAAGTTCAAGCTACATTTATCAATATGCTATAAATAAAAATGATGTTTTCATTGCTAACACTGCAGTTGGTTTTAAAGAAACAAGATCTTACAGCACTGAAGAGTGCCAAAAATATAGTTTTAATACTTCATGCTGCTAACTTGTATCCATGGAGTTACTGAAAAAAAAAGAAAAAGCTCTGTCTTTGCTTAAATGCTCTTTTCAGAGATTACAACATGCAGCAGGCATTTTCTTTCTGAAAAAATTAAAACTAAAATATTTTTGTTATAATTTTTGGTTTGGTTTCCTGACATATCAGAAGTAGAAATAAAAGCATGTACATTTTCATGTAATATTTCATTTTTAATTCTCATGAAGTCTTTTTTTTTTAATTTCAAACAATGCATCTGCTCTAAATCAAAGAATCTTCTGGCTGTTATAAGAAAACTCCTTTGAAAAAGAATCAAAACAGATAAAAGACTCCCAGCTAACTCCAGACAAGAGTTTTAAGTCTCACTATTTTGGGATGTCTTGTTCTGGTATGATTCAGTAACATCTCTTTGCTATACTGGTATTAAAAGATCAGTATTTATCAGTTTAATTCACTACAGTTTTACATGAAACTTTGTAACAGCCTGAAATTTAAATTTAGTCTACACAGATGGAAAAAATTCAATGACTGAATGGCAAGGAAATAACTTTTAATAACCTGGTTTAGTCAACAGGGATATTCTCTGGGAAATATATTACCTTCATCTCTATTGCACAAAACTGTAACACTAGCCTTTAATCAAAAAGATGAGTGTCAGAGGCCTGTCAGAATGCAGACTTGACCTTACTGGTTCACTGAAAAGTCAAAACTGAGTTTTCTGTGGCTTATGGCAAGCACCAACTCAGCTGCATGCTACCGTTTACGATAAAAGGCAACGGTGGACCCCACGGGAGTCAACCTCACACGCGGAAACACACGAGTTCACAGAAGTCATCGTCTTTCTGACTCTACGTGGGTTTTTCTTCTGCTTGTTTTTAGTCCCCACAGTGCAGCTACGTATGTTCCACTGCCTAAGCTGCGCCCCAGAGTCACAACCTGGTGATGCTCTGACACTCAAAGATATCAGAGCTATTATCACCAACACTTGCTTCCACCTAAGTCTTACGGCCAGCTTCCTTGCCAGTACACCCCTTCCCACTACAGAAAAGCTTTCCAGCTCATCAGCATGTCTGCAAGTTTCAGATCAAAAGCCAAAGGGTCAAGAAGAGACAGTGCAGGTGACCATTAATAAGCATTCAGCAACTCCTAAAGCTATGTATGGAGTGAGGACTTGTGCATCTGCCACAGAAGGGCAAAAAAAATTTGTAGAGACAGGCAGGCATATGGTTACTGACAAGGTAGGAGCAAATTTAGATAGAATGTCGTGGAAACAGCAGAGCCACTGGAGTGCCAACCCTACATGCTTTAAAAAAAAAAAAAAAAAAAAGTAGTCAGGGTTATACAACTAATTATATTGCACTCAAAAGTAAACAAAAACAAAACCACAGGATACTTGACAGAAATATGACACATTGCCTCGTGATCTGCATAACTATACTTAGTCCTGCAGAAAATATGTACCTGGTTCTGTTTGTTACAGAACTGTCAATCTCAGGCACCAACACAAAGCCAAGCTACAATCACCTTCCTTCCAAGACTCACATTTTGCTGCAAACTTACAGCTTCAGAACTGGAAAGAAATACAGAAAAAGAAAAGTTCACACATGCCGTTTTTAACAAAGGGTCTCATCCTGCTCCCTCAGAATTTAGCAGCAAATTCAAGGAACAGGATCTAATGTTGTCGCATTAACAATACTTGACTGTTTCATATTTGAGAACATTAATGAGTTTCCTTTAATATTCATTAAAACACATTAAAAGTAAGTGAATGCTTGATGTGTGCAATCAAAATCACAAGGGAAAACACTGAAGAGTGCACAGAGATCCAGGCTAAACTGGCAGTAGGCTTGAAGTGGGGGAAACACTAGAATTGACTTTCCTGGTTTTGTTTTCAAAAGTTAACAGTCATCTCCTCTTGTTTACCAAGGCAGAAGGCAGCTTGTTCAAGCAGCAAGCATGAGATTTCTGACGTATCAGAATTGTGCTGATTTGAATGCCTTGCCACTGAGCAAAACATAGGTAAAGACACAAGATGCTGCAATACTTGCATTCAATTCAAATAAAGTTTAAAAAACCCATAACTTCACACAGCAGTTGGTGAACTCAAGCATCATTAGAGTTGGTACAAACTTCCTCTGAACTTCAGATAGCAATTTACATGTAATTATTCCTCGTACTTCTGACAGGAGGGAAGGGAACCCATGAGCTAATCAGTTTACTGCTGTTTTGTTAACTCTAAAGGCATCATTTGCAGGGAAATAAAGTGGCTGTGTTCTGTAATTTTTAAAACAAAGATAAATGGGACTCACTGTATGAGTTATTACACATATAACTCAAAAATGCCTTCAATCATCCCATCCCAGAGCTGCATGAACATAGCTCACAGTTTTAAGACTGCTCTGAGTGCAGTACACAGTTTAATTTCCCTGGTCCCTGGCAGACTGAGTTGCGCTAAGTGACAAAAAATATCTTCCAATTTCCATTTTCAATTAATTAAACATTAATTTTACATTAATTTGTTCTGCTCTAACATTATATATTTTAGCTTAATATAAACGTAGAGATCCACTGCATCTTTGCTGCCCCTGCCCTCTTTGGCCTGAGCTGCCCATCGCCAGTCTTGTCCTTCATCTGCTGCATGGTCTTGGTTCCCCAGGCTTTCACAGGCAGCTCTGCTGCCTGCAGGCAAGTGCATGGCACAGGGTTGCAACAGCAGCAGAAAGCTTTTCAATTGGCAATGCTACCACAAAAAAACAAACATGCTTTAACTTCTGCATTTACAAAAGCACTTGTTGCAGAAAGGGCAACAACCTTCTATTGGGGGCCAAGCAAGCCAAGGCCCATCGGTCTTTTTCCGCACAACAGGATTTCCATTTCCCTGATCCTCCTGGTAGCTATGGCCCATATCTGTTACACTTCAATTATTTCTTTTTGTATTTGGTTGATCCAAACAAAACACAAAATTTGGTTTTACCAGTGGTTTATGCAGTGACATAAAGATTATTCCAGTTTATGGTACATATAGCTTTTAATATACCCTGGAATCTCTTTTTATGAGGCTTCTCTCCATGCTAGTTTTGATGATACTGCACACAATCCATGCACATACCACTCCTTCTCCTCCACTATGTAGCCAACTAGTGTAAGGCAGAAATTTGTTATACATTCCCAAAGCATGTCTATCCTCCCTGTACTATGACCAGTCCGTGAAATCCTGTCTGATATTAGTCTGCTTCTGTGCTGAAGACCTATTCCTATCTTGCATCATCAGTAAACTTTATTCACATACTCCTGCTTTTTCTGCCACTGTTATTATATTAATGATGTTAAATAGTAATATCCAGATCAGTTCTTGAAGATTCTCACTAAGCACCTCTTCAGACCCAAATTTTCTCCTGTAGCAATGTCCTACTGACACTTTCTTGCGAGCCATTTGACTGTGCGCTTTTATAGTACCTATACTAAACTCCTTCCTCTCTGTTCCACATAGCATGATGGAAAACAACCCAGCTAAATCCACCATCCATTCCTATCTGAAGATAAGCAATAATCCTTTACTGAGTAATCAGTTTAGTTTTCCTCATAACCAATCTTTGATAAAGCTGCTTTGTGTTTTATCTTACTTTCCATGTTCCTCTCCTGTGTCTTTCCCACGGGTTTTATCGTGAAGCATTTCAGCCCACTGAGGTACCAGGCGAACAGGTTTGTAATTGATCACTGCAGTTCCTGTTCCTCAAGTACTAGCAGCATGTTTGCTATTCTTCTGTCATATGCAGCAACAATCCTGTAGTGGTTCAAGCCCAATTTTAGCAGTCAGTGAAGGAGTAGTAAGGATTATTTATGGACAACCAATGCATGAGTAACTCAAATATCTGAAGACAGACAGTGTTAAAAGGGAGGAAAACAAACCTGGGCGGAGACAGTTCAGATGGTCAACATAGATGTTTATCCAAACCTACGTACTTGCCTGCAAGGGAGGTACTGCTATCACAGGTTTATGCTATGTGAGATTCAACCACCACAATCCTTACGAGATGACTCCAGAGTTCTCTCTGGGATTCTGTGCTCATCCTCATCTATGTAAGTGAAACTTTAGGAAGGTCATTTCTACCTTAGCTTTAGAGGTCACGATCAAGGCAGTGTTTAAATTGCATCTTGTCTCTGAACCACAGCTTGGCTTCCCAGGATCACAGGTAAGTTACTGGGGCATCATATCTACAATTCTCCCCTTAATCTTTTGCTTTGCTGCTTATCCTCTGATGCTTTCCCCATCTTGGTTGTCACTACAAGTAGTTTAACCTTTTGCAGAATATTTGCCTCGTTCTCTTCTCCCCTTCTTTTCATCTTCCCCTTTTTCCCCACTCAACATACATCTCACAGAAAAGCTCTCCAACTTTAAATCATCCGGTAATAAATTTCAATCAAACTCAAAATGGGGCATCAGTGAGCACATAATCCCATATGACAACAGAAGGCCTGATTCTGCATCACCATTGAGGTCTCACTGCTCTTATTCACCCCAACAGAAGGTCTAGGTCCAAGCCCCTCCAGTATCAGGCTAAAAGATTCACCTGCTGCTACCTTATAAACAATTTAACGGGTGTCTCATGACACTGACTATATCTCAGAACTATCCCTCCTCCCCTCACATGGGTGGCTTCTGCTTCCCTCTTCTTGACACCCATACCATAAATCCTTTGAACTTACTCAGTCCTCCTTCAGTTCTTCACTAACAGTCCTCACAGGCTATCTCCTGGTAAAAGAGGGTGGATGCAATGATTTCTATTGGCACTTAGCTCTCCTTAGTCCCTCTGTGGCTACCCTAGACCTGTTTTCTTGCAGGACACCCACACAGCACAGTATTCCACAGCCTTGATTTGTCCTGGAGGCCACAAAGCATTTGCAAGCTGCATGGGGAGGAGGCACGTCGGACATGCCAGAAATTTAACCAAGTTATGTATAGGTCCATGACAGCTCACCTGAAATTAACAGTTCTAAAACCTCTCTGCCTACGTCTGCCATGCCGCACTAGGATCTGAACAAATCAGGTACCTGACAGAAAAATTTTAGGAAGTTCCTAAAAGCTATTCTAGACTACTTGCTTTATTTCTACATGCAGAGAGAAACTTCACTGAGAAAAGTCCTGTTGTTTCAGAGCGCTGAGGGTAAGATGCATGTCAGATAACTAATGTTACTTTTCCGTATGAAAAGCAGCCCTTCTTTTAATGACCATAATCATAAAAACTTGCCCCAGAGCACAGCTTTGAGATGCATGCTGTATTCTCTTGGAAAGCTTCAACAATATTAGAGTACACTTACTTTTAGCATGAAGCATATTGAGATACTTTATATATAAAAAACCCCATAATATTAACAGTAATATAAAATAGATGTATAATAGATAAAGTCGCTATATTATTATATATATTTACCACCTTATATGCTTCTTTTATCTATATGGGATTGGCCAAACTAGGAGGAAATAAGAGAATACACTGTAACAGATATATTGTTTTACAGCTTGGGTCACTGAAATTGCCTAGTATGTTTGAGTCATCGTAAATTGCAACAAATAGTTGACAGTATTGCCAGAATTTAGGTGGCTTAAATTATATTTTAAAAAACCCAAAACAAAACATGTGCATTATACCTATCACTTGAACATACTATGAAAATCCAATCAAAGGTCTAATGCACCTGTAGTAAATTTTATCAGATCAGAAATCTAATGTATTTATTCAAAATAACTCAAATACAGCCATTTTATTTCCAGTGGCTGGAGGGGAAAAAAAAAAAAAAAATCTAATTATTCTTTTCTGCCTTAGATGCTCTGAGTAGCTGTCTCCTAGGAGTATAGCTGGGCTTTTTACTGCAAATAGCATGGTACTTAATGAAAAATAATTTTTTTTAAAAATTATCTTTATTTGCACTTAGCTATAGGGTAAGTGGAAGGCAAAGCAAGTCAGTATCAGACTCAAAACAAGATTCTCACTTCCAAGAGATATGGCACTGAACTGTATTACCTTAAGACTACAGACAAGATGAAGAAAAATAAGTTTACAATCCAGAGACAGTTAACACACTGAGACATAACAAGACAAAATTAAAAATAAAATTATTTGGAGTTGTGCTTTACAATGTGAAATGGATTATACCAGCTGGGTCTACATCATCTTTTCTTACATATTTGTATTTTTAAACAAAAACTGAAACAAGAATTGGTAACAAGCTTTGTTGAATATATTCCAATTAAAACAGCAAAGTCTCTTAAAAAAAAAAAAAAACAACAAAAAACCCCAACAACTAAAAAGCAGTTTCATGTGGGAGAAAGAAACAAGAAGAACATAGAAAAACATGTGAGAAAAGTAGGGTATATAGGAATCAGGAGTAGATGAGGACTGCTATATAATTTCTTTTAAACAATCTCTTAATTCTACAAAATTCATTATCCCTCTGAACTGCATACCCAGTAATTCATGTCCCCATTTGTTTTTCTTTCAGCTGAGTCCTCAGCTCCTAGAATAAAGCTGTCACTTCAGCCAGCAGGTGCTTTCATTCCCCCTCCAACCTACAACAGTTATGACAAGAGATTAAGAAAAACAGCTTCCCCAGGCAGCCCAAGCTGGTGCGTAATGAATGGTTTAACCCTGGATAAATCTAATGACAAGTGTGGGTGGCTTTGATTGAAATGACAAGGCAGTTTGTCACCCGTTGCTCTGTCACAGAGATCAGCAGTGCTAACATTTTCTGCTGAGTTGAGGGGAAAGCAGCCTGAAACTTGTGTATTTTGGAGGCTGTGCACAAAAGACATTGAAAACAAAAGGGGTCAGCCTCAGTGTTGAAACGCCTCTCTGGCTCTAAACAAGTCAGCAGTGGAAGAGACGTAGTTTATAAGATGCTCTTGCAAGAAACCACCACTGTCTCTGGAGATGGACAGAAAATTTAAAACAAAAAACAAACCAAACCCACAAACATACTGAGCTCTCTTGCTTTAAATTACCCAGAGACTTTTGACAGAGGTACTCAGCTATTCAGTATACCGTCACATGAAACTCCCAATAGCCACCCGCTTTATGACAGGAGTTGCATTTGCTCATTGATCAGTGCCCATAAAATGCTAACAGCAAGACTCGATTGCTATCATAAATCATTAAATAGCATTGAGGACCCCAGCCCTCAACTATCGCAGTTTTGGATGATACTGTTTGTGGTGTTACAGGTGTACCTGCTTAAATGCAGCAGTTGCCTCGCAAAGGCTGCATGTACTTCAGCCCTGCAAAGACTCGTGTTTCTGTTTAATCTTAGCTTCAATTAGCGCATTAATTTCTGGACCGTGTGAGGTGCTACACAATCAGAACCCAAGTAAACAAGGAACAAAGGCTAGTAGGGAGCACAAGCACAGAAAGAGGCAGTGGCTGTTTGAGTTTCATGTGGCAGATCACTGACAGTCCTGGATCCAAAACCACTGCAAATGGAAAAGGCATGGGACAGCATCATATGATACCCAGCAGTACGAGAGACACCGTGGTTTTTCTGTATAAGAGGGAAATTAATAGCACAACTTCAGACCCCATGACTTTATTGAACTTACTTGTCGTATGAATTTGAAGACTGTGGCCTTACTGTGTTTTCATTTTCTACACCCACAGAGACTTCCTGAAAGCCCCTCTGGTTCTTGCCATTAACTTAGGCTGGCAAGTCTAAAGGGGAAGAATTCAAAACATTTTCAGCCTCTGTGCCTGGAGAAAATTTATGGTGGCTCCTCTGCCTCCCACTCTCCCCACTCCTTTTCAACACCTTGGAAAACCCCTGCTGTTTTAAATTTACATGCCTTTTCAGTTACAGATGCCAACATTTTGAGGCAGTCAAATGTGCATCATCCTGCGGCTTTGCAAAGATCAGCAGCAGCCTTGCTGAGGGTTTACTACCCAGCACTAATCCTAGGACATCTAGGTTGATGCAGACACACCATCCAGTCTCATAGCAACCCCCTGGGAACTGAAGACCTTATTACTGCTCTTCATATGTATTTTGCTTGAAACAAAATGTACTTCTCTATTAAAATGTTGCCAGAAATAAGAAATAAATCAAGAAGGTGGATTGGTACACTTTCCCTCCACTGAAGCCTTTCATTTAATACAGCAGTTGCAGTATTGCCATTTCAAGAGAAAAAACAGACTCAAAGCAAAGAGATTTCCCTTCTGGCCATAACACAGCAATCTGTCATTTTCCTACAGAAGAACACATTCATGGCAGGTTTTTTGGGTGGTTATTTTCATCTTGACCCCCTTCTAATGTCAGCTGTTGATGTCCAGCTCTTTCAAGGAAAAGCCAACTTTGCTGTTTCTATCCAACAGATGGTGGCTTAAGAGAAATCCTGATGCCTTACTCTTGTGGCTTCCAGCACTTCCTCATCATTCCCAGTAACAAGGGTAGTATTATAGAAAGTTATTATCTTTTTAACAACCACTCTCAAATCTTGTATCTGATATCAGAAGACTTTCCCTTTCCCATTGCCATTTCTATATTAACCTAAGTGGTAACTGGTGACTCTCATCCACTCCTGAACTCCATGTTTCTTTGCATTTGTCCCTTTGGACTCTTCTGTATAGTAACCTTTCAGCACCTCCAGCATCCCGTTATGAAGCACTGACTGGATTTTAACCGTGCTCTATGTCATACTGCTACGTCTGGGCCCTTGCATTGTGGACCTGGCACTTATTTTCTGTCAATCAGATTTTGCTTTGGCAGGTGATTTTCTTTTTTTTTTTTTTATATATATATATATTTGGGGATCGTAAAGATATGTAGAGTATCTTACAACTCATCTACTACATGCTTCAGCACTGCATTTATCTTCCAGTCCTTTTCATTCTTGCTGCAACAGCTTGTGTGGAGATACTTTTCTTATCTTAACATGGGTTTCTATTTATATCACTGTTTTCGTTCACAAATAGCAATATGAAACAACTTCCTCTTGCTTTGGCTTGTAAGCAAGGGTCCTGAAATGAACTTTTGCATAAATAGTTTCTTGCCCACTTTAGTCTAGTCTTCCGTTCTATTAGTCCATTGTGAATTCAGAAATGGAAACAGACTATAGTTAATGGCTAAAGCAATTGGCAGTTCCATTGCTGGCTTTGCCAAAGACTCTCTGAAAGGTTACTAACCATTCTGTGCCTTGATTTACCCCACTAGAACATAAATTACAGGAACATGCTACTTCAGAAGAGAGTGTGAAGACCTATTAATCCTTATGAAGCACTTTAAACTTCTAAGAAACCATTAGATTAATGAAAGCAATGCAATTAGTAGCAAGCGCTGATTCATGAAGAGATTTTAAAAATCCTACACTGGGGGAGAAGGTACTCATGAGATTATAATTGCTCAATCCTGCTAGGAACACAGTTTATTCTGCAGTGTAGATGGTGTTAAGCCACATTCCCAAATCACATTACAGCCCAACCAAAACCAAAACCAAAGGGTATCACATAATTCAGGGACAAGGTGAAGACACAAGTCACAGTCCTGTCTACACTGCAAGACCCAAATGTGTTAGCCACACTGTAAATACAACTATCAAAAAGCTGATTTTGTAGCATATCTTGACTGATTTTGCACAGTGGCTTCTTTCTGTCTGCTTTCACAAAAGAGTCTATCTACAGTGAGGCTTTTAGGAGATTTCCCATTCATATTGCAACACTGATACTTGAGGTGCCAATAATGGTCAAAATCACTTAGACTAAATTCATAAACTGGGTGCAACACTCATATGGTTAATTTCTGATGCATGATGCTGGGTATGAAGGCAACATCTCACACATTGAACAACACAGCACTGAGGCTTTTTGTCCCTTCACAACCCCACACAATCCACCCACCAGCAGCGGTCCACTTGGAGAAGAAGGAACATGATTGTGGCAATGACCTACACCTTGGGGTAAGCAATGCAAACAGGCTTCTCCAGTTAAAAAAAAAAAGACATAACAAAGGTGTATTTCCCTACGGCAGAGCATCACCCTACTCTTCCACTATCAGACAGCACAAGGAATTAGACTTGTCTCCCTCCTTGTAGCCCAGTATGTCTCAGTCTTATACATACAGCCAAGTAGATGTATGGTGCTGGTTTAATGGTTTCCTGTCTTGACTTCTTTCTCCTCTAGGAAACCAACCCATCAAAACCTTTCCAGAGCTGACAGAAGTGCCATGGTTGTGATCAACTGTCTACATATCTTCTGTCATAAAATCAAACATTTCATTGAAGTAGTATCAAAATAAAACATTATGTTCTTTTTTCATTTTTAATTCAACAGACAAATTGTTTGTATTTAATGGTAAGTGCAGAGGCAGTTACTGCTATGCTTCAGAAAACTGGAGTTTGATGTAAACTATAGAGCCTGCATGTCACAGAACTGCATTCTGTTCATACGTGTAAGCTGGCTAACAAAGGTTCTCAACAGCAAAAATTCAGAAATTAAACATATTCACGTCTATTGCTGTTTGATGACTCCAAGCAAGAAGGCTACTGAAAAGCCCTTTCTTTAAATTTAGTTGCAACTACCATTGCTCTTCCCACACCATGGACAGTTCAGTGTATATTAAAGGAATACACAAGGAGAAAAAAAAAATAAAAATCTTGTATCTCACAATTCCATTAAAAGGATCTGTACTATCCCTTTCTCTGCTCTCAGTTTTAAAATTTCCTGAAGCAGCAGTAGTCTTAACCAGTTATTTTTCCTTTATTATTTTCAATGCTAAAAATAAATTGCTACTGAAATATAGCATTAGATTCTAGAGAGTGGGACTCATGAAGCCAACCATAATAAAAAAACCCAAACCCCTACTTCCACACCAAAAAGAAGAACAATTTGAGGAAGAAAGATCACAGGATGGGGTAAGTACAGCTTTAGAGGAAGAAATTAATTGCTTTACATAACCACTTTCACATATTTTTCTCATCTAAAATGCATACTTTATTGAATGTACTTCACTAGATTTTATGAATATCATCTGAATCAGAAAACCCAAGTGAGCAGGTCAAATCATTATTTTATCCTCAGTAACAATCGTTTAGTTCTTCTATTTTAATTCTTCCACTATGAGGTTTGAAGAAACCTGTTTTGATTCTTTGTATTTTCATTTCCCAATCTGTCCTTCAGGGATAATAAAGCAAATCTGTCCATATAGAGACACTGAGAGAATTTTGTTCTCTCTCAAAGCTTTCTTACAGCAGGAAAATTACACATTTCTCTCAAATAATGTCAAAGGTGTTACTCTTAGCAGGCTCTTGTTATTCAACAAATTCAATATTGTAAAGCCAGGAAGTTTGCTAGCCCTTAACTTTCAGTAACGTAATTCTAAAAGGTGACAGGCACACACACAAAGCCTTCTCTTTTTTAATTAGAAAACTGTACTGCATCTGATTTTTCAACAATTATGTTAACATTATGCTTCACAGATCAGAGCAAACTGGATGTTACCAAACAGTATTTCACATTTCATTAATGTTACCCAAGCAAAAACTCCTGCTGTTTAGTTAAAACCTTTATATCACTCTGATACACATAAACTTCAAAGTACTCGGTTTAATTGTAGCAGTTTTTATTGGGACTACACCTCTTCTGTGAGCTAGATAAAGGTAATTGGTCAGTTACCATGATCTCAGATTTGTATTAAAAAAAAAGGTGAATAAATAAGATGAATGAAAAATAAGAATACAAATAGGGTTTACAAGACCTTCTCTAAAGAATGCTGAAAAGGGTGAAAAAGGCAAACTAGCTGAGAGAATAATTATTGAAACTGCAATTTCATACTGGGAAGTTAGATCAGGACAGATGAATCTTTAATACATACATTGATCATCAAAGGAAAGAGTTTGTGTTGCTCATTCAAAAAGCAATTTCAAGTGGAGATTGGGTTATAAGCTCAGGACATCAGGTCACAAGGATACCTGGGAATGTCTGACTTGCACTGGACATGTGCAAGACATTACATATGTGTGCATAGAACATCCAGGGATATACACATAGTATGGGCAGAGCAAGACAAATATATTGAAACTTAAAAAGGTATTTATGAATTCATATTTCTGGATTTCCTGATTTCTGTTTGGATTTTCAAACCATTTAATCGTAGTCTTTACTATTACAGAAGTGATGATAAATCTCAGATGTGTCACTGGTGGGAGAGTAAATAACTAGAAAGATATACCCACACCTCTTGCTTATAAAAGACAAACTCCAGGTAGTACTCATCAAGAGAAAGGAAGTAGGACAGAAAGAGAGGAGGTCTCAGCAGCAATAGTATTCACTGCCATTCCATTATTCCTGGCACCTGCTGAGAAAACACTATTCCCCCCGCCTTGGGCTGCATGTATGTAATAGTAGAACTTCACTTACTCACAGAAAACTGCTGTATATCTGATAAAAGATAAAGATTATCAATAGATTTTGTAATTTTAATACGTATGCATATAGCTGTAAATGAACACTTGCTAAAGATCATCTTTGATCCTTATTAAATCTACATTTTTAAATTACTTCAATAATGGAAGTGAAACACATTTTCATGCTAATATACTAAATAGCACCTATGAACTTAATGGGTTTGCACAGATCTGCTTGTAACACTTGCTTACAGACACATCCACGCTTTTTTGTCCTGCTCTCTGCACACACACTCATGCAATGTCAACAGCATCTGTGTTTTTATCTAGCCAGTAAACTTATATAGCATAAATATGTCTATAATACTGTTGATTAAAAATTGGATATTCTTGTGTACCTCTCAAATATGTAAATAAGAACAAAGGACTAAGGAAGGTCTCTTTGACAAACTGTCATTTTCTTCTACAGCCAGCCACCTGAAAAAGTCCATTCCATAAACTCAGCAAATTGTTCCCAAGTAAGAATTCAGATTCTACCCCCTTTGCTCCAAGAATAATCAGAATTTTTGCACTAAAAATATTCAGATGGTGGGAATCCTTCTTCTGGTCCCCTAAAGCAAATCAGCAATCAGTTTATAGCCATTTATAGCTATTTTTAAAAAATAATGTGCACTCTCATTTTTGTTTCATCTTTTCTCCTTCCAGTGTATTTTAGACAGCAGTCTTCACCTGTCTCAAACCCTCTGCATGAATACACAAGTTGGTGTTCTTTTACATGTTACATATAGATGTTGAAGAGGCAGTGTTTTGATGAGTTATATGTAAACTCCATTCAAAGTGCCACTTGACTTTAGGGCTCTATTGCCAAGTATTTCACACTTCCCCTTGCCCCTTTTCAGCTCGAGACCCAAGACTGAAAGGCTTTGGGGAAAAAAATCCAAAGTAGCTTTCAGGCAAGCTCACACCCCTCTGGTTCTCACATAGGACATGGATAATAAAGTGCCACGCACTAAGCATTTTCCAAGACACATTACAGATATTACCCTGTAAAAGCAAAAAAACCCCTGAACAAAAGCTCTGCTGAAGTATAGGTCCCCTTTGGCAACTTTGCTTCTCAAAAGCCAAAGACCAGGGAGTTCAAGACCAAGGTGCTCTCTTTGGCGCCTGAGGCAAAAGAGGCTACATACACCGAGCAAATAAACTGCAGCCAATCCCCAAAGGAAGTCCTTGCCTTGATGCCTCATTAATAGTTAATGCACAGGGCAAATCCTCCATAGCCAGGAGCTACCTGCGAGAAAAGCAGCATGCAGTTATAGGAAGACAGACAGCCAAGAGCTGAACTTCAACGTCTACTGAAACAGCAAGAACTATTTTCATTTAAAATAATGTATGCTTTAATTAGTCTAAATGAGATATTTAGACATTACATCAGGTCCTAGCATAGGCGTTCCTCATGGGAGCAAAAGGTAGCTAGAATAGTCCTTCAAATATATTTGCAATCTCAATACTGCTGTCTCTAAACAATAACACTCGGATGCCAACCAGCTTAAACACCATCACATTAAGAGCTGTATCAGGATGAACAGCATACATGTGTTGCACAGAGCACAATAAATGTTTTTCATCTCTAGAGTACATTTTCTAAAGAGCTCAAGATGCTTTGGTAAGTGTGAAATAACAGGACATTATTTCTTCCTCTCTCTCTCTCTCTCTCTCTCTCCACTTCAAGACTACTAACAGTGTGTCCATAACGGAGCTTTTACTTTTTTTATTTCTCTCATCAGTTCAGTTGAATTTAGAATGATAAAGGTTTTTTTAAAGAGAGGGAAGGGAAAAGGTTGGCCATTTTCCAAATGCACGCAAAGCCTGTCCTGTAAGCAGTAAGGGTCACTGTGAAAGTAGCAGTAAATTAGACACAGCCACTATTTTAATTTCCTGTATATAAAATACATTACGCTGGAGGATCTAAAGGATACTTGATAGACCTCAGTTTTCAAAACATGAAATAGGCAAATGAAGCTCTTTGTTGATTAATCAAACACTAAAGTAGCATGTCATCAGGGTCATGTGTGTTAATACATTTTAAGTGTTATTTGTATATCAACAACCAGATAATCAACAAGCAATTTAAAGTTAACAAAACCAGCTAACAGAGTGGCTCTTCTTGATTAAGTTTGGCCACTGGTTTATAGGAAAGCCTACACACATTCCAGTGGCTTTCTAAAGGTTACACAGTAAATGAGCCACCATTAAAAGTAAAAAACCTGCAACCCCATTTTTCCATTTTCTTGCTTTATCTAAAAAATAGCACTGTTTCACTAAAGGAAGAAAGACTTCTTCCTTAGAACAGTGAGGATGATGGGAGTTGTCAGAATTATTTACAAATCCTTTTGACAAAATCCCAAAGTTCAAAACCAATCCTAAAGTTCAAACCAATTTTAAAAGTTCACATTCCATTCATATTGATTTTTCTCAGTATCTTAATAGCAATCTTCCTAAGTAGATAGATTTAAAAGCACCAGAAGATACTTTAAAAATATTCAGAACTACAACAAAACAAGATAATGAGCAGTTAAACAGAAAAACACTGAAAATGAAAACCTCAAAACAAAACTGCTTTAGGAATGAAACACAATTTAACTGCAGATGTCAATAAAATCACTTTGTAAAATCATTTATACATGCAAATGGACAAATAAAAGCTAGATAGTATAGCTACTAGAGGCACTGTTTCCTTAGGTATAAGATAGCTTGTAACTATGGATGAAGCTGAACACTACTTTGTTTTGGTTATAGCACAACCCTGAAGCTTCAAGAGAGGTGAAGACCCCACTGAACTCAAAGGCACATAATGAGAAACTTTCACCTTTCCAAAATATTTGTATATGCTGCAGTCATCATGAAGGCAGCAGCGGCTCACAAAACCATCACTAAATTGGTTCTCAACTAGCTGATAACAGTGTATTTCCTTCAGCACAGATCTTCACGCCAGCTTCAAAAATCTGGCAGAACAGTTTGGTAAATATCCAGCAATTTGCCTGAAGCAAAACTCCTGCTGACACCACTGGGGAGCTGCCTAAACAAGGCAGCTAATTTAAAGCCAGTTTAGGTATGTTTAAATAAATGGCATTTACTGAAACACTGACATGACCTAGAGACAATTAGGAGACAGTTTGACAGAAATTAAATAACATCCCCAAATCACAGTTAGAGCATGTAGTAGACAGCACATTTAGAGGTGAAGCTACTTGCCAGATCTTTTTAACTACCTAAAGTCCTCCTGGCTCCAGATAATCCTTCTCTTCAAGAAAGGTCAGCACATGCGCTGGGCTTTCTCAGATTGTTTCTTCTGATCACATTTCATGTTGCTGACTCTCTCAGATCCCTGCATACCTTTCAGATCTAGTAGCCTAGGACCTTCTAAGTCTTCCAGTCCTGTATAATTACATGTGGTTTCAGAAATGGCAGAATTATCAACATATAAGCATATATTATCAGTACTCATATTGATGTTATTCTTATATACCCTGCATAAGAGAACAGCACCACCACTATGCTCCACTTTGCAGTCTCACACAGGAGCCTGCTTAGGGTTCCAGTCGTGCTGAAATACAGTCACTAAAAGAACACAATCATTTTTTGCAAGGGTGGATGGAGAAACTCTTAGATTCATGTACTTTATTAATTGACTGCAAAAGATTAAACTGACTATAAAACACTACAACTGAAGTGGAGGGATTTTTTGGTTTTTGCATAGGTTTATCCAGTTCATCAGAAACATTTCCCACTACAAATTCTGATGGCACACTAATTAGGGAATGTTTCTAGACTCCCGTTACTATGTCTCATCAAAAACAGCGAATGTCTTTCCAATAGCTTAGCACATGGGTGTCCTGTGCAAGCTCCTGCTCTGAGTCAGAAAGAATAAGGAGTTGAATCTGGGTTTCCCTCTTCCCAAATGCAGAACACTAATTGCTCACAGACTTTGGTGTCTCACAAAAATACTTTGGAAGGGTTTGGTTTACCTCAGCTGAAAACAAGGGGAGGAAAAAAAAAAAAAAAATCTTGCAAAATTTTGCAGAAAGTTGCTTCCCTTTAAGGTCTATTTTACACCTGATACTCATTCTGCTAAATCCATCATGTCTAACAAATAGACAATTGGCCCAATTGGCCCAAGATGTAAAAAGAAGAGCAAGAAAGGGGGCAAACCTGTTAGCTACTTCTTTGCAGCTGAGAAAGTAAAATCAGATAAAAACACCTTAGAAAAGATGTTGCAATAAGATAGGACCGAAGGTTCATATCTGTAACTTCTTTAAGAGAGTTATATAACCAAAAAAAAGAAAAAAAATTGTCTCAAGCCTGAAAATCTGCCTCTGCTTTTCTGTCAGAAGAGACATAGTTACAGCAGCAACAAATGCATTATAGCGCTGGTGGGTTTTGAGGCAAGTAGTAAAATAACATCTGAGTTGTTAGAAGAGATTAATTCAGCTGCATGGACAGGAGAGGGAAAATTCACATTAATACTAGTGACATCTAGTATTAATCTAGTTCACATTAATACTAGAAACATCTGAAATTTCAGAGAGAATTCAAAACAAGGTAAGTTAAAGCCATTTCTTCTAGAGAACAGTAATTTTGAGAGACTTTTTTTTAACATTCGAGTCAAGGAGAAACACTTGGAGATGTGATCAAAATGCATCCTCAGGACAAAAGTCAAGTCATGAACCCAGTATGCATAACTTCTCATATTTCATTATATTTGAGGCAAAACTCTTGAAGATTTGTAGTTATTTCCAAACTTTGGGAATGGACAATAACCCTGAAGTTATAAGCGGTCTTCATTAGAACTTTAGATCACATCTAAGAGCATTTCTAATCATCGGGGAAGTAGTTGCCTTAAAACAAGTTAATCTGAGTTCTCTCACAAACTTTCTGTATAAAGAAAACGGACGATGTTGTGCTGTTTTCAATAATATTATTCCTAATTTGCAAGGGAAAAACAACCCATATTCTTAGCAAACTGTATTGAGCTTGATGCAGAAAGTAGAGGCCATCTGCCAAAACTGGGGATGGAAAAGTAAGCACTCCATGCAGTGGTTCGGGCTTTCAAGGGAGTGCATTTTACAGCTTGCTGGCAGTCTACGGCCATCCATCTGTGCCTTGACCCACACGGGCCAGGTTATGGCACTGTGCTATGGGTGCTAGCGTTCACTGCATAATTCTGCTTACATATGGTATGTGTGTGTAGACAAAGCTCCCAGCACCTCCCTACTCAAATAGACTGGGTCCTACTGAAAGCATAATTAAAACTAATTTTACTGAAAAAGATTTAGAGATTTTTTTTTTTCCCCTTTCCATTTTAGACACTTGTTCCAAGAAGCTGAGTTCCAGAAAGCCTTTATGGCATATATTAGATGCTCATTTTTTAAAGTAACTGGAATGGTGTTTGACCTTCTGCTTGAAGTCCAGATGGGTTAACCTTGCTTATCTTCTCTGGTCCACTGGATATAGTCATGCTCATAACACACAAATGCTCAGTTTTGCATTAAAAAGATCGATAGTTTCAAGAAATTAAAAATCAGGCAACTTGTGATGGGGTGTTACTCCCTTTCCTTCTCAGAAAAAGGGAAATCAGAGGACAGTTGTTGAAAATGGTGGGTTTATCACCAATTCTCTTTAAGCTTACCACCTGCAAAGATTTAATTCTTATACTTGATTCATCAGAGCAACTCCCCAGCAAAACTTATGCAGAGAATCTACATGTCCAGAGAGACACTGAAAGAAGTAGAAGCCCATTACTAATGAAGAGCATGTTACAGGTAAATGAGGAGAAAAAATTGTAGGTAACAAATGAGCATGAGATCAAATCTGTCGCTAGTATAAACCTCCAAAGTCAGTTAATTATCACCTGAATTACTTTGGTCATGTTGCATTTGTAACTCTTCAAATTCCAACAGACTATGAAATGCTGAACCAATATTAATTGCAAGAATTTTTGCATTTCCTGAGAAATATGGGAAAAAAAGTTATAATGAAAAAAATCAAACCAAAAAATGCATACTTATATTACTTCATACAGCACCACTCACATACACCTCCCCTGAAAATCTGTTATTACAAATTTCCTTAACAGGTTCTAGTCTATAATGACTAAGACATTAAGAATGAGTTCACCTGTGTACACTAAGTCAGTCAGGTATCATACCTTTAGGTAATAAACCATAAAACAGCATAAAATAGCAAACAAATCCTGAGAACTAGCAGCAAGATGTTAGGAAGAGATCTGTAGAATTGAAATAACATTCTTTTAAAAGAATTATCAAAACAAACTTATTTCCTACAAGGCATTTTATGAACAGAGTAACTATACTCGGACTAATTCACAGAATTGTTTGCTTGCTTCTTAGAAACTGTCCTTAGTTTAGACATGCTTTTTTTTTTTTTTTTTTTTTTACAAGATACGAATTATATAATATTTCTCTCTGTATCCTATCTTCCTTCCTTCAAAATATGATTCTTAACACAACTTGCAAGACTTTATTCTTCTCTTGCAAGCTTCAGAAATACACCTGCATGCTTGCACAAAGTGCTGCTGAAATTACTTTACTGTATATAATAGCCCAAAGTGATGATACCGCACAAATTCGCATCATGGAGAGAAAAACAGAGAGAAAGAAAGGGAGATGACTCCACACAATTCCGGTAAGACTGCTTTCTTGCAGTTGGTTTTACGTGGCTGGACAGGAAAATGTAAATTGTAACGACACATAGTAGATAGACACAGAAACGACTTCTACCAAAGATTTGACACTGGGTTCTCTGACTGAAGCTTGGTGAATGCGACCAAAAAAATTGTCTAGTGCTATAGTAACTATACAGCTATAATGTGTAATATGATGCAAGTCAAAATTTTTCTTTGCAAAGGTTTAAAATTCTGCTATATTTGTTGTGAGCTGTAAAGTCCCAGCCCAGGAATCCAATTTACCTATACCTTCTAAAGACATCATTCAAACTATTCAGCTATTTTTGAATGACAAAACATTTGATAACTAGGAATGTGTCGTATCTAATGTTAGAAAGCTGATCTCTCACCGAAATTGTTTGCCGAGAATATTTTAAAAGTGACATTGTCACACTGTACCAAACTTGCTTTAGCTTGATCTGATAATAACTCTTGCTTTAGACTGAGCCGATAAGTAATAAATTATCATGTTAATTTTTAATTTGAGTTGAATTTGTATATTAACTAATTCAAAATAAATGTTTTGCAAACAAAGTATCTAATTAGTTTGGCCCAGCTCCTATATACAAATGCCTGCACAAAGAACCTCAATCCACCTGCAGGACCCATGAAACTATGAGGGTCTGATTTTACCCATCTAATAGTTACCAGCTGGATATTTTCCTGTTTGCTTTATGAGGATATATACACCATGGGGAACTGGAATGGATTTACAATACATACTTATGCATTAAATATTTGAGAACCATTTTTATAAATATATGGCTCTGTTTATTTCAGGTTTGGCTGTCATACCAGTGACAGCAATGTTTTAAATGAAACGCATGCAAAACACCCATGCTCCTAGCTGGAAAAGACTGATTATAAAATTTGGATAAACCACCAGAAAAAGTTGGGGTTTTTTGTCACATAGCTTTTTCCTTTATTTGGTGGCCAATGTACACTTACTTCAAATAAAACACCACCCAAATTAGTATTCCCTCATTAATTTCCTGAATATGGCATCTTGTCCCATTAGAAAAGTGTTTCAGTCCATTACTCTGACTTTTTTTTTTTAATAAAAAAAATGATAATTCATTTTTATGATTCAATTTTGGGGGTCTTCAGAAGGCTTCTCTAAGTGTTCTCCAGTTCTAAATGTTTGATGTGCTCTTCTTTTTGACCAGGAAACTATTTTCATTGCTTGTCAAATGTAAGTATTGCAGCATCCCGAGGCAGGCTGCCCTATCACCCCCCAAAAATAGCAACTGCCTCTAAAAAAAAAATAATTGTGACAGGTTATATAACTGGTTTTCTCTTTTTCTGGAGCCATGCAGGTTTGCATTTTCAAGGTTTCCTTTACAAGCTAGAATACTTGACTAGGAAACTAGAAAGTTTATTTATGGTGAAAGTTAAGATTTTCACCTAAAACAACAGCTTGAATTTTAAGTAAATCATATGTGAGATTTCTTTAAAAAAATCCCACAAGTGTTGACAGCTAGCCACTCTCTAGACTTACTCAGTGTGTTTTACTACAGTTTATTATATCATTTGTTGAAAATTTTCTAACCTTTTTCCCTTGTCAGCTTCCATCACATTCTAATTTGGTATATATTTCACTTCTGTATTATCATGTAAGCTTTCAAAGAGTTGCATTATCATTAGGGCTTCTCCTTCACTTAAAAATAAAATAAATTTAAAAAAAAAGTTCTGCTACTCAGAAAGAGTCAGGATACAGATGCAGTTTTCACTACAATTACATCCCATGAAAGAAACAGGCCAAACAGCATGACCATTTCATCAGGCTTCGCAACCTGCTTGCAAGAAGCACAATGTTTAACATACCCTCACATATCAAAAGTACATGAAGATGGAAAACTCCAAACTTGCTGTTCTTCTGGTAAGACTCAACAGACATATAACAAAGTATTGAGAGCAGAATACATAAAGAGCTTCCAAAGGTTGATGGTTTATTCCTAGTAAACATGTAGAGATTCAAATATTTCCAATCTATAGGGTTCAAAAATCGAGATGGCTTCTATCCCTTAAACAGAACTTGCATAGACATTAGTGCTTGTGATCTCCGAGGCTTAGGAGCTAGCCGTTTTCACTTCTATTTTTAATAGCTAAATTGTCAAAGGATTGAAAGAACTACACGTTGATAAGTCTAACTTTCACAAAGATGGATATATCCATTGTGTGTGTCTAAATACATGCATTTCCACTGTCTTCCATGATCTGTGCATTTGAGGGAGTAGACTGAAGAACTGCAAACTAAGCTTTTCATTTACTTGCACATTTATATATGAAGCTATAAATCAGTTGCAAAGGACAAAGTGTAGTTAAATGTCTTCATTGCTTTTCTGGAAAAAAAAAATCTGATCGGGACTGTCACATATTTTAAAAGCTAAAAATACTACATATTCTTTAAAGGAGCAGAACTGAATTTAAGAAGATAACATTCAAACCCAGTCTCAAAATATTATGTTATACAACAGTGCAAATCTGAAAAGTCTGTAAAATTTCAGCTTCTTGCAGACTCTGGACTAGTATAAATTGTTTTCTTAATGCTAAAAAGAAACAACAGTGAAACTTTAATTTAGCTGTTGACCAAAGTCATATCAGTAGAACAATGAAAATCAACGATATACATACAAGTATATGCACATGGACAAATAGATACCTTTAACAGGATTCATATTTTAAGTATTAAGAGTTATGTCTTCCATTCATGTCACCCTAAAAAGTCACTCTATTTTCTTGCCAGAAAAGCTGAAGCATCTTACAGTTCTACATACAATATAGGCATTCAAATATGTGATGAACTGGAGGAGGGGAGGGGGATTCGATGGTTATCTGCAATTGCACAAGTAAGCATTTTTTCTTTTTTTAAATAGAGTTTGGTTACAGTTTGGAGATAGTTAGGAAAGAAATTTTTTTTTATAATATCTATCTATTATTTTTTCCTTGCCTGCGTTTACTTATAGTGTTAGACACAATTCAAGTTTGTGTGAATAACAGAAAATGGCTGTCAAAAGCATTCCTCACATGAACGTTCATTTATAAATCAAGTTCTCATCCCCTTTAAGCTGCTAGTGAATTTCCTTTTCATCTTCAGTCTTACTTTAGAAGGAGAAATATAAATATATTTTCAGATACCTTTCTCCATTTTGTACATGCTTCCCATCTAGCATACACAAAAAACTAAAAGGAATGTGATCATTAACTTGTTACTTCACTCATTAGGAATTTTGCTTGGAAGGGTTCAGATAGAAAGCACTCGCTCTATAACAAGCATTAGAGAATTGAATATAGCACTGCAAGAGCTCAGCAAATGTCCCTTTACAAAGAAAGGCTACATTTGCCTACATTTTGTTCCATTCACTGATGTGCCAGTTCATAGTTTTTTCCATGAATTATTAATGAATCATTGTGAACAGGCAGGAGAAAAGGGAAATAAAACATGTAAAATTAAGCATTTATTCCCCCCCTTTTCCCCCAGGTGTAACAAGAATTCAGCAAGGAGAACTCAAGACAGCGCATAAGGAATGGGGACATTAGCCAAAATAGTCTGTATTTACTGGTTTGGATTTTCCAGACAGGCTTGTAAACAACTTATAGCTTTAAAACCTTGTAGTTTGCAGACCTGCCAAGTCATCTGATGAAAAGGAAGGAACAAATGAACCCTAAGACCCATTACCTATCCATTTTATCTTCCTGTCCATGAACTGATTTAAAAAAGGCTCCTGGCATCATGGCACCCAATGGGCAGAAGACAGTTATGCAGAGCAGCAAAATATTGTGAAAATAAGCCGTGCAAGTAATATCTGCCAAAGTCTGACATGTTTTAGTTTCCGCAGAGTTAGCAAAAAACAGGACACTGTCCAATTCTGTTTAGCAGACGATTCTAAGAAAAGTGATTTTGTAAAGAAGAACAGGGAAGGGCTCTCCTTGAACTCTTGCACATATACATGTGTGTGTTGTGTATTTGTACAAATCAAGGTGTCATCTCATCAGCCTTAAAAAAAAGGGGGGGGAGGGGAAGTGATTCTACAATATTGCCCACAGTACTGTTGTATTGCTGTTGAAGCCTGTCATACTTCAGACTAAAAGGTCTGTAAACCCTATGAAGATTTTTGCCATTTTAATTGTGATATCTGGGTAGAAGTCTTTTAATATTTTTCTTGTGTCTCAACAAACATGATTAATAAAGTTATCTGCTCAGAAATTAAAATTATTTATTTTTACGCACTTTTTAACAGAGGGGTTATAGGAAGACCTCAGCTAAACTTCCAGATGTACGCTTTTGTAACTTTGAAGGGGGAAACACAAAAAACTAAATGTGTGTGACATGGCTTCCCTCTGTAATTGTTCAAAGGCCAAATCTGAGCATTCAGAAATTTGCGGTCTGGTGTCAATACTTGAAAATCTGCATCAGAACTATGGCCCATTTCTAGCATTACTTATTTTAAAACAAATTTTTTCTCACATCTGACACTTCAGTACTTAAAAGATCAAAAGGAAAGGCTTTGCAAGCTCATCAGTCCCAATCTTGGTAGCATCTTTCAACTGACCAGTTGAAGAATAAGCACAAAATGCATTATAATGAAGTGGAATGAACTGACTGTAAGGTGGTATACAGCTTACTGAATCTCTGTCCACTCTGAGGTTATGAAAAAGTAAAAGTTCACTTCACTTTAAGAGGTCTTGAAAACACTGCAGGCAGCAGCAGATCTCTGCTTCTGATCATAGCTCTGAGCTGAAAAAACATGTCTGGTTTCATCTTAGTACAAAAATGTAAGATCACCATTAATGTAGTTCGGTGTATTTTGCATCAATGATGTAGCGACAATTCCACAAATTTTGAGCTACATTTCTTTTATTCTACCTATACTCTTAGGCTAAATACTATTCTTCAAACTATTACAGGTATCCAATCAAAAATACTCCCCCTCAAATTGACAACAATCTCCAAATCATAATTGTAGCCTGTTCAAAATTTGATCCCATGTATTCTTTGTGAGTGTGAATACCCCTAAGAGCTTTGCACCAGAGACCTCTATAGGGCTAGCTCTACCCATTTGCAAACTACATTACATATTTTTCAGTAAATGTTTTCTGCTAAAAACATACAAATAGGAGCCTGAACTACTGATATCTTGTGACAGATTAAAAGAGAAAATGCAAAGATGCATTTTGACCCAAAGTAATCTCCATACCTTTATAGCCCTAGACACATCTATGGATACAAAGCAATGTACAAAATATAAGTACCAGACGTATCATACTTAAGTACAGAACCATACTTGGGTATCAAAAAGGGACAGAGGCCCCGGTGTTTGAATGGACATAAGCCCTGCCTATCACAGAGCACACAACTCTGCTTTAAATCCTCCTGAAACATAGCCTCCACAAACTAACGGGCTCCACAACATCAGCAAGCGGCTGTAAAACCCTTCTCTAATCTCCAGAAAACTTTCAAATAAAAAGTCTGCGGCAGTTCCCAAAGCTTTTCATTGTAAGGATGGTGTGTTTGTTAAGTATGGCATACATTGTGGGGGAAACTCTTTCAGCAGCTTTTGGTTTAATACAAGTTCAAACTTGGCCTACTAGTATTGGCTGTCTTCTCCAAATTCAGGCCACAGTTGAGGCCTTCTCTGGATATAAATACTGTTGCTCCTTCGCCTACCTAGCTACTGAGAAGTACATTCTTATCTCCCCAAGAGATGCACCTTTGAGGATTTGTGCATTCCAAAGCTGCTTCACTTTCTGCCCAAGTGGGGCCAGCACATACACCACCACAATTGAATATCTAAAGGTAAAAAGTCGTTTTACACTGTGTCTAGCAGAGACAAGCATGAATGCAGAGACACAAAAGGAAGGATCCTACCCTTCTCATCACCTACGTCCCCCCCAATTTCCAGCCTGATGGGTATGCAGTTTACTGCAAACCAACCACCCGACACGCCGGTACGAGCAACATGGCTCTAATTTTACCTAACTACATTAAAAGCCCCTCTTACGCAGATTACTGCAAGTGACTACATTTTCATCGTTTTATCAAAGTTCCCCTTTTAAATGGCAAGGAAAGCCAGCCAGGTGAGGGCCAAGAGCCTTATGATGAGTTGTTGCTGAGCTGCGGCAATCACTCCGGCAGGAGAAGAGGAGGCCGCACCGACAGCAACGGCTGTCCTTGCCTTCTCCTCCCAGCCCTCTGCCGTGTCCCCGTATCGCAGGGCAGTACAACACGAGTCCGGCCGCTTTGTTCACAGGCAGCCATGATTTCAACCATGATTAGGAGGTCAGACGTGGCTGAAGGCCTCACGCGGATACCCTCCTGCTACCAAAATGGTCGCGAATCCACCACAGAAACATCATGCTCTTCCCTCAAGTACAGCTTTAAAATAGCCCTCGTAAAATAAAGCTTCCCTTACCTGTGCCTGGGAGCTGTGCATGCAAGATGGCAAAGATGGCAATCCTCGTCCACTTCATCTTGCTTCCCCGAGGCGTGCTGGGGAGCGGGAAGCCACGGGCGGAGGAGGAGAAGAGGCACCTCCGCAGGCTTTGCCCGTCTGCCAGCCCCGCAGGAAGCTCAGCTCCTCTGAGGGCTTTGGGAGTCCGCCTGCCGGCGGCAGCGCCCAAGCACGCGTCTTCCTCTGCCTCGCAGCCAGGCAGCCGCTGAGGTCTGGGGTTTATGTTCTTGGTATTGATGCTTGGGGTTTCCTTTTGTATTTCTTCATTCTTTTCCTCTGTGCGAGTTGGGTTTTGGTGGGGTTTTTTTTTTCAGTCTGTCTGACGGTTCCTAGGTCATCCCAGTCAAGCAGCTGATGATTTCTACAAGGAGCCTAGAAAGTGTGTCTGTTATCAGATGTGGCCTGACTTCAAAAGGGATACTATATTACTATGCCCAGTGTGCAGCGTGGCATAAATAGAAGCTTAAAATTGTAAATTACAGTCACTCTTGAACAAGTAGCTGGCTAAACTGGTAAAGATATAAACTTCATTTCTAAATCTAATCGAAACATAACCTTACCATGAGCAACTGAAAGCGGCTGCACTCTCAGGGCTACGGGGTGCCCAGCATCAGGGAGAGCGGGGCTCTGCCCATCCTTGCAGATGGCATCCACAGGACATAAAACAGCAGCACAACTAACCCTGCCTGGCTCATTTCAGTTGTACCTTCCTATGAAATGGAGATGCTTTTGATGTGAACACACCACATCACTGTATTTTGAAAGGGTGTCAGTGTGTGCAGAGCTCTGGAGCCATTTTGTCCTCCAAGCCACTGCAGCCGATAGGGAGGGGAGCCCGTGTCATCTCTGAGGGTGAACACAGTGTGCATCTCATCCTCACTTGGCTTGAAACAGAAAGCTTGGCAGCCTCTAGCTATGCATCACACTCCTACCTACCGAGTGGGCCATGGGATTTAACCTTCTTGCTGCTTGAAGATGCCCTCTGACAACAGATCCTGAGGCAGACTGGCGCACCCCAGGAGCAGGATGAGTGGTTTGAAGGCAACTGAGGTCTGGGAGCTAACAAGGCTTTTCCACTCGCCTGTTAACACAGTCCCTGGAGCAACACAAAACCAAGCAGGTCTGCCCTGCCCAGCAGCCACACTGGCAAAGCCTGGTTTCGCACAGGTGCATGTCCTCCATCCAGCACGAGGACTGCAGTGCCTCCCATGTTGCCCCAAGCCCCTGCCACCCCCTTGGCTCTCCCACGCCTGCCTCTGTGGGGCCAGGTGGCTGGGCACGCAGCCCCGGTAGCACCTGTACGTGCTGACTGACTGACCCAGCAGCCCACTGCAAAAATGAAAATGCCCGTTTCTCTGCTGCTCCGAGGGAATGAATAAGATCGCTTCAGCTAGCTACACAAAATCACGAGTAGGAACACATTATGTTTGAGCCTCCTTTGTCTAGCTGAATTGATGTTGACCCCCCAGGTCAAAAGTGGTTGGGGTGGTTGGAAGTGAGCAGAAGGCTGCACCAGGAGTATCAGAACACTTACGAAGTCAAGCTAGTGATCAAATCAGGTGGTATTAAAGCAGTGCTCTATAGGCAGCAACGGATAACCACAGAGCCAACAGAAAAAGCATGCTTTAGCAGTAACCCAGCAAATGTAACTCAGGAGAATGCTTTGCACTATGAGCTGGAAAAACACAAGAAACTGATTTGGGTTAACCATACTAAATCATGTCATTATACTTTTACCTGAGGACTTCAACATGCTTTTCAAATTAGACTTACTAAAGCCAGGGCAGTTAAGCTTTTACAGATAAAGAAATGAAGTCTTAAGGGAGACAGGAAAAACAAGGCACTAGAACTCAAAGAGAACCAGGAATCAGGAACACCTGGGAGTGTTTGCATTTGGGGTTCGGTTTTTTTGGTGATTGATTTTGTTTATCAAAAAACAAGCAATAAACAAACCAACCACCACAGAACTTTTAAATGCATGAGAAAAAAACAAGGGGAGAGCCAAGGTGTGGTTAGGGGTACTTCTTCCTCAACATTTCTCATTGCATTTTTTTTAATTATTAAGCAGCAGCTAATAGAAGTATTCATTTAGGACAACAGTGGGAAGAAGAAACCCACATAATGAGATGAAATTAAGAAAGGTGAAATATGGAATTTGAGAAAAATCTTCCTGAGAAGCAGATATTAGACAAAAATAAATGCCCTAACATTTTGGAGAAATTATATGAAAGTCATACCACATGACACTGTGGTGAAACTCTCACTTTGTAAGAAATCTCCTATTTTTGTGCTCATTTCAAATGTGAACAAATAAACATTTTCACTTTTAATAACAAAAAGTACATTTTAGATGACTGTGAATTAGAAAAGCTTGAAAAGATTACTTAGATGCACCTTAAAGCCTAAAGCTCAGCCTCCCCCACGTTAAAATACAACTGGCTCAACAGAGGATTGATGAGTGTTTACAGTAGTAATACTATTAATGCATTTCAGGAGCAGAGCTTAGTCTGGGAGTACGTAAATATCTCAATGAATAATTACCTCCCCTCACACACACACCCCCCCTTCCTAATTCTTAGGAAAAAAAGAGGAATGTGCATCCCCAGCAGGTACAGGAACAGGACTGGCAATAACTATGTCCCAGTAGTACAAAGACAGGGTGAGAGTTATTGTGCATATGAGAAGTAAGGATTTATAGTCTTTTGAAAGCAAAGTAAATTGAAGTTCTTGGAAAAAGGAGACCAAGAAATTAGTCACCTTGCTGTCTGGAGTAATGCAGGCTAATACATTGATAAAACAGTATTATCCTTTTATTTAATAAATGTTCTATATTGTACCAGCCAATACCAAAATTATTAGACTCTAGTATTACTCCAGTGCCCCAAACTTGAGGACTGTATGACATTCTGTGATACCTAGACAGTATCGATGAGCCTCTGCTCTCCTCCAGCCTTGGGGAGGGTTTCCTTTGTGGCTCTTCTACCCTAAAATCTGCAAGAGGAGGCTGGAGATGGGCTCTGACTCACCACCAGGCAGAAGGCAAAGCACAGCACACGAGAGTCACCACATATTGGAGCTGAAAGAGGTGTTATTAGTCCCAGAGATGGCTGTGCTCGGGTACATGGTCTGTATTCCAACATGAGCCGGCTAAAGCCCTTTCTGTCCGCTTCCCCATGTTAGAAGATTGGCTGAAATAAAGAATTATGAGAGGAAAGACCCCTGCTCCCACTGCAGGCTGACTAAATCTCACTGATGCTTTATCCAAAAGTTAAAATAATATCATACCAGTTATTGATATTTTTGGGTAACAGTATTTTCAGAGAAGCAAATGGCACTGCTTATCACTATTCTGCTGACCCCTGTCTCCTCCTGTTATTGATCATAGCTTCTCCCTCCGGCAGAAAGCCAGCAAATTATCACTTTGAATAAAGAGTTGAGGCCAAAGGTAAGGAAAAGGAATGAAGAGCTGTATAAGAAAGGGAGATTAATGGCAACCGTAGGCACACTAGGAGAACAGCAGTTGGGCCAGTGTGTTTTGATGTCTAGATAGGGAAAGGTCAGAGAAATAGAGTATACAGACTTCATTTAGAAGTGTGGGTAGAGTCAGAAAAAGGCTGTGCATGACAGCGCCCCTAGAAATTCTCTCCTCCCCATCCCTCAGCTTTTGAAATAAGGCAAGCTTATCATTATAATCTAAATACAATGAAAGTATATAAAAGAGCAATCATGCTTGTATTACGAGTTATTCTCACAACAAGCATGGCATGGGAGATGCAAATCACATGCAGTTGAGGAGTGCAGAAAAAGATAAAAGGGGAAGTGGTCTCTTCTCTAGGAAACGGCTCTTCTGTGTTCATACAGCTTGCAAATACACGATGAGGAATGATTTGCTTAGTGTTGCCTTCTTTTCATCCTCTTTGCCTAATGCGCAATGTGGGCAGGGGGTGCTGAAGTTTTTACTGTGTTTTGTAGTTCCTAGAGATGCAATCTCATACATGCATTTTTACTAACAGTTTAATCCATACTAATATTTCAGTTTACTCACTTCAGTTAGATCATAAGAACTTCGTTAACACTGGGCTAGAAATGAATGCCAACACTAGCTCAGCTGAACCAGCAGCTATTTCTCTCAATACAGACAAGGCCACAGTGGAGACACAATACCCTCCCTGCTGGGTTAAGAAAAGCTCTCAGCTAAACTTGACTCTATCTAAACATACAGGTGGAGGACAGTGCATTTCAAGAACTACTTGCACTGGGAAAGACTTCCAAGATTTGATCTATGGTTCCCAAAATAGAATGAGTCTGGGAATGGAAGTGGTCCCCAAGTACAACTCAGTTGTGTTTAACACTGGTTAAGGTGCAGTTCGTTATCTGTAAGGACATCTTTCATAAAATGGACAAGGTGTGCATTAAATTGATTCTGTGCATCAATATGCCATTCTTTCTCTGGATGCAAGAAATCCTGGAACTGCTCTAATGCAAGGGGCTGATTCATCCCCAGAAGCATCCCCTTTTCATGTTCACTGGTTATGCTTTGACTGTTGTATTTGAAAAAATAAAATAAAATAAAAAAAAAAAAGTAGCAGGGTTTGCAGTTTTAACAGGAAATAAATGGAAAACTAAAAAACAAACCCACACCACAGTCAAGCTGAGGATTAAAAAAATAACTACACACTGCCCTCTGGCTCATGTGTTGCTACCACGGAGAGCTTGCCTGTAATCATCACTGCAGACTGCTGGGACTGAGAACAGTTCTGTTATCAAAAATTCTTCTAAGCCCATTTGATACAGTTAGTACTTGAAGGCAAAATTAATTCCTACATCACCCGATGGAGGAGCTGAACAACTTTACAGATGGGACAATCCAGACAGATTGCAGAGTCTTGCCCCTCATCCAGCAGGGAGTGATAGTTCTAGTGCCACAACTAGCTCAATCAAGTATTAAAATAATTTTTTTGAGATGTTCACACAAAGATAATGGATATTAAATAAGCAATTTTCACTGGTGAGCAGGCTGTAGCCCCAGCAAGACAGGCCATTCATGCAGTAGACCAATACACTGAAAAGTCTGCTGTTTATAGTGTGTAAACCTACAGTTTTTATTGACAAAATGTGGTGGACTGACAAGTCCTACACTGCTTCACTGCACTTCAATGCACTGTAGTGCCTTACAGTGAAGCTTCGCTTGGCTATAATTGGGTTCAACTGTGCTAATCCTCTTGGAATGCAGCAATTAATACTTATTTAGTTATAATTGCTGCATTCCAAGAGGATTAGTCCCTGCCCTGCACTTTTGTCAGCACTGCAAACAGAGCTGGAAAGAAGACAGCATCTAACTACAGGTCTTGCTTTGCAGCTCCCAACAGGGAGACAAGAGAAGTTGGTCTTGCTACAACTGCTCCCCTCTGTGTATGCAAATACTACTTTTCCAAGGAAAAAACACTTGACTGTCACTACTCCTTGCAGCTGCATTGTGCAAGTAGAAACTCTGCTACATCCAACAAGGAAAAAAGAAAAAAAAAGACACACCTGTGCAGTACCATAAAGACAAACACAACCATGAGTGTATGCTTCCTATGAGAGATGATAAACAGGCCCTGATGCCCTTTAAGAATGAATTCCTATTCATTATTTTGGGGGGGTTGTGACTAGCAGTTTCCTGTTCCTGCTATGGTCTTAAAATTTTCAGTGCAACATGGGTTTTGGAAACCTATAAA
This sequence comes from Athene cunicularia, assembly GCF_003259725.1. Classification (NCBI taxonomy): domain Eukaryota; kingdom Metazoa; phylum Chordata; class Aves; order Strigiformes; family Strigidae; genus Athene; species Athene cunicularia. The sequence continues at coordinate 112,423,865 of NW_020799091.1, forward strand.
GGAGATGTTAGTGGAAAGTTAAAATGCACTCTCTCTCACTACTCAGTTTTGAGACTACTGAATCTGTAACGTTCATTTCTTTCCTCCCAAGTGAAGCCTTTATGATCTACTCTGGATTTTTTTTTTATTTTTTTTTTAAATGCACTGAAGAGAGCACTACTTATGTCTTATCTTAAGAAGGAAGCACAATGCTTCTTTTTCCTTTAGGCTAGTCAAGCTACTCTCTCACATCATTAACATTTTTACCTTGTTAACTACAGGTGAATTTCCCCGATTACATTACAGAATATGTAGAAAAATTCTGGAACTTCATCACTAACCACACATTCTGGAAATGCTATTTTTAATTATAAAGCATCTTCAGTACTTTCTTGTATGGCTGTACAGACTCTGATTGATCAGTAACGTTATGTCTTTCATGAATATGAAAGTACTTGTGAAGCCAGATTTTAAGACCTGTGACAACTATCTTCATTCCCTTTATTTTCTTCCCCTCCTCACCCCAACACATACCTCTCCTGCGTCTTTCAAAAGCTGATTTATGGGAAAACTTAATTAAAGAAACTGAAATTCATTTAAGCATTTAAAACAAATAAAAAAACAAGTCATGCTTGATTAGGCAATGTTTTTAGCTAAATGACAACAGGAAAGAACTACATGAGATTCTTATAATCATATGCTGCAGGTTTTGTGCAATTATTTAGAGATGAGAAGTAATTGCTTCATTTCAATCTAGAAACAGTTACTTTTTATTACTGGGTGATGTTTAATAGATTGCATTGGCATAAAACATTCTAGAAATACAAGGTATTGTCGCTATTTTCACATAAATATACATGCTTACATATGCAATTACATATACACTACCCAGTATTGCTTGAAAGTCTTTCTCCATGTTTGCACACACATACACATACTCTCTGCATGGCTTTGCTGAGTTACTCTGTGTTTGTAGCAACCAGAAGTCATCTTGTTTTTAAAAAGAATTCCCTTCATCTAAAGGTACTAAGATGATTTACAAGTGCTTTATGTAAATCCTGCCAACCTATTTACATTTTTATAAATGGGAGGAGAACAAGAGTGCAAAATAAGTAAAGGTTGCAACCTGAGTGGCAGTAGCAAAAATAACATGAAGTAGTTCCACTGACATTACTGAGATTGAGGGAGAGACTCAGCTCTCTCAAGAAGACCTGCAGCATTTGTTGGATCTGCCACCACCTGTGTGCCCTATCTTTTGTTTAAACTGGAGAAATTATGTGCAAAAGCAAGCCTAAGCCTGACAGCAACAGGAATCAGAAACAAAGAGTAATGGGGAATTGTTAGGATGTTTCTATCTACAATATGAAGAGCTAGAGAAAAAAAAAAATTCAGAACAATCACTACAACTATCAGGCTCTTTGAGTAAAAAGAAAACACCCACTAAATAATACAAAATATCACCATTTCATATACTAACTGCATACCTGCTCAGTCAATCAGAAGACTCCAGCAGCCCTGCAACCAGCACAATTAAGGAATGTTTTAAAAAGCATGACTTTTGTACCTTTAATATACATGAACTGCGTTTTGTTCCCGCTTTTCAGCTCCCAATTGTCATGGTATACACAGGAGCTTTGTGGCCTCAAGGTCAGACTGCCTGTTCCAAATTTAAATCCAACTGAGTAAAAAAATCTGATAAAAGCAAGTATCCACACAACACATTACCTAAGCCTTGTTTCCACAGAAAACCAGCCTACAAAGAACATCAACCACTACAGTCAGAATGAGTGAGTCTTAAACTCTAATCTTATTACACTATAATATTCATCACAGACTCTGTGGAAGCCTCTAGACACAAAACTGCTTAAGTCAAAAAGCCCTGGGAGCAGCTCCAAGAGTTTTACATGAGAAACTCATGAACTGAGCTTCCCTGGAGGGAAAACAAAATTGAGGACCATCAAGGGCCAGCTACTCCATGAGAGCAGGGGAGCTTGCAGGGTCAGCAGGGCAATGGCCATACCACCAAAATAGAGAGACCCACAGTACCTGGACAAGCAGAGTAGGTTGAGTGACAGCAACCGGGGTCAACCACAGCTGAGGCAGGTTTGAGGTCAGGTCAGTGGGACTAGACAAGCCGCGATGGGCTGTGCAGCCCCCAGGCAAACAGGAGAAGCTTCAAAGCAGGGTTTTCCCAGCTCTGCTTCACCACCCAAACACCTGCACACAGCCAAAACTCACCACCAGCACAAGCAGCCAAGCCACTGGAGAATTAGCTGTTGGAAATTACAAATCAGAATCAGGTGGCTTAGTTCAGCTAACAATAAGCCTAAGCCAAAGCATCCTCACACTAGCAAGCAACCTGACTTTAAATTCTTATAGATAGTAAGCACCGAGAGGAATAAACACTATTGAGTCTGGAGGTGGTTGTTCCCAGTTGATACTCTGTGGCATTCTATACCTGTCTCCATTTTCTTTACTAGAGTTTCTTAATTTAAAAACCTTTAAATCATTTTCATGGATATTACTTTTGAGCACTCCACAGCACAAAATGATTACAAAACACAAAAAAATGATGAATGCTTCTTTTTTAGCAGCTAGCAGGCAGCTGTGTTTATGGAGGAAAGCATTCATAATGTAAAACACTGTAGAAAAAAGAATTTGTTCATATCATGGGCCCTGTCATATGCTTTTCCAACATCTTTGAATTATGATGAATGCCATAACCAATTTTAAGTATTAAACATTTAACAAACAACCCGAATGTAAGTCTATGGCACCCTCTTGTGTTCAACAATAATATAACTGTTTGTTTTTGAATCTTTCTAGATTCAGTATGATGTTATTCAGGAAAAACCTGTTGGGAAAAAAAAAAAGTATCCATTGAGTTATGATTAATACTTTTTGTATTAATCTAATACTCTAATTGAGATACCTCTATTTCATTGTGAAGGTCATAGATACAACATTAAATAGCTAAGACATTAATTCCAGATAGAACTGAATAAAGGATTAAACTAATACCTAATACACATAAATTCTGTTCTGTAATGATGTATCACGTTGCAAGAATCTACTGGGCACAAGTCTTACTTTAAAACACAAGAAAGAAATTGCAAATCAAGAATTAGAAACACAAACATGTCAATGAGCAAGATTAGCAAAGGAAAAACATGACTACACCATCAGAGTGAGAGGCTGAGATTATCCTAATGAGATTCCCAGCTAACAAACATCCTGTGATTTAGTGAGGTGCCTAAGGTTATCCTGTGTCTCAGATTCTTATCTATGAATGGAGATGCTTAATTTCCTGGGTATGGAGAGTGACTTCATTACTATTTAGAATATGCCAAGCACGCCACAGTAGAGGATACACATAGTGAGAAGTCAAAATACCGATTCATTGTTTACAGCTGCATTAATTTCATATATTCAGCCTCTTCTACTCTAAGCTACAATACTGCATATTAGGAAAAAAAGGACCCATGCTCACAAGTGAATTCCCATAGAAGCCTAATACAACAAAAGGTGATCAAAGGGAGAAGAAAGATGATGAAAAATAGGACAAAACCTGGTAACTTTCTTGTTAGCAATACTAACATTTACACACCTATTACTAAGAGAGAAAAACAGAGAAATGTTTAGTATGTTTGATACCCTAGTCTGCTTTACATTCCACTTCTACATACAAAAATCTCTTTATCCAAGTGTTTGATGAGATGCATAGATACAACTCCAGATAGTTCCTCTCTGAGTATCCTTCAAATCCAGCTCTGTACATGTAGCTTAACCATTGCTGTTCACCACTTTCCAAAAGAAATACCTGGGTAGAGTCCTCTCAGATTTCAAATGTGAAGAGGTTTGGATGATCTAAAATTGTCTCAATAAAATGCAGTAGTATTACAGAACTGTTTAAGATGCAGTTACCAATAAAAGCCCTTCCACTTCCAATTAGGAAAGGCTTGGGAATTGGTACTACTGAGAACACCAAATCCAACAAGACAACCAGAAACAAAACAACAGAAAACAAGCTTCATTCTGTACCAAACCCTCACACAAAAATTCAGAAGTGGTGTACTGGTTTTGGCTGGAATAGAGTTAATTTTTTTCATAGTAGCTTGTTTGGGGCTTTGTGTTAAATTTGTGATGAAAACAGCGTTGCCAACACAGGGATGTTTGAGTTATTGTTTATGCAATATTAAGACTATTTCTGCTTCTCACCCTGCCATGCCAGCAAGGATTCTGGGGTGCATGAGGAGTTGGGAGGGGACCCCACTGGGACAGCTGACACCAACTGACTGAATGGATATCCCAGACCACATGACATCATGCTCAGCAATAAAAGCTCTGGGAAGAAGAAGGGGGGATGTTTAGTGATGGCATTTGTCTACCCAAGTAACCATTAACACGTGACGGAGCCCTGCTTTCCTGGGGGTGGCTGAACACCTGCCTGCTGATGATACAGTCGTTTAGAATTGCAGAAGCCCTAGCCAGAAGAAATAATCAAATAAGGCTTCCTTGTATTTATCTTCATAACCGTTGTTACTTTATGTTCCATTTCACAGTATTAGATGCAAAAAATAAAGTGAAACATGAAGATGCTTGTTTAATCCAAGGAGGGAAAGCCAGGTCTAATAGGGGTATTTCACCATTTATTCTATTATAGCAAGTGTAAAAGACTCCAGAGTGACAGCAAAACAACTCTGAAGAGAGGGTGCTTGTGTTAAAAGAGAACAAGAGGGAGAGAAGTATTCTTGAACATGCAATAAATAACACTCGACACCACTTGTCAAAAAATATTTTTATTTTAACAGAAGCACAGCATCATCAGTCTCACACATCAGAAGTTATGGAGTGACCTGTAACACATTCAGGTGTCCCCATGGTAATGATCAAGTCCACATCAGAGGATCATCTGAGTTTCCACAATTATTATGCCTCATATAAAAATATTTTCCAATTTAATATTTAATATCAGTGCTACCCATTCAGTATAAATTTTTCCGTACTGTAAGTTTTTGTGATCTTAAATTAATTTTCAAGTAGTAGAAGAGAATGGGTTGCATACAGTAACAAGTACCTTTTTTCCCCTTGTGGGGAAGGAAAACTTAGTAAATTACATCAAAAACACTTTCACAAATAATTACAGGATTTGAGAAAATTAGTGATATAATAACAACATTAAAATGTAGAAATTATTTGATATGACTAATTCCACTGTTCTATATATGGATCTGTCTCTGAGAAGTCTAAATTCTCACATTCTTTACTCTTAACTAGGCAGTATTTGCTCATTGTAAAATCAACTTAATTGTTCATAATTGCTTTTGGGTATTTGTGAGCTTAGCACAAGAGATGAGGGAGGATGTAAAAAGGTGTTAATTTATTTTTTGCACTTCTGTATGGCTTATTTTAACAGAAAATTAATTATGCACAGCTTTCATTAATTTTTATTGTCTATAAGTCATAAATCATCTGTGTCATACTGTATTGCTTTTTTCTCACTTCTGGGTTACTAACCCAAAACTGCTGTGTAAGGCTTCCGAACCAAAAGTCTGCTCATTTCTACTGTTGATGGTAATAAAAGCTGATACACTGTCATTTGATCAGACTAACAAAGCTGATGATTTAAGAAACCTAACCAGAAAACATTTACCCTTTACAACATTCTCATTAAACCTACAAGCCACTACTCTTCTTATACTAAAGTCAGATACTTGAGGTATTGCCACACTGCTTCTATTAAAGACTTGGGGCATATAACCACTGCCAGCTGAAGAGTTACCAAGAACTTCTCATGAGGTATAAGTACAGCTTGCATAAACACAATCGTAATGGCTCAAACAAGTGAGTGTATTAGCGTGCAAAGAACAGAATCTGGGAACTCAGCGTACCATTTGCCATTGTAATACAAGCAATGCTTTCCATTCCACGGTCAGCTGAGCCATCCTGTAATACTCTGCCATAAAGTTCTAAACTAAACTGGTATTAAAAATAAAATTTTAAAAAATAAAATAAAATAGGAGAGTGCTCACAAACAGATATTATTTAACTAAGGCACTGAAAAGTATACTGAAAATGGAAAGATTAGTCCAGTTCTAAACACAGCATTTCTGAATGCACTGTCAGACAGACAGACATCTTTCCAGAATCACATCTGATGAATAAAATTTAGTTATGGCTCATGCACAAAAGTGTTTGAGTATAACATGATTAACATGATTCAAGTTGTACTAGTTAGTGAGAATTTACACTTGCTTCAGAAGGGTTATACAAGCTCATTAACAATGCAAGGTGTTTGATTTTTTGCATTATTAATTAAGCTCTACAACACATAGAAAAAAATCTTTCATGAAACAGCCAAGGTAATTCATTTGTGTATCAGCCAAAGTAATTTACTCGTATATCAGCATCACCAAGGATCTTCTTCCACCTACGAGGAGTAAGAATAAGAGTGAAACTGAATGCGTTAAAATGTATTTGAAAGTTTTGAAGGACTTAGCTTTACACAGACAACAGAACACAAAATTCCTCTATACTTCAATATCATGATAGATTCAAAAGCAATTTTGTTCTGAAAATATTAAGCAATATTGCCACAATCCCATTAATACAGCTTCATAAATGCTGAGTAGTCTCACTACTTTCAACTGTTAGATCAAAACATCGTCTGTCCTGCAATTAATTCAAACAGAGGACAGTGACTCTGCCCACTCTATAGGAGCCTTCCTTGCAAGAAACTGTATTTAAACTGAGGTGCAAGTACAGTTAGCCACAGATAGTTCTTTAGATATGACACAACATTGTTAAGTAGGTGGATCCCCTATTCAAACGTATCTTACAATTTCAGCCACTGCATTCAGTAGACTATATATAGGGAAAAGACATAAATGTGTATAAAAAACAGAGACAGTAATATATACTGTTAACAATAAGGAGGAGTTTTACAGGCCCCAAATATAATGAGTTAAGAATGCAAATCTTAAGTACTTACTAAGGCTTGACGCTGTAATATTCTTCTGGTGTCACAATTTTTAATCCACCAAAGTAGTCCAGCACCCAAATATTGGTTATGTTGAATTTGGCGAAGAACCAATTATGATCCTTAGGCCAACTTTCCATTTCAGGGTGGCGACTGAATAATGCTTTTTTTGCTAAGCCTGCTTCTGAATCATTCACCTAAACAATAACCAGCAAAATACTACAGTAAGATACAGTCATGTGAAGACAAATTTTAGCTAAAAATCCACTGCTGACTGCAGTGTTCTCTGCTCGGTTTAGCCATGTCTTGTCCCAAACGACTCATTACTGTGGCAGAGTCCCCTCATCTTCAGTGTGGTGCACAAATGTACACGAGGCAGACAAAAACTTCAAGGTAGTTGATATTAATATTAAATCAAAAGAGTGCTTTTAAAGTAAGCATGAGCAAGAAAGCACTTCATCAACACAAGAATAAATCTTCCAACAAATCACAAAACAGAGAAGTATGGATTCTTGTTGAATTATTACAGTTCAGTGTTTTAGATGTAATTTTACCCCCTCTGCACCTGCTCAAACACAAACAGATCCAACTGTGTTCAGATGCATGCAAACACATGCATACAGACACACGTATACACACACATACAGCATTTTGTGACAGAATCCACAGAGAAGGGAAGCTGAAATGTGTGACAGCACTTAAGATACAATGTGCAAATGTTTGAAGGGTTATATCAACAAGTTAGAGCTCTGAATATGGTACAAGAGGAACTAAATAAAATCAATAATTCCATTATGGATGAGAAACTCATGAAAGCAATTGAAGGACTGGAGTGTAGTGTATAAACATCTGAGGTGTGGAAACACCAAATAAGAATTTAGACTATCATAAGGAAGAGTAATGATGATTAGTCCTCATCCTCAATCATTATCTTCAATAATGGGATTAAGATGTTCAATGAATAACACATGCAGTTCTATGTTCCTTCTATGGGACACCAAAGTACTGGGGTGCATGAAAGAATACTGCCCTGGCAGCAATGCCACCAGATAATACAATGTGCTTTTTCTGTCTCCAATACCTGTAACTTTATACCTCAGCTTAATATGTACTTCAGTACAGTTTCAGAAGCGTGTATGTCACACTGCACAGACTAAAGAATTTAACTGAGCAAAAGAGATGGAAAAACCTTCCTGCTTCACTCACAAGACAACTGTCTTAGAATTCTTAGTTTCAGAACAGGTTTAGAGGAAAGAGGGAGACTTCTTTCATCACAGTATTGTCCTCCCAAGTTCCTTGCTAAAGACATGCCAACAGAGCTCCTCCAAGTACACAGTGGTAATTTCATTTTCCTCACATAAACTATGAACTAGCCTTCTGGTATCATGGCACATAACACCTCTTCATATACTTTTGCACAGAAACTCTAACCTTTCTCTTCTCCATCCACTAAACAATACTACTTGATGCACACAATCTTGTCCAGTGTCAATTTTCAGCTGCTTACCTTTACAATACTCCCACAGAAGATTATGTGGGCGCAAAGGGGATTCTGGGGATCGTATCTGTGCTTCTTGCAGTAAGGAGTCTGTGCCAAAGACACAGTTAAGGAGGCGTTTGAATTGATCTGAAATACAAGTAGTAAGACAAGAGGTTTATGTACTTTTGCAAGAAAAATGTCATACCCACCATATTTTCAGCTCTTGGTACTTTATTCAGCTCAGTATTACTGGTAAAAAGCACAAAGCTGCCATCACCTTTTCCTAAGTATAGCTGAAAGCCTGCTCAGATGAGCTCTGAATCTGAAAGAAAGACCTGTTTAGAAGTGTGCTGAAGTTTTTTAGCATAAAATGCAAACCTCACAAAATGGCACTCTGTAAAGCTCTGAATTCAACATACATATACTTCACATTCAAATGCTGAATATTCCAATTCACATGCATACAAGACAGTGCAGAAAACAAGAAGATACAGTGAACATCATTAAGTTAATTCTGGCAGAAGGACAAAGGGTTACTGAAAGGCAACCAAGCTTCACAACCGTTGATAAAACAAAACCAAACAACCCCCGCATCAAAACAAGACTCCTGGCTGCCCCCAAACTCATCAACTCTTTTGAAGTTTTTTAAAGTTTGGTCCTGAGTATTTAAGACACCTAACTTAAGAATTAAAGAGTATGTATCCTACTGTTTTTCTAAAATTAATTTGGTGAACACAGCTTGAAATGTACTGGTGCAAAACAGGATTGCTTACTGCAGAGCATCACATAACATTCATTATCTCCCATAAATTCGTGTCACATAAGTTCATTACTTCCCAGCAAAGAAAGTTCATGTGCTCTGAGAAATTTCATTAAAAGAGCTCATCTCAAAAAAAAAAAAACCAACCCCAAACCCCAAAAATCTATAAATTCGGTTAAACTCTATGCAGAGTACCACTGAACTGATGAAACAGGAGCAACCACCTGACAGATAGGAAGTTGCTTAGTTACAAAAAAGCTGACTCATGATTACTCGGCACTATTTCCTACCACACGTCTCCCTGACACGTGACTATCACAGTCAAACATTTCTGCCCTGTAACAGCGGATTAAGGATCTGCTGAGGAGCCTTCTGAAGGAAAATGTTCCATTAGCAGTTTATACCATGATTTTTATGTTATTCTGAAAACAAAAAGCTGTAGCTGGAGTGGAGATACCATACAAGATAAATTAGGCTTTCTACAACACCTAGATACATAATTAAACTATTTTAATGTAGCAAACTAAAACTTGACAGGAAACAAACAAAAAAGGTTTGACAGTAAAACAAGTCTGAAAAAATTTCCATTATTTAAGTTTTGTGATTATTTGTTTTACTAATACTGTAACAGCTACTAGTATAAAAATTTTTTCTAATACAGGTATTGCTATTTCCCTGACTTTTTTTCACCAACTTTTGACTGCAGCCAAGCAAAAGATCTGAGGCAAGGCCAGTTACACACCCTCAGACCCTCAGCACGCCAGTCTGCTGCTTTTCATCGTGTTCTTGCCTTTACGGTAAGCTCCAGAGATGTAATTACTATTCCTTCAGTAGCCTGTCAAGGAGCTCTCTTTGCTCAAGTCCCACGCTGACAATTTCCAGTATTTTTGATCATTTTTGTGCAGCTCTCCCTGTTGACATATTCTGCAGGCCCTCACTTCTCTGGTCAGCGCTTCTGGGAGCTTCAGCTGCTTCTTCTACCAGAGCGCTGCTCAGCAATTTTTCAGACCATGATCAGCAGGAACTTCTTAGGGGGACTACCAAGTGTCAACACGGACAGCACTGCTTATGTTTACGTGTTCAAGGCCTAATAATTGTCACCAGGGTTCACAAATGAGGTGACACCATTGCACCGCCTTCAGGAAGCGCTGGTGTAAACCCCGAGCCTACAACAGGACTTTCAACCATCACTTGCTCCCGGGATGAAAGAGCGGAGGCAACAAATAAAAAATACGACCGCATTAGCCTAACCTGCACGCTTGCACGTCTCCTTTACTGGGGTCACTATTTACACCTGCGGCTTGCTGGAGCCGATTTTTGTAGGGACAACCCCCCTCGTCCCCGTGCCCCGCTGCGGGGGCTTTAAACCCCCGACCCACCGTTGCCCGAGAGAGCGCTGCCCGCGGCCCGGCTGCGCCCGCTCACCTCCAGGTCCTGCACGGAGATCTCCATGTCGGTCAGGTAAAGGTAGGGGACGCCGCTGCCGCTGAACGGCCCGGGGGGGCCGTCGCTGAGGGAGAAGATGTTG
>NW_020799091.1:112434640-112481124 GCF_003259725.1 Athene cunicularia
CCTGGCGCCGCACACGGTGGGTGGCCTGAGGCGGCCCACGGAGCAGCCGAAGCGGAGGCGGTCCTGCGGGGCGGCTCCGCCCGCCGCCCGGCCCCCTGTTCTGCAAGGTGTGAGTGACGCGGCGTGGGTCGCGGTGCCCAGCGGGCCCTGTCCTCTGGGCTCGACTGGCCCGGGACGCCCATCAGACCCAAAGCGGGGTTGTGGCCCTGTCGGCCCCGTTGCCCCCGGCTATTTTTAAAACAATTTGTATTGTTTCTTTTCCGGGTTAAGTGAAGGTGGCCCGTCCACCTATTTGTCAAGATTTGAATGCGGCGAGTGATGGAATATCACCTGCCACGACTTGTAATGGTTGAAAGAGACCCCCGCTGAGTTTGTGATAAGAAGGTAGGGACAGCCATCGACTGTTAGGCTCACAACTCCATGCCTGGCCAAGGTCTGATATGACTTGTGTCTCCCCTCTCTCAACACCCAACTGGGTTGCAACCAGCGGTGGATCATACCAGGGCAGCCAACAGAGGTCAATCCAGTCTTGCCCTTCACCCTTGGTAGAAGCTTGCTCACCATGACAGTCAGTAAAAGTGTAGGGTGGTTGTAACCCGTCAGTCTCTCCCTCAAGGCCTGCCAGGCTTTGCCCAACCTACTAAGCTTGTGGGCAAGGCTTTTTTGGGTGAGGATGAATACAGCCTGATGGTCTCCCCTCAAGATCTGCCTGGGTTGCCTGACTTACCAAGCCAGTGGGCAGGGGCTCTTGGACAATCGACATGGGTGTCGACGCCATATTAATTTGTTTCACCAAAACCTGCTATCAAGCAGTTGGTGAGGCTGCTCGATAGGGAGGAAGTAGCCATAATTCCCAGACTGAGGCAGAGGCCAGTTTGGTTATCCCGAGGGGCATCCAGCAGGACCACATGAAGGTATGGCCTCTGCAGCTGCACCCAGTTAGTGACTATGATCCCATCTTAAGAGAGTCATAGTTACTCCCGTAAATCAGTCTCAGAGGCTTGTTCTGTGTCACCACAAGTGTTCATGGCCTGACCTGCTCTAAGGAAAACCTCGTCATGTAGCAGGGGCTGTCTGAAACTGGTTTGGACTGTAAAGCACACAAGGATCATTTGCCATTAGGCGTAGCTCAAGTCTTACTACTTGCAAACTGCATGATGTATGTCAAAGCCATCCCTTCTGCAAGACTTGGTTTTGCTAATTGAACAACCTCCTGGCCTTCAGCATAGTGCTTACAAAAATAAACACAGAAATAGACCTTGTTTTATCCATCACCATGTGCCCAGTCACCTCAGATTTGTATAAAGAAATGCTTTCAGATGGGGTAATACTGAGACTTGATTCAACTTTTCCTAAAAGATGGTAGATTTCTATTTCAATCCAGTCTTACCAAGTGTGTCTACACTACGTATATAGCGATGTAGCATAAACCCAAATTAACTTAGTGACTACCATTAGCACCCAGCTGCAACATTGCACCCATAGCTTATAGCAGGCAAGATGAATAGTTTTGCTGGGCTGAATTCAGGAAGAAAAATACACCACACATCCATTCTCTACCATTTGTGTACTGTCCTCTTGTTGTATACAGGCAGAAAAAAAATATATTTTCCTGCAGTATTCCCCTTGCCTGCCTTTCCCTCCGGGGCACCGACCACGGAGGAGCGTTCCGCTGCTGCCCTCTCCTGGCGATGCTCAGGAGAAACCTGGGGTTTGTTATAACTGAAAAGGAAAAAAGTCTTTTCTGAACCGCTTGATGTACAGGCACTCAACTCGGTAGGTGAGTAACACCTGCTCCAGCAACAAAGCAATACAAGCAGCCTTGTTTGCGATACAGAGGACAAGTGATATTTCAGGGAAGAGTGATAAGGAGAAAAGTGGCCAGAAGAGGAGTGAGGTGTGAGAGAAAAGACTGCGCAAAAGTTTGTCTATATATGTAGGATTATACCATATATTTAGATGAGGGGCAGGAGTGGAATGTGATGAAGGGAAAAAGACAGGAGGCATTTTGCATGAGTGAAAAAAGTATGGAAGAAAGGGACAAAAACACTCTAGGGGAAACAGCTTAGGAAAGAGAAGGGGATGAGGAAGACAAACCACAACAAACTTTTCATCAGAGACTGTGCTAGCTCAAACAGAGATATTATAGCTTCTTCTCTCCCCACCAACATGTGAGTGCGTACACAGAAACTGCTTGTTTCTCTCCGTTTTCAAGTGGTCCTGCCCTCTGAGACCCTGGCAGGGGGGTCAGTATTTACTTGATGCAGTCAAAGGGATGGGGGGTGGGGGGATGTGTGTGAATGATTTTACTGGGAAGCAGGAGATCGTGACAGGGAGCAGACAGGAAGTGGCTGGTGGGGTCAGCACGGGAAAGAAGGGATGCTGTGGAGACTAGGTGGAAGTAACAACATGTGCCACAGGGCTAAAAAAAAGGATAGAAAGGAAAGAAGATAAAGGGGATGTAGGAAGCAGAGCTGGTAATATTTTTAAAATTTTGTTTCAGAAAAATAAAATGCATAAAAGGGGAAAGCTTTTATGTTCTGGAGTTTAGGTATATGTATTTGCTGAATGTGGTCACCCCTCCTTTGCTAGAAAGGGTGCACGTTACTGGAGCCGCACAGCCGCTGCGGCAGGAGAGTCAAAGCGAACCTTGTAGAGAGCGTGGAAGATCATCCCGCACTCCCCCTGCCACTGCTGAGACCACACAGCAGGATCTCAGGGGCCAAGAAAAAATGACCTATCCAAACAAAGTTTGCCAAGTTTTCCTCGCCTCCCTCTACCCCTCCAGCCTTGCAGCAAGTCCGCAGCCGTCCCTGTCTGCAGCCGGTGAGGGGTGCTGCTGCCCAACCCCAGCTGGCCTGCAGGATTTGGGCTGAGGAGTCTGGTGGTAATTCAGCGCTCCACAGGATTTACGGAAGCAAATAGTATTGGCTCTCTGCTACAGAGAACAGGATTTATTAGGCTGAGTAGTCTCTACAGTGGGCGGCATGCAGTGCTGTATAGACTGTCTTGTGCACTGCACTGAACGAAGGGGGCTTGTTTGGGTCCCCTCTTTCTTGGATGGATAGAGTGTAGTGAACTTGTACACTAATGGATAAGGTCTTTAACTCTTTCAGCTTGCTCTGAAAGGATGTGTTATCTGAAGTAAATCTCCGGGCTCTCTCACTTCCTCAGCTACATCTCAGAGAAAGAAGAAGGATTCTCTCTGTTGTGTGCAATATGTCCAGGGGCTCCCAGAATCCTTGCACAACAAAGTCAAGAAAGTATTGCTAGCCGCTAGTTCTCCTTTTCAACTCATGTGCTTATTTACACTAAAAAAAAAAAGGGTAAATAGACAACGGTAATATCTCACCACAGACTGAGCCAGTTTACTCCCTCCAGGGGCTGGCCAGTTCATGGGACAGTCTTAATTTCAGTGTGGTTTACATGCGATGGGCCTCAGGCTGAATCTGGGGGCAGTGTCTCCAGAGAAGGTTAGCCAAAAAGTGGGCAAGGTCTCCATCCTGGCTAGTGTATCATCATGCTCTGTCTGCCCTCTTCATACTGGTTTGCCCTGAACCAGCTCACTCTTTAGATAGCATGGTTGTTGGATGGGCTGGGCAAGGTTTCTCTTCAGACACACAGTCTAGCTACACGCTGGGCCAAGCTTCCTGTCTAGATCATGCAGTCTGTCCATGAACAGAAACCTTTCTTTGTCCAGATAACACTTGTGGGCTGTGTAGTCTCACCATGTGTAGCGCTTGATTTCTGAGCCAGGGCAGCTCTCTGCATCCAAATGACAGCCAGAGTGATTAAAGTCACTTGCCGCAGCGTTTGACAGGAGCGACTGACCTGAGTCAGCTCTGGCAAAATCTGAAGTACTCTGAAGTGCCAACGCTCAGCGCCACATGAGACCCACCATGCAAATTGTTTCTAAAAATGTTGGTTAGATATCCTCCTGAGGAGATACCAGCCCTGCTGAACACTGCTATTAGGAAATGGCACACAACACATGCCTTTGCTGAACACAGAAAGGTGTTGCGTGCTTATGCATAATGCATTTATTTGTTCTGATCCTCAAAGTTCCCAAATGAACATGGTTGGGAATTTAGCTTCTGACCCTTTCATCAGTGTATTTTTTAAACCATCGCTAAAATGAATATAGCACTGGCCTGGTATTGAGCTAAAAGTCCTTTTACCTTTTTAACAGCCACCACACAGGTAGTGGCAAGGAAAGCTTTCTCTGTGCATAACCTGTTAATGCCCAGAAATGTTGTTCCATTTTCAGTCAGGAAATCTTGCGGTTCAGTTGGAGCTTGGGCTGCATGCTGAGGAAGCTGTTGCAAAGGCTGGCTGTGACACAGCTTTCTAGGACATTAAGAGATGGGCAGTAGCACTGGCCTGAGAACAACATAATCGAAAATGTGGCTGTATCCAGCACAGATACCCGGAATTTTGTCAACACCCATGTTCTGACTGTAATTTCTTGTTTGTTTATATTAAGCCTTACTGTGTATTAAAACTAGTAACTGGTAGAGGAATTGTTAGCTGCTAGAAGCAAGCTGTCGGTGGCTGACACCAATAATATTTGTCCCATCACTATATTAATATAATGTGATGCAGCCATGCCTCTTAATACTCCAGCTCAGTTTGTTCTCTGAAGTCAGGCAGATGAGCAGTGAAAGAAGAGGTCTCCCAAGAAATTGAAGTGATGCAAGGGATGCCAGTAGCTCCCTGTACACCACCCACCAGCCCCAGGTGGCCTGGTATGCGTGAGGGTGGTCTACCTTAGTGTGATCTTGTTACTATGAGCAGAGCCACTCAGGCAAAGCATTGCAGGTGAAATGCTCCCTGTTACAGTACAGCATTTTCCTAACTTCACTTCCCTTAGGGAAAAATGCTTTTGCCTGGAGCCTGGGAGTTAAGAAGCCTGATTAATCTTAACCATGATGTTAGTGCTCAGGTGCAGGATGAGAGTCAGGAACATGTGAAATGATTCAATCTTTCAGTTAATCTTGATCACTTTTTATGTGGCTACCGCACAACGCACAGTCTCACACTCCCTGTTCGAAACAGCTTAGTGGGAATCACTTGTAACTGTGTCCTTTCGTTTAATTCAGGCATCTTTGGTAACAGGGCTTTCCCATGCACATCAGTTCCCAGGGTTGCACAGTGCCTGGCACGCCGGTCCGTGTGTATGCCCGGGCGCTGGCACGTGTGTGTGTGCGCATGTGTGTGTTTGTGCTCTCAGATGTGCTTCACTGCAGCTGCAGAATTAGAGCAAAAACTGTCGATGGTACAAAGCGTTCCAACTGACTTCATTTCCTGCTGATAACTCCCTGAAGAGGAGGGTGAGGCTTAGCGTCTGCAGCGTTAGTTCAGTGCTGAGGGGCGAGGGTAGGGTTGGCGGGAACGGATACTTCTGAACACCATTAGCAGAATGGTGGGTTCAGAAAGCGAGTTTCCCCATATAAAACGCTGTTCATGTTTGCTTCCTGTCAGCTTGCCCTTGTTGGAGAGGCTGATCTGCAAACCTCACCAAAAACAGGATGTTGGCTTTTAGAATTGATTGATCTTTGAAATACAAATGTTGTGTTTTTTTTTTTTTTCCCTGTGGTTACCTTATCCCCTTTTTTTTCAGTTGAGAATTGAGTTGCTTGAGTGGGAACAGGAAGGGCTGAGACCCCATTTTCAGGGGGTCAAAAGCCCAACATGGTAACAGCTGCTGGTTAATAGTATAAATTCTGGAAAATGATGTGGATAGCATCAGCCAAAACCAGAGAACAGACAGAACAATCTCAGATACTGGCACTGATAGGTGAGCTCTACTAAACCCTCAACAAATGCCTTAACAAAGCACACAGACTCAATCTATTTTGCAGGGACCCACAGCTCCCTCTACCCTTTGCTCATCCTGACACCACCCTGACAAACATACCTTCCCAGATTCGGCACCTACACAGACACACCCAAATGAGATAGCTGTGCGGACACAAATATCAGAGTTTCAGATGACCTCAAGAGCTTTCTTTCCTGAGCGGTCTCTGAACAGAGTTGCTATATCCCTGCATCTCCTTCCCCTTGATCTAGCACCCTGTGGCAGCCCCATTGTTCACACTTCATAGTCAAAATGCAAAAGGCCAGCAAATATTACACATGGTGTTTCTGAGCATGGCAGAACTAGTTATGCTACGTTTTTCTGCAGGCATGTCAGGATGAAGGATTTCCTTGTACCTCTTCTCCTGCACTTCTACTCCCTGTGTAGCAGGAGTACCAGTGATTTGGCCTGAAGCGAACTTGTTTTGGCCTCACATGTCTTGAAAAGTATCAGGGGCCCACAACTGCAACATTTTCTCACTCAAATGAAATTTCCCACTGGAGTCAGTTTTAATGGCACTTGTGATAACTGCATTTTTTTTCCTCCTGAGCAGAACAGAAGTAGAAACTTTTTTTTTGCATATATGAACAAGTTAATCTCCTAGACACTGCTATATCCCTGAAGGTCTGTAATCAGAGATACACAAGGTGCAAAGAGTCATACTCTGAAACATCTCACATTCATACTTGCACGTACACAACATGTAAACCACCCAGTTCCACAGTGTAACCCCCTCTTAATAACGTTTGTTACAAGGTACTTGCAGTTAAAGCATGTATGTTGGTTGTTTCAGATTTTCTGGTGGTTTTCAGTCCAGAAACAAGAAAGTCTAGAACAAGTCCACACCTCGTGTCTTCCTGTCTGGAGAAAAGCATACATTGTATATCTGTGTGTTCTCTCCTTGCTCCTCCAGGAAGAAAAATTTAGCATTAACAGTCCTGTACCCTGCTCAGAGCAATTGCATTTGGGAATCCTGCTGGCAGAAAAGATTTGCCTTGTGGCAAGATACTTGGGAGCAGAAATAGAGTGAAAAATTGTGGTGGGGCAGCTGCAACTACCTTTGCTTTATTAGTAAGGGTAAAGTGATACTGTGTCTGCCTAGCAGTTTCCTTTTATGTAGACCTAAGCAAACAATTTCCTCTGCAGAGTACAACGCCTGAAAGCAGAAAGAAAATACTGAAACAGACCCTGAGCAGCATGAAGCAACCACTGGAGCTATGTGATTTTGATGGTCTGTTACATGGCAGCCGTTCTGAAAATGACACTTGTGACCAATGCCCACAGTGAAATCCCTGACCATGAAATCCTCCTTCTGTCCCAAGAGCAGGCAAAGCATGGGCAGCCGAAGCACCCTGCCCACCCTGCCTCACCCTGCTTCCCCGTTCAGTTGCTATCCCCTCTCCTAGCATACCATTGTCAGGGCTTTAAGAAATCAGTAGGATTTCCAGTCGAGGAGTTTAATTTTTTCATTTCTTTTAGATTTTTAATCTATTTTCTTACATCTATAGTTGCAGTATCTTCTGGTTCCTTACAGCAGAGCGGTTTCAACTAATCCAGTGTTTCAGCAACAGAAGATTAATTTGACCTTTTGCCCTATCTCCAGATTGCAGCAACTCAGCCTATCATTCTTTTGGCTAAGGATCGAGTAAATGTTGTATATTGAATTTGGGAGATAATGAGATAATTGTTTAAATTTGCTAATTCCACAGGAGTCCTACAGCATGCAGTACAGCAACAGTTAACTATACTGTAAGAAAAACTATGTTGAGACAATTTATCGGTAACAATAATCTGGGATATCAGGACAGTCACATTTAAATCCATTCTAGAGTGTTTTCTGCCATAGCCAGCAGGGACTTGTGAAACGCTGCAATGGAAAAGTATGCATCTCTTTCAAAAAAGATGCTTTAACCCTCTTCTGCCCCCAAGGTATCATCCCAAAATGACGACATGACATTGTGTCACTTCGCAGCTGTAATGCAAGGCAAGGAAGCCAGCAGAAGACAAAGGGAGT
Organism: Athene cunicularia; assembly: GCF_003259725.1. Taxonomy (NCBI): domain Eukaryota; kingdom Metazoa; phylum Chordata; class Aves; order Strigiformes; family Strigidae; genus Athene; species Athene cunicularia. The sequence continues at coordinate 112,442,512 of NW_020799091.1, forward strand.
GTTTCCAAATTCCTCTGCACCACCCTGCTCTCAAGAGGTGGGGACTGAAATTCTTGAGAAGGAGCATATGCAACAGTTGCTAAAAGAGATGTCTAGTTTACAACACTGCGATCAGAATGGAAAGGGAAACTGCACCAAAACATTCTTGAGGCTTATTTTTTCCCATCTGAATTTTTCTACCACCACGGAAGCTTCTTACTTCAGAGCACAAGTCTGTCCTTCCCTGTGAAGGGAGAGAAGAACATCCTCCACCTTCTGACCTAGTAGTGTGAGCCACAGATTCAGGGTGGGAAGAGCTAGTCCTGCTTTACAGCTAGACAGTGACACCTTGCATGGGGACCCTCTGCTTGTGCCCGCATTTGTGTAGTGCCCTTTGCAGTGTAGCCCTGATCTCTTGTTGGGGAATCACCTGGCAGTAGAGTAGTGCTGCTGGTATTATTGTCATCCCTGGAAGTCCCAGCCATACACCAGGACACTAAAGCCTTAAATTCTGTTCAGAGTAATAACCCTTGCTCTGCTCCTCTTCTGCCTCTCTAACCACTCTAAAGACACTCCACTGCTGACTGAAATGACCTAAAAGTGTGAAGGAAGGGAGAGGGGAAGCTGCAGTTAGAGGAAAAAAGATCCTCCTCACAAATAAGCAACAAGGAAGAGACCCTGCAGACTTGGGGAGGGAAGCACGGGACAGGGGAGAGATCCAGGCAGAGACACCGGGGGAGCAACTGCAAGCAATGGAGATAGTAGAGGCAAAGCGGGGTGTGTGTCTGGGGCGGGAGTTAAAGATAAGGTTATAGAAAATATGAAGGGGAGAAAGAAAGGAAGGAAGAAAATTGTACGTGTGGGGTCCCCAAGTTTGGGCACAGCAGCAGAGCTTGCTGCTTGTTGTCTCATGAGCCCAGCACTCTGGGAAGGACAGTATCTGTTTAGATTTGTGTCTAAATTTAAACCCTGATTGCCTTGCCTCCCCCTCCTCTCCCCTCCCTCCCTTCCTCTCACCCACCCGCCCTTCTTCCTTGTTCGTAGTGCCGGGCCACTCGCTGGGCTCTGTCAGTTTTCAAGCTGAGCAGGAGCTTGGATATTACATACCCTCCACAGCGGCGTGATTTTGCTCTGGCTCGGCTGAAGTTTTCCCACAGATAAGAGGGAAAGGGGTGGGGAAGAAAGATTGCCCCGAGGACACCTCTCTCTTGCAGGACATGGAGGTAAAGAAAACTTTTATTTCCACTAGCTTGTGACTGGCTCCTCGATCTGCATTAGCTCCACCTTGCAAAGCAATTTCTCACTAAAGGCAGCTCAAAATCTCTCTTTGCTGAGATTCAGAGAAATGTCTTTTTCCCCCCACCCCAGCTCCTGCCATGCACCTCAGAATATTTTGTAGGTTTTAGTCCAGATTTGGAAAGTCGGGGATGGTATGGGGGAAATTACATCTGTGAAAGGGGAATGAGGAAGGACTGCCATTTACTTTTTTAGTCTCTGAGGTGGGAGTCACATTTTAAAAGGGACTGTTTTGAAAGGAGATTTTAGAAATTCAGTAGAATTTGGGACATAAGGAGAAGTGAACAAACCGTACAGCTTTAGTGGGCTCCTTGGGGTTGATTCCTACTCAAACCCATGCAGCAGCAGCTGTGATTTGGGCCCTAAGCAGTTTCCCCCCCCTGTCCCACGTGGATTGGATGGTCTCACTTTCATTATCAGTAGAGCATTTTGGTTCAGGAAAGAGGACCCAAGAAGCATTGCTTCGGCGAGGTGAATGAGTAGCACACCCCCCCGGAGGGTTTCCTCTGTGCCCTTTTCCTCCATGCTGCATGTCCCATGCTTCAGGAGAGTCAGAGCACTTGTCTCTGTGGGCACAGCTGGTGGACAAGAGTCAGGCTTCCCTGGCATTTAAATCCAAGCCTTCTCCTGTGTAGCACCCTCTTGGGCAAGGCAGTTCGCCTCCCTTTGCTTCTTTTCCCATTCATATGAAATGGGAGTGATGGTGCATGCTTTGCTCAAATCCAGGCTCCTTGTCAGGCTGGATTATCTAGCTTTTCAAACAGTTGTTTAAGTGGGAAAGGAAAAAAAATTATTCTGAGGAGGGACACAGGAGGTAGAAAGGCGATTGCAACATTGGCAAACCCTCACATGACGAAAGAGGACTTTCGGTATTTCTCTCAGCTAAACACAGATCTTACTAAACACTTTATATTATTTTCCCAGCGAAGCCTTTTTCTGTGTCGGTGCAGCCCTAACAGCAGAGGACATGCAACAAAGCCAGGGAACAGTGTGCTTGAGGCACCACTACAATTTTCCTTTGAAGATTTCCAGCGCATAGCTCAGCTGGGCAGTTCTGATAACGCCCAGGTGCTAACACCGCAGTCCGTGTTATCTGTGCTGGCCTGCCCCACAGGCAAGGGTTAGAGATCAAGGCAAGTTCATTACAAGAAATGTCCTCAACAAACTATCTAAACAGATTTTGGTGTGGAGAAGGACCAGTGATCAGGCCAGCTCAGCACAGACGACATGTGGTGTGACAAATACATAGTTTTATACGGGTTTTTAGGTTTGACAGAGCCTGGATTAGTAACTGTTAATGCTTGTTTTTTTTTTTCTTTTTTGCTATATAGTATCCTGTGATGTCTCAGAGGGGAAAAGGACTTGTGCTCTTAATTTGTTGTAGCTGCTGTGTACAGTAATCCACATATGGAGCAAAGACTAACTTATTTGAAGCAGATATTTTGCCATGTTGAGGACACTCTCCCCCCCACCGCCCCTCCTCTCCACGCACAGAGGACTGCACTTCTCAAGTATTTTCTGTTGTCTGCTGCAGCGTGTTTCAGTGTAGGAAGGGACAGACCTGCCATTTCCTTTTGGGAGACACGTGTGACACATATAGCAGGTCTGACCGTCAGGAAGCTTCTGTGAAGTATTTAACCTATGAGTTCCCTGCTCTTGATTCTGTCCCTTTACCTCTATTTCCCACTCTTCCCATGTTATCTTGTTTTCTGATCATCTGTAGATTGCTGCATCCATTCTTATTTTTAAAACATTTCAACTCCCAAGACATTTTTTAAGTAGCACACTTGGTCTTCCCTTCCTGCCCCAACCCTCCAAAAAGGTGGGTAATGTCCCAAAGGTAAGAAGATACTAGACCAAAATAGAGTCAAGAGCAAAGACTTGAGTTACCACCTGCCAAGTCTCTGCTCTGTTTCTTCCCGAGAGCTTTTCACAGACAGCATGAGCAGGACCCAGAGACTTGCTACAGCTTTTTGCTTTGAAAAACAGATTTAATGGTCCTGTGCAACAGGAACGAGAAGTTCTGTCATTTCCCCATTTGCTTCATCACTGGCGAGCAGTGCTGCTCTGTGCTTTCCTGCTGGCATAACTGGCAAGCTCTTTGCTCTAGTGGTTCACATGAGGATTACGAGTATTAGAGAAAAAAAGTGCAGAGGGCTGACTAGCCAGCTGATTTCCATCACATCTCTGGTGGGAAGACCCTATTTTTGAAAGACCCACAAAAGCAAGATAGCTGGGATTGCTTTTTTAGAGTGGTTAGTGTGGTTTTGCTGCTCCTTAGGGGCTAGTACCTACAGTCTTAGCCGTTCTGTTGTCAGGAACATGCCACATTGAAAGCAGTGACTGCAATGATTTAAGATCCTGAAAAGGGAGAAAAAGGCAGCAAAACCCTATTCTTGCAGTTCATGTAATTTTGTGAGTCTGCTGAACTTCAGATGTGGAAGTTTTTTTGTGAAGACCAACATCTTGATGCAAGATAGTTTTGGGAATCAGTTTTCTTTCCAGTGTTACAACTGATGAAGGGAACTTGAAATGAAGAAGCTGGTATCATGACAGTTAACGTGAGGAGTTCATATCAAAAATGTGTAAAGCTGGCACTGATGAAAGCTAAGCCACTTGTAAAAAAGCAGCCACTAAACCTTCTTTGCACTCACGGTACAAAAAGCATCAGAAATTATTGTGATGCTTTGTTAGTTTAGATCTTCAGAGCCAATTGAAGCTTCCTAATTCCCATAGCTGTACCAAACCTTGCTGCAGATGTTGTGAGTTAAGACATCCGCTGAAAGTGTTTGTGGCTTTCTGCAGCCTGTATTCAACAGCAGCCATGGCACTCCTCTTCCCAGCCTCTGTAGCAGTTTGGGAGCATGGAGGCATTTGAACTTTGCTTGCACAGCAAGGGGAAGCAATCCAAGACTGTTTCACTTTGTTTTCTCCCTATGGTGTGATGGGTTCCATAAGCTGGGAAGGTGCAGCAACCAGGTTTATTTAGGGAAGGTTCCCCTCTTCTTTGTGCCTACCAACAGATTTCTTTTCTTTTTGTGACATCTCCATTCCCATGTCTCTTTTCTGCAACTAGCTCCTGCTAGATCTTCATTTTGCCTGTTGCTACACTGGCTCAGGAGAAGGAAAGCTTTTCCAAGGCTGAGAGCAGTTTCTCTGCTCACTTCACCACTTCCCTTCTGAGCAACCTACTGGACACAGCTCCAGCCCCAGGCTGTGCTCTCCCTACAGCACTGTGTCATCTGGAACATCTGGGGAGTGATGGGGCTACTGCTCTTTTCAGTAAAGTTCCCTCCTGTGTCAAGGTGAGAATACCACAGAGAGGCCCCCGAGTCCTGCCTCACTCCTCTAGCGAGCAGCATGGAGAAAATTCCTCAGAGTACTCCTTTCCCTGTCTCAGCAGGAGGCTGCAGAAACCTCCTGGGGTTCAATCATATTCCCTCCCTCAACAGGCGAGGTCAGAATAATTTCTTCCTTTGTGCTGTGGTCAGCCAGACATCAAAACTGAGCTCATTTCCAGGCTTAGTATCCCTGTGGCTGCATCCTTCCACGAGCCACAAGGAATGATGCCCTTGCCCAAACTACAGGGCAGCTTTCTTTCAGCATAGGCATGTAGCCTGTCCCTAGGAAAACTGCATTAAGGCTATGTGACCTGTCACCCAAGAGGACTAAAGTGGAGGGGATGGAGGAAAGGGTACTTGGTACTGTGCAGACAAGGGGGCTGATACCTGTAATCATTATGGTCCTCAGAGCAGTGGGACAGTAAGCCATGCAGAGGTGAGCTGGGCTCAGTGAAGTCTCTGCCCACCCTTCCAGCTGTGAAGCCAAGATTAAGTACAGGCATTATGCCATGGTTAGCTCTGCCAGGAAACAATTTGCCTTTCTCAGGAAGCTCTGCTGCTTGGTTTTCATTCCAAAAGTTAAAGCATTTCTTTTCCATTCTTCTTTTTTTCTTTTTGCTTAACAGAACATTCAAATACACTTGTGTTCAGTGTTTCCTCCCAAACTCATCAAAATGATGCATTCACACAGAGTGTCTGTGTAGATAAAGGGAAAAGTATTCAAGTATACTAGGAGAGGTACCATATGACCCCATTTTCCACCTCGTGTCTGGGCAGATTTAGGACCTGCCTGACAGTAAATAGCATGCCTGCAGCAGAGGATCCTGGAAAGGATCAGGTTTGCAAGACTTCCACATCCCAGTGACAGGATGAGGCCTCCCTCTTGGAGGACAGAAAGGAACAAAACCCCATGGGCTTGCTGTGACCCTTTCTTGTACCTAGCAGAGACCCCAGAGTAAATGGTTTGCAGAATTAAAGCTTGTCCTGTGTCACTGTAGAGGGATGATTCTTCTGAACCCCTCCTCTCCCTCTCTCCCCATTTTAACCTTTGGTTGTCTGAGTATCCCAGATCATTGTGCTAGCATTTTGGAAAAGCCTTTTTTCGTGTAATCCACAATCTAATTGGCAGGACGCGTTACTGTTGAGCAGCATATTATGCATACCTTCTCATATATTCCCAGGATTTGCTTATCTGAAGAACAGGGGAAAACATCTGCATTGCTTTATCAATAGGTGCTTCTAGGAAACTGCTGGGTTTTGTCATGGAAATGACCAAGCCCATACAAACTAGGGGTGGTTTTCCTGTCTGTTTCCACGTGGCTGGTTAACAGTTGTAAAGAGGTGGATGGTCCTTTTCCTAAAACACTAACTCTACAGCCTGAATTTGGGATCTGAGATGGCAGCTGTATGCAGCAGCAAGAGAACCTGTTTGGAGGACCTCTCTATTTTACTGATGAAGCCTATTTGCTACCTGTAGGTGCTATAATACCACAGAGACACAGCTTGTCTTGGTGACTTACAGACAATTATATGCCTTCAGCAGTTTGCAACACGGCATGCATAAGGATGAATTTGGTCTAGAGACGGGAGATCTGTTGTGTAAGGGGAAGTTATTATTACACATTTACTGCACAGTTGCTTCACACCTAGCTATTGTCAGAGGCATAGGGCACTTTATTCTTGTGGAGTCTCACATAGACATGGATTTAAGTCTCACTTCAAGCCACAGTAGATCCAGCTATGAGTCTTATGCCAGAAAAGCTTTTACATGAGCATCGAGTCTTTATGATATCTTTATGATATCTTATCATCAGTATATGGCTCCTGGTAATGTCCTGACAAGAACGAGGCTTATCTGTCTCATTAGTGCCAAATGAAGTTTTCACCTGTTGAAAGGAAAAAGACATTAGATCAAATTCCTGTCAGATATGAATACATCACTTGCTAAAAGCAAAGGCCCAGACCTTGCTTGCCAGACTGGCAGCTGGTATGTATGCATGCCCTTTTCCTTTTGTTCTTCATAAAATTTTAAAAGAGCTCAAAACCCACACAACGGGCAGCAAGGTGGTAAGCAGGTTTTTTGCGTACAAGTGTCCTTACATAAATAAACCTGTTTACCCTTTGTAATGAGATGCATGCAGTGTTTTGGTCAGTGTGGATGACTAGTGGCCAATCTGCAAAGGATATTGATTTACCACTGGCAGCTTCAACAAAGCCACTGTTCATCCCAGGCTTCTCAAATGCATGCTCTCAGCATGATCGGACCACGGCTCTGATTGTGCATTTGTACATGTTGGTAGCTATGGCATGCAGTGGTGCTTTTCTGAGCATCTTGAAGTACTTCACAAAATATCATACTTCCCCCCCATCATCTATTGCTGAACCACATGCTGTTTCTTAAGGCAAGAAATTTTGTTGCTCACATAGATCACAGCTTTTCAAGCACAGCAAATTAACGTGTGCCGTTTGGAAAGCCTCAGTACCTAAAAGATGGATACCAATGACTTGTTCAGAGAAAGACACAAAAATGCAAAGGAGAAGGAAAGCTGGCTCGGAACAATGGAGTTAGACCAGTCAGTAAGGCTTTACAGTGAGACAGAGGACAAACTTTAAACACAGAGGAAACAAAATTAGTGCATCAGAAAAGCAGTACACCTAGGAATAATGGGATCCAGTTAAAGGGGAGCTGTATATCTCACCAAATAGCAGGAAGGACTTCTAACAGTGAGGTCTAGCAGGGTTTGGAATAGTGTAGCAGAAACCAAATGCAGTGGAAACCTATTTCCCATGACAGATTAAAAAATAGACTGGACAGAGCATTAGAAAGATAATGGCAGGAGCAATCTTCATTGCATTCAAGCAATAGTATTGATAGGGCCACCAGAGTGGTTGCAGTACTGTTGCAGCAGTTCTTCCATGCGTGGGGCTGCTAGCAGAAGCTAGTGGCTATTCAGCATCAGACCCCCAAAGTGTTTATGATTCCTTCCTGCTATGAGAACTTCTGTCTATGGGAAGCTTAGTTCAAAATAAATTGACATCATATCTGCAAGAGTCTGAAAACGGTTCTTTTATTGCCTGTGTAAAACACAAAACCAATTTTCTTTGTATTCTTTCGTCCTGTTTTAAAAAAAATGTTTCTTTATCCCTTAAAACTGTCTACTGCAGCAGCAATCATGGGTTATTCAAGTCAATTTTCTTGAAATACCTTTCTGCTGAGTGCCATGTTCCCCTGATGTAGGTTCAGATGAAACGGGTCCTGTTTTCATAAACACACACTTGAGCTTGTGTACCAGGTTTCCTAGGAATTTCACCCCTTGGGCCCTACAAGTGAGCATGTATTTAACTTGTGAAATGTGCAATATAATTTGGTTTCCCACTTAGTCTTTACAAAGTGCACAGAGTTGTCAACACTGTCCCCTCATGAAAACCCAGTGTTTTCATTCAGTTTCAAGATATTCATTCCCAGTTAGAGGCAGAGGGATGCTCCATGCAAAAAAATAACAGGCATGCACACCAGTCCTCTAGACAGCAGGTGTCTGTAAAGGGGACAGAGTGGGAGAAAAGGAATGGATTGCAGAATATACTGGAGCATGCTAGGATACATAAAGGTAAGAAGCCAGACAGGTTACCCCTACAGAAAGGAAACAGCACCTTCTCTTTAATTTCCCAGCTCAGTGCAAAGTTGTCTTTTCCACTCATATCAGGACTTCCAATCTTATGTAATATCAAGTCTTGTGTGTCCAGCTCAAGAAACCATTGCCCACAGCCACCTGGGGATTTCTTCTCAGCCCCTCTTCTCCTCCTCCTGTATGCACTGAGCACGGGTCTCACCTTCCTTAACTCTGCCCTTTCACCCCGGTCTCCTGCCCTCGGTGCTGGCCATCTCACACTACTCCAGTTCTGACCTCAGGTGTCTGATGTGGGTGACCCACCAGAAATGCTCTCTGTGCCAGGCCCTGTAGGGCTTTGCTCAGGAGTGTGATGGTCAAGGTCCAGTCTCACAGGGTCCAGCTCCCGCATTCATGCCCTGATCCAGCAAATCGAAGACTGCATCATCTACAGCAGCTCTTTGAACCTTTGTAGCAGGCAGCAGTTTAGTCTGTAGAATCTCAAAGGTGAAAGCTGCAACCCTTTTCTTTTTGTAGCCCATGCAAAAGGAAAACTATCAAGTAAGGAAACTGTCATACTTTTTTTCTTCTGTCTCTGCTCCGCAACTCAAAAATTGCTGGATTGTTCTCTTGTAAGTTGAATATAATTTTTCTTCTCAACAACTTTCATTTTAAGGTCCATGAATTCAGTGACATGCTGGCCAGAGCTTGCTACTGCTGATTTACTCACTAAGCAAGTGGCGTGCAGGCGCTGAGCCCACGCTTCCTGGACACCCGGTTCTGGTGGCCCAGCTTTAACCTGGTGAAATTGTGCTTGAGGTTAGTCCCCCTTCTTACCACAGAAAGAACATCTAAATGAGTTTCAGTCAGCCATTGGGAAAAAGAAATAAAGCATTGAAGTAGGTAGGCTATTTCAAAGCACCTGCAGACATTGGGTTTCTCCTTTACAGGGTTATTGGGAGAATTTTATAAGCAGGTTAACTCAGATGCAGAGATAATTACAGATCACAAAAAAAAAAATAATCAGAAAACAACCCACATGTCAAAGGCCAAGCTGTAGTTTAGGAATGCTGGTGTGCATTTTCCTTAGGGTATACCATAGAGTCATTTACCTATGGAAATCACTAAATTTCTACTGCATCATTAGAGCCGATCCAGACTGGTCTGAAAATTCAGACAGGCTTTTTCAAACATAACAGCAAATTACAACTGCCTGGATCCATTTGCCCAGCACAGGGCCAGGTTTTCAGTGGTCTCACAAACTGGAGACTCTGGACAGAGCTGAAGGGAGGGCAGCTGCTGAGAAAGCAGCTTTGCAGACCTGGATCCTCAGTGCCGCTGGGGCCATGGAGCCCTCCAGGGTCCGGCTAAAAAGACACCTCTGTGAATATAGCTTAGCATTCACACCTCAAACTGGCTGCTAGCTGAGTGCTTACTATCACTTTCCTCCACTCTATATCTGCGTATCTTTTTAGACTAAATTCCTGGCTCAGATGAATAGGAGCCTCCTTCTCTGACCTGCCTGTATCCAATGTAGACCTAATTTAATAGCAATGTGTTACAAAGATAGCACAGTCCTAACTGATGAGTCCTGGATGCTGCAGCAGTTGGGAGCTCTGTGTAGGCTCATTTACCCTTCTGATTTTATATTTCCAGCATGATAAATTAAGAGGAGTTGAATTGCTGTGCTGCTACAACTAGACTGTCTCTAGTGTTGAGTATAAATGGGGAGTGCATCTCTGTCTACTCTGCAGCATTTATCAGAATTATTTTGAATTGCCCCTGCTTCTCGCATTCTCTGTGTCCCTCTGACAGTTCAGTAACTTCAGTTTCTAATTTGACCTATTCAGATTAGATAAGTAACACATACTGTATATGCACCCACTTAAAGTTCATCCTCTGTAACCACTCTGTCAGTCCAGGAGCCATCCCTTCCTTATCTCACCTGAAGTATCTTACATCTGAGCCTCCTCTTGTTGAAGTTCATCAATTTCAGACCTCTGCTAAAAGCAGGGCTTTTTTCTTCACCCCATGTGAGGCAAGCAAAGGAGAAACTAAACTGAGTATTAGTTGAAAGGTGATTCATTGGGTTGAGACCTGTCCTACTACAGGGACAGATCCATTCACTCAGCCTTCAGAGCTTGTTTCCTTCAGAGAAGCTGCCCAAGCATCTCCATGCCTCTAGGCAAGAGCATGGTGCAGCCACACATCGTGTCTACAGCTACGGGGCTATGCAAGTCACTCAAAGCAACACTATGATTCCGATGGCTTAAAATAATGCTTTTCTGCAAAGGCACATATTAACCAACAGAAAGCTGCTCATCTCAGAGATCTATATGAGATGATAATAATGGTTCGTATTTTATTCCCCACTGAAATAGTACACACGCATGCCCAGGCTTCCCAGCCGTCTCTCTTCCCTGTGCCGTAGTCGAGGAGACTGTGCCCGCATGAGATCGGATGCACTTGTCCTGCAGACTGCACTATTTCCCCACTCTCTGTGGGCAGCCTGGGAGGTTTTGCTGGTTGTTCCTCCATTAGCTCACTCCTCATCCTTCTGGAGCAGCAAGAGCTCCTCAGAACAAGGCCTGGAAGTACACACAGAGAGGCACCAATTAATTTGGAGAAACTTGACAGTCTGTGTACAGTTCCCAGACCATTAAGAAAAACAGACGTCTGAGAGGAAAACATTGGGAAGCTGGGAAGAATCCTGGGGAAAACCCCAGCCAGGAACAGAGCTTTGTATAAGCTGCTGATGCAAACAGCTCACTGGGAAAGCACCTACATCTTATGGTGGCCATCACTGCTCTTTCTTAGAACTACCATCTCACCTTTCCCACCCATGCAAGCATTTGCTAGTAGTGTATCTCAAGGACAAATCCTAGATACTGGCTATACAAGCTGCTAAAGACACATGGAAAGCAATACACTCCAGTCCAGCCAGACCACCATCTTGGTAGCAGCTGTTGTCAGCTGTAGATTAAGATATCAGCATCACTCTACCAGGGGTAGAGAGCAGCCCTTGGCTCCGAAGGAGCTATTCCACATCTGGAGCGTTTGTGGATTCCTAAAACAACACAACCTCATCAATTTACCTATTCAGTGGATAATTTCTGAGAAATAATCCCTTGATTTCTCCTGCATGCCTTTCACAAATATTATCTGTATTTTTAGATATCTGCAGCAGCTCATGTCTGGTTGTAGCAATCAAGTTTTCAGCCAGCATTTGTTGCTAAAGGGCTCCCATCAGATGGAGAGGTGTTAGGACTATATATCCTGTCTGACACACCAGGAAAGCCAGAGGTCTTCCTGAACTAAGTTAAAAGCTGTGTAGGTGTTCATCTCGTTTAAGTTTGGAGAAATGAAAAGTGGTGCTGCTTGGAAGAGAGTGGGGATCTTCAATTGTTTAGGAAAGTGGTCCACTGGCTCTCAGATGACACTGAAATCCTGCTGCCACGTTGATGCCCACTAGCCTCTTTCACTGTGACATTCTTTGAGAGGAACTAAGGGCTGTATTTGATGGGGCATTTCAGAGTAAGGAACCTTGTTTGCAGCATCCCAAGGCAAATTTTCATAATCTTGAGTAATAGGAATGCTCAGTGTATCTGCTGCAGGATTCTATCTCACTGGCAGCACTCATGTTTTAGAGGCACAAAGTATTTCCCCCAAACCACTTAGAGTTATTGTAAACTTGATGGAAAACGACTTCAGATGTGTCACTGATGTTCATTTTGAGTGAGGGAAGAGCTCTGCAACATCAACATTGTTCTTTTAAGCTCAAATGCACATTATAATGAGCACAAAACCAAAAAGTAATTTTTTGAAACTTTTTTCCAGAAAAAAACCAGTATTTTTCAAACAGACATACTAACTCAAAGGAAATAGCAGGACACTAAGTTCCCAGGACTTCATCAAGGAAGGGGACACATTAATCTAGTATTCTACTGTAGTCAAATTTAGTAATTGCAGATATCTTTGTTAAACTAGTTGCATCTTTGTATCTCAGTGCTTAAGGTTGCTGATGGCTCAGCTCCAGTTTGCAGTAGTATTTAGTTAGATGGTTTGAAATACGTCATCACCTACAGTAGCCACATCAGCTTTTGAATCTTGCTGTATTTTTTTTTTTCTCTTGAAGCTGTAGCATCTTAAATATCTGAGTCTCCTTTAAAAAGGCATGTCTTGCCTCGTGACAGCAAAATTCTGAATGGAGACACTAGCGCACCTCAAAGACTCAGAAGGGAGAACCCTGCATGGTATGTCTGGGCTTAAAACCCGGCACAGATGAGTTTTTGGAGTTGGTGCAGTTTCAGGAAAAACCCTCTCACAGGGAACTGCTCCAGAGAAATGCTGCCATACTCTTGTTTGAGCACAGCCTCTGTTCTTTTCATTGTTTCTGCACTTGTGTGGCTGGCTGGGTATGACTGCATTCTGTCAGGTATCAACTTTATCCACAAGCCTTTTCCTGCTGCCTGAAATTATGTCCATGTTGGATGCTTGGCCTGTCTGCAGTCAGCTGTGTTGGGCTTGTAATGAGGCAATTATGTGCGCATGGCCCTTTTACAGGAAAGACTGAGGTCGTTTTTCCTTGAATTGATTGGACTCCTTAATGAGGCTTATCTGTTTTCCCTGCTGTCTCAGCCAGGCCAGTCTCCCTGTCTGTAGGGAACTGGCCTGGTTGGCATCGTAGGTTTCTCCCTCTCCAGTTAGCCCTGGTACCCTTTCCTCTTCACTGTCTGCAAGCAAATGTTGTCACGTGTCTTAAAAACCTAGTGAACTTGATCATGATACCTTCTTACTGTACATGGCACAGCTTCTTCCTATAGCCTCAGGTCTCACTGGTACTTAACAGCCTTTTATTTCACCTTCCTACCTCTCTCATCCCAGCCTCCTGTCTTCTCACTGCAGTAGGAGTCCCCTTGCCCTTCAGATATCTTTTGGAACTTTCCTCCTGAAGAGTCTGTCTTCTGGCACTAAATCTCATTTCAGTTGTTCTACTGTGACTACTTAGAACATCTTTGAGCTTCTTCTTCCTCTTATATTTTTGACTTAGTGATCTAGGAAAACTGTCATCTGACTCTGCTTGCTGAGCTTACACAGGTTACTGAGCATAGACAATTGTTCGGGTACAGCCCTGCAGCTGCAGGCAGGAAGGGTAAGCTGAACAAACAGGGGATGCATGTGACTGAGATGTGAAATCTCTTTGTGTCGCTAGCAAAGCCTTTAAGACACCTTTATGATCATGCTGGTTATTATCACATTTTAAAAAATCTTTAGAAACCAGACTGAGATCCTATTGAAAAGACAGTTCACTGTGAGGGAATCAGTGCTTCATGGGTGCTGGACTTCCTTAGGACTTGCTTAGAAAGAGTTTTGTGGCAACAGGTCATCTCAGTTAATATGTGCCCAAAGTACCCTGTACCACAAAATCCGGATGGCTGCTTCTTACGGATACAGAGGTGAAACGCAGACACCTGGTCTGGGTGCATGTTCATGAAGAGCTGTGACGGGGCTAATGATCCCTTTGGTGTGAGCACAGCACCAAACATGCATCCAGTTTGAGGCACCATGAGAAGTCATGCAACACTCTGATTGTAGGGCTCAGATCCCTTACTACAGGTTTCCTCAGGCGGCTCTACGTCACAGTGTAGCTATCCTCAGACATGTGTAGTGGAGAACCAGTGTGCCACAGAGGACCAAGTGTCAAGGTGGAGCTTGTGAAGCTCCAGACCAAATTTCTCTGCTGAATTTTGAGTAGCTGGGTGCAAGTTACTGTGTCCTAAATCAACTATAAACACTGTGATCCACAGTTTCAGTCCAGAAAAAACCCTTGAAACCATTGCCTGACTCTTCTGGTTCCGTTGTTTCACTAGGCATCTGCCTGCTCAACATTAAAATTCAGCCAGTGCCCAGGATGCTGCTTCTGCACAAGCCTGGAATTGCCCCGCCTGACCTGTCCATGGGTTGTCTGCTGCTCAGACCAATCTGGTGTTAGAAATTAGGCATTTCCCTGTTACATTGCCCCTGCCCCACATCCTCATCTCTCCTCTCCACTCCTCTCCCCAGGAGAATACTCTGAGCATGGTGAACACAGGCAAACAGGATCAGGCATCTCACACAAAAAAGGAAACGATGAGACTCATGTGTTGCTGTAGGTTTCTGCAATCACCTCAATCAAAGACTCCCAAAACTATATGTACACACAAAATAATTGATTTACATTTTAAATGGTCTGCCACCTCCTTTCCTGAGCATCAAGTCGTGGCTGAGCAGCTAGATGCCTTACCCTGCACAGGGCACAGCAGAGCCAAGGTCCGTAGGGTATGGGCCGAGGTTATGTACGTGCTGCCCCTGCACAGGCTCGCGGCCCGGCAGGGACCAGGTGCTGCAGTTTGCTGCCTCTTTTGGTAACAGTGGCGCTTGATCAAACCATTCTTGGCAGCCTTTGACAGAGGTGGTGAGACACTTGCTTAGAAAGTGGATGGCCTGGGCTCCATTCTGTTCTCAGGGGGTGTGGGCTTCAAATTCTTTGGTCATTCTAGCAAGAGATGATCTTTAATCCAGTGCTTAGGGCAAGGCTAGGACGAGCACTTGCCAGCCTGCCTGATAAAGCCATGCCAACATGTAGCAAAGAATTCAGGGTTCCCTGGGGCGGAGGGGAGCTCATGCACCTGCCTGGTGATCTGAGTGCTTTCCTGACAGAGAAAACCCTGGCTTCCCTCAGGACTAATTCTGTGGGGTATGCAGCAGTGGCTACACATGCATTAAAATGCACAAGCCCGTACATTGCCCTCTCAGCAGAGGCTCCTAACCGGGAAAGTCTGAGGTAATGCTGCTGTAATGAATCAGTGCATCCAGTGTTGGGAACATGTAGGCACTAGACAATTGCCAAATATTGTCATTATTAAAAGGGAGACTCAAGATCTCACTTGTACCTTTCACAGTGATATTTGCTGGTTTTGCTGATCTCACCAGACAGTGCTTAGCAAGCATAGGCCAGGCACTCCTGCGAGCTACATACCACAGCATGAAGAAAAGAACAACTTGCCATAAATCAAGTCTCAAAAATCTCCAACACCAGCCAAAGGCTACTGTGAGGTGGCTCACATAACCTTCCTATACAGGGGCCTTTCCAGCCCATACTGTTGATGTTAGGACATGTTACTAATGAACTCCACGGAGGCAAACAGGACGCTGCTTTCTCCACTTTGGGCCCAGGAGGCTTTGAGGACAGCAGCAGCAGTTCCACCTCATCAAGTTAAACTGAGATTTCATGCAGTTACTCTGCTGAGAAGATATGCCTTTTGGAAGGTGTGGGTAGAGCTGACATTGGTACCAACAGTCGTCATGAAAAACAATGCTATGTAACACTGGCATCACACCCACTTTGCTAGCAGAAATGTGTCAACAGCAAAGGAGGGACTTCTCAGAGGGGAGGTTAAAATAATGATTATCTCATTTTATTTTCACTCTAGTCACTCTCTGAAACAGAAAGTAGATAGCGTATTCACCACTTCTAATTTCCTGATGTCTACAGCTGTTTCCTATAATTATGTTCTGAAGGACACAGCTCCTTACCTGCACTGGCTGCTTTCTGCTGCTCATTTCCTCCCGCCCAGCACTGGCTGGCTCTACAGACAGAGCATCACCACGGCATCGCTGGGGGTGATGGAGATGCACCTGCACTTGCAATGCTCTTGAACCACACCAGCTAACTCCAGCCACCACCCTGCTACCTACCGTATTAGGGTGGGTTTTTTAATTCATGATAACCATTTGCCTCGATGTTCAGGAGCTCTAGGCAGTCCCAAGGTTACTTGGAGGGAAGTACCACAGAAGGACCCTGAGCAAACTTCTGATTCAAACAGGCAGCAATGCTCTCTTGAAAAAAGCCTCACTCCAACCACTGTGCTAACTATCTATGCCCTTTTACATGTAGGAATGGGTAGCTTGAACCACTGAAAGAAGGAAAAAGAGTTTTCCCTTTACTTTCAGCAGGCAAAGGTAAAGGGGATACTTGAACCATTTATTTACAGTATAAATGTAAATGTTTAACACAGTGCCTGAAATGCTGGGCTTTCAACCCCAAGCCCCAAATTAAGGCTGACATTAAGGTGATTCCCACAGCCCTTCCCAAAGGGGGGGTGAGTTTGCCTTTAGGCTCCCTCCAGGGTGCGGCCAGCCCTGCAGGGAGAGCCATTGGGTAAATGAGCCCCAGGTGTCGGCATTAAGTAAACCAAGGTCAGGTGTCCCACTGAGGGGTAAGAGCTGGGACCACCTGCAGGAAGGGCAGTGTCTGTCTGTGAGGTGGATGCTCTGTGCAGAGTTCCCTGTTGGGGAAGGACCTCCTGCCTCCCTGGAACTGGGTTCCAGTCAGGTCTGGCTTTTGTAAATGTGGGCTGTGTAGAGATTCAGTCTGTGGCTTCCTTGGTCTTATGTGTTTGGCTTGTTGACTCGGTTGTCTCCTGTCCCTTCTGTGGGAGACTGCATGCTACCATTTATTCCACCCATTGTTGGTTGTACGGTGTCGTTGTTGGGGTCAGTGGGATTGATGTTGATTATGTATAATGATTATGTTTGTACCCCCAGCGCTCACCCATGTACTGACACTTTTGTATCAAATACAATTTGATTATTGGTTCATCTTTATGTTGGCTATGTCCTTTATGCTAGGCCTAATAACTGGCAAAACAGTGCCCCTTCCTTTGAAAAGCATTCATTCCTTCATTAGTTTCTGGCTACATGATATCTCCCATCTCTGCCTAATTCCTGAATTTTGCTTTTGTGAGCCTTTGAATTTGGCAGATCTGAGCTTCTGTTGTTTGGAAATTACTGCACTGTATTCAAGAGCTGCTTGCTGTCTTGTGGATGAAAGCTGCTCATCATTGCTGAGCTGGAATATCCTCACATCACCCTTTGAGCAATGCTTGACCCTGAGTGCCAAGATGACAGCAGTTCATGAGGGAACTCTCAGAAGGGGAAAATCAAGACCAGACCACTGCACGTCTTGAGTAAAAATGTTGCCCTAAAGCAAACTCTTTCCAAACACAGGGAAACGTTACATAATTTTACGTATTTTATGTAAAGTAGGGGTTTCCTGCCCTTTCTCCTAAAAAAACCCAGATATGCAACCCTCTTTTGAAGTCCATATTCCTCATGCTGTTCTGCCCTGTGTTATAGTCAGAGCTGTTCATCACCCTCATTAGAGCTATACAATAGTCTTGCAGTTTTGTTCACACACTCATCCTGTGTTCATTTATTTGTGTGTGGGATGTTTACCTGGATACCAGTCTGAGGAGGGATGTTGTACTTGTGACTAATTTATTCACAGACTTCAAGAGAGGCTGGCAGCGATTTACGTCAGGCAAGAAGGTTGCTCTCCACTGAAAACTATGAAATATGAAGAGTTTAAGAGATCTGACATTTGTGTTCCTGAGATGTGCATTTTGGTATTTCTAGTCAAATCTTTGTTAGGGTTGCTGTGAGAGTGTCTGTTTTCATTAAGATTAGAACTGAAGGAAGCTGCTAGAGATCACTGGGCTCTAACAACACTGACTGTCTTGAAGGTAGCATGTGTAATCAGGAGTCCTTACCTCCTCCTGCCCGTCTCCAAAACTTCTGTGTCTAGTATTTTTTTACTTTTCTTTTTTGATATTTCTCAATTCCCTTGAGCATTCCCTTGTCTGAAGGAACCCAGAATCTACAGCTACAGAGAGGTATGTGAAGAAGAGATGTGTGCCTGAGTCAGAGGAGTCTCAAACCCCTTCAGGGCCCAGGAGCTCATGCTGGTCCCAAACTTAATCTGAGGTCCCGTTGTTTTCACAGATTGTTCAGAAATCTCCAGCATTCACAATGTGTTCCTTCAGGCTGCAGATGCCTTTCCCCGAAGCTTCAATGTTGAAGGTTCAATCTGTTGCATGTGACATCAGCCAGATGTGGAGGCCACTCTGCACTGGCTGAGGCTTGACCTTAATGTAGAAGAAGCTTTATCTTGGAAGTGCAATGGTTCTGCACAGTTGTGCTCACTCTCACATGAGACAGACAGAAGCTTACCAGTCCTTCCTTTTGTTGTAAGTCGAACTAGAAACCTGTTTGCATGACCTTTAAAATGCCAGTCACAGCAAATGACAGCCAAGGATTTTACAGAGCGTGCCGAGATCATCATTATACACCTCAACATGCCCTTAAACTCTTTCACAGCTGGGTTTGTCTGTCCTGATATCAGCCTCAGAATTCTCTTTGAATCTTTACATGGAAATCTTACTTTCTTTGCTCAGCTTTCTGTTGTGTTGTATTCCTCCGTCCTGGCAATGGGGGACCCATGGTAGTTTGAGGCCAGTTATTCCACTTTGTCCAGCCATCTGATAGCAGCTTGGAGGAAAAGGATGAGGACTCTGTGCATGCTGCCATTCTTAAAGGTCACAAAATTCTCATCTGGTATGTGAAACGGAGGCATTTAGCTCCTGGCAAAGGTTTATCAAAGAAGCACAACAGAAAGAGAGAAGTAGAAAAATATTATTTCTTTTCCAGCATTTAGGATACACCTAAAAGATCTGCAAGGTGTTCTGGTCTTGTCCTCTCCTGGAGAGTACCTGCAATAAATCTCAGATATACAGAGTTCACAGAGCTAGCCTAGCTGCACCAGAGGAAGGTGCAGAAGTGGCTCACAAGGTAGCTTTTGCTTTGGTGGAGCACAGCACAATAATTATCACTCCTGTTCTATAGCAAATGGTAGGTAGTGTAGGTAGGAGCTTTGGCCTTGCATCCCAGGGTGTTATGGGCTATGCTGGCACAATCATGGAGAGGACTGGCTATAAGGTATCACAGAGCCACAGCTGCAGCCACTTCTAGCTGGGACTTCTGCCAATAATTAGCACAAGCAGACAAGAAGCTTCATTGCCAGATAAGACACAAAGTGCATAAATAAACCACATAAATATCTCCTGAAACAGAGAGCTGGAAGGTCTCCAGTGAGAAAGATTTGTGAAGAAGGGTATAGAGAGAGATGGGAAGAAGGATGCTTCACTGGGATGGAGAGGGGTCAGTGTAGCAAGCAGAGGTTTGTTTATTCAGGACTTACATCTTAGGATGTGTTGCTTCTTGAGCCAGGGACCCAGCATGCTGCTGAGCTCCCGTTGGAACAAGCATCATGAGATTTCCTTCTAGGGATGTAAAAAATGGACCAAGGCGACTGTGAGTCCCCCACTTCCTGGGGAAGCTATCCTCAGCCTGTGTTGATGCTTTTGTGAATCACGAGGAGAATGAGCAGGCTCAGACTGTGGGTAGCAGCCTCTCCTGATTTTTGCTCATGATGTGATTCAGGTATTTTCCCACCCTCTTGCCTTTCAGTTTTCTCCTTTGGGGGAGTTTGTGTTTTAAACCTATCTTGCTAATTTACCTTTCCCTTCTCAGTCTGAACAATGTCTCTCTTTCAATATGATCCTGATGCCACTGATGTACTCACATGGACACAGATAAACAAATCAGTTCAGGTTATGTTGGCAGGAAGGTGCAAACTAGGATTCATCTAAATGGCAGATGCGGAGAGATGGATTTCAATGAAACTACAAACTATGTATTAGAGAGATTTTTCCATTGGTAACCTGGGTCCAATCCTAATTAAAAAACTATTCTTGAGTTTTTTTCAGCTCATTTAAAGAGGTGTTCCTGATGAGCTGCCCATCTAATCTTATCTGCACTTATAGAATGTGAGAGCAAAAATAACTGGTGCCTGTAAGAAAAGGTTGAAAATGAAAATTCAGTTACCTATTTCCTGCCATTGAACACGACGAAAAGAGTGGCAGATTTCCCCAGGTGAACCTAAACTTTTCTGTTCTATGGTATTCTCTGCTTTAAGGCTAAGACCCACACCCAGGCACCCATTCCAGGTTTCTTTAGATTATCTTCCTTGAACAATAAATGAATCTAGGGGTAGAAAAGGATTGTTTGGTCGTTTGGCCTCTTTGGACACTTGCCCTTGAACAGGTGCTAAAGATACTCCTACCTGAAGGAAATGTTTTATTACTTCAATTCATGTAGACATATTACTATTATGTGTTGCATAATTATTGAATATTATTGTGGCCTTTAAAAAGGTAGGACTGGTCTAACACATAGGTGTGTTTGGATGGTAATGAGATTCATTCATGGTGCATTCTCCAGAGCATAAGTTCATGTCCTCTACAGATAGACAGGAACTGTACCTTGGATCTTGCATTGTGTGAATATTCAGTGGCCTTTTGCCTCCAACTGGCCTCAGTGTTTGAGTAAATGATGAGACAGGGAGAAGAGATTAGCTCTTGCCTATGGAAATGGTCACACCAAATTGGTGGGGCAGTATGGGAGCAGCTAGTATAGTCATCACTTCTCCCTTGCTTGATCTGCAAGTGAGTAGGATATCTCCAGTTCATTAAACCCCATCTCTGCAGGGTACTCTTTTTAGGAGAGAGGATACAGCACTTCACTGCAGGGGTAGGAGACATTCACCCCCCTTCTGCCACGGGAAGCCCTGCACAGAGGCACATTCCCCGCTACAGCTTAACGTGTCATTCTGAAAATGCTGTCAGAAACAGGTATATGAGAAGTTTGAGAATGGCTCTTCTCAGCCCAGCTGCTTGTGAATGAGTTCAGTTATTGGAAAACCAGGTACCTCTGTCAGATAAAGGCTGTACTGCTCCCCACACAAGCTGAGAGAGTGGCATAAGCTTTCCCATGCAGACAAGGCCTATGACCAGCTGGGTCCTCAAATCCTAGACCTACCTTACTGAAAAACGAGAAGGGTGGGTTTTGAATCTGGGAAGATTTGGTGCAGAAAGCATGTCCTTTGCCTTCAGAGGGCTGAGCCAGACAGGGAAGAGGGGTTCTGCAAGAGGCTCCATTCCCTCCTGAAATCCAGCTCCTTGGTGAAGGTTGATGGTTTAATTTTGAAGGAAACTACAGCACTGCTTCCCAGTGGTTTTTGCTGGCCTCCAGGCAGAGTGTGATGATGGTTTATTTTGACTTAAGTAGTTGTCTCCCCACAGATGCATCCTCCATCCTTCCCTAGTTGAGCAGGTACTTCAGGAGCAGAGGTTTGCCTCTGCCATGCAGCAAGGAAAACCCGCTCCCCAGCCACCTGTGCAGCTGCTGCTGCTTGAAGTGGGGCTTCTGGAAGTCTCTGACATAGTATTTGTGGGGCTCTTTAGATGCTTAAAAGAGACTTCTTTCTGATTCACTTGGCTGCCAGTAACGTGCTCCCCGTGACAGCTCGCAGGCAGTCCCTGGGTTCACAGCTTGTACTCAGATGGGAGGCAACAGATTGCAAGGCGAAATACTAGTGCCACAGATCAGAACAGCCTTTACAAGCAGGTGTGCAAAAATATGATTTTTCTGTCGTATCAGCCTTCTAAATGGGAGAACACATAAGGATGCAATGTCCTCATGCTCTGGCTGGAGCAGTAAAAGGGAAGTCCTCCCCCTCTGTGCTGCAGTCTGCTCCTGCCACCCCTCCATCCCCTCCTACCACCACAGTGCAAGCGCTTGTTGGGCTGCGCTGTGAACTTGATTGCTGAAATGATCTGGACTAAAAATAACCTTGTAAAGAGTTAAGGGATGTATTTTTAGCCCAGATCATTTCAGTGATCTAGTTTACAGCACAGCCCCACAAACTCACACTGGTGCAAGGGAGGGGGGAAGGGGCAGAAGGAAAGGTCAAGGGAGAATGATCAGTTGGAAACATAAGCTGTCTTTCTGCCAAAACCAGGTCCTTATGAAACTGCACCCTGAAAGCACTGACCCTCTCCAGTTTTCATCTAGCATATTGACAACTGCCTTCTTGTGGCACAGTGTTGAGAGCTGAGTGCTGAGATCACTATTTCTGGATCCTGTTTGTGTAGCTAGCCCTGAGCCTCAAATGCCTTATTATGTCTGCCTCTGACACACTATATTTGTCATTATTTTTTCCATATATGCTTGTGCTGAGGTAGATTATATGTGCAGCAACAAAAAAAATCAAACCATGACGGTCATGGGGGACCTTTGCAGAGCTTGTGAGAGTGCAGGGTGCACGAAGGTGTAGGCACGATAGACTAGTGTGAGAAGGAGCTGCAGGGAATCGTTCCTGCAAAGCTCTTTAGAAGCAAGGAAGGAATGTGGAGGTCAGGGACTGTCCTCAAAACCATGTATAGAGGCAACTACATGAGAATAGGGGTGGAAAGTGCACAGGACCATTACAAAAAATTGTGTAACCGTCACTCGTTTCATAGCTGCTGAATATGCCAGCCTTGCAAGGTGCTGTGGAGGGCTTGCATCTCAGATAAAAGGTGCTCCATCTGGACAAAATATCCTACCTGCAAAAGCAGACAAGTCAGAGGATTCATAGGGGAGGGAAGGAGAGTAAGGCAGCACAAATTTCTGATGTTATTCAGCTGGTATTTAAGTGCTCCACTTTATGGCAGTTAATAGACCTTTAGCCTTTTTTCATTAGCCAAACTAGATGCACAAATCCAAACCTGAACTTCTCCTTCAGTATCTGCTTCTGAGCCACACTGGTACCCTTTCAGACCAGCATTTCCAGTACCACATTATGCACAGTGACAAAACTAGTGGGATACCGATTCTGTGAGGTAAAGCTTTCAATTGCAAGGAGGTGGATCATGACAAAAACTGCTAGCTGAGGGCTATTGAAGCTAGTTTGGCACCAGTCCCATCAGGACATTGAAATTCATCCCCAAAGCCACCTCTGGCTTTCCAGTTTTCCCCAGGAGTCTTTGTAATTTTGATTTCATAAGAGTGTCACTGCAGGCACCTCCCACCTGTAGCTTAAATCTGTGATCTTTAAGGAAAGCTCTTTGTAAGTACCCAAACGTAATGCACAGAGAAACTCTTCAATCTCTTTACCTCTTTTCTGTGGGCCTTCAGTGTGCACATTCTCTCACCTGGTGCCCATGGTGGGTCTACAGGCTCTAGCGGGAGAATTGGCAAATGTCATTAAGCCAGGTAATGACCACTGCTGTCCTGAGGGGCCCCCTCTGTGAGACATTACTACTGCCACATCAGGCAGCCTTACTAGCCCTCGCATTTTCTGGCACATTAAATCACCAGTGAAGTTGGGATTGTTCTTCCTCAATGCTGCCAGAAGGACTGAGTTCAGTTTTAAAAGCAGATGAAGAAAGATGGAGTTGAAAACTATTTTCAAATTTACAAATTTGTTTGGAAGAGGAAAATGAAACCCCTTACACGGAACTTGCTAGTTACACTTCCTCTTTTGCAGACAATGCCATGCTTACATTGATGGTACAATTCAATTTCTGTTTTGCTGCTCTATCTGACATTTTTCAGAATATGCAATGCTTAGACACTTATTTTTATGGAACAGTAAAAGACCGCAGAGTAGCAGTCACCAAATTACTGATGGAGTCAGTCTTTTACCTTAGCTTGCTGGTTTTAGCCCAAGCAGGCTGATAACACTTCTCTTCTGAAAAGGAAAAGAATCAGCAGTTGGCTGTAAACAGCACAAATTTAACATCTGAGTAATTTTACTTTTTTTTTTTTTTTTTTTTTTTTACAAAAAAGAGAAGAGCTGCTCATCTTCATCATTCATAAAAGTGGTGGGCTATGTCACTGATACAGGATAAATGACTGTGAATGGAAGAGATTGCACTAGTATCACGAGGCAGGGGAGAGCCAGCACTGAGCTCTTGGGTGAGAGAAGCAGACGTGTGTCTTAGTCGTGGAAGAGGCTGAGGGATAGTACATGCTCTGAGGTGAGAGTGAGCAAGTTTTCAATCCTGTCCGATTTGCAGACCAGGCCCCCTGAATGCTTCTCTCCGGACGGAGTTTCAGTCCACTGATGCCTCTTGCTTGCTTCTCTCCGTTACTTTTTCCAGACAAGTCCTTTGGGCTACATGTTCCCAGGATCCATGTCCTGAAGGTGGAAACCGTAGGTCTCTGGACAGTGCTTCCAACTCATCCACCAACACTAGCCCACTCCCTCTCTTGTGGGAGGGAGACTGCCAGTCTGGCCCCTGGAAGTCAGGGTGCCAGTGTTCTTGAAGAGCAGGGAAGGGAACTTTTCGCATCCAGGTGCCCTGATACAGCACTTTACCTTGACTAGAAGACATAGAGCCTGGCACACCAGCTGGGAAAAATAATTTAAAAGCAGCTGTAGAAAAAGCTGGATAAAGGATGGCAGTGTAATTGCCAGAAAGGACTTTTCTTGTTGCAAAACCCGTAGCGTAATCGGAGAGTCTGCAGCTGGCAGTTTCCAGACAACACAGCCCGTGGGCTACTTGTACTAATCTTAGAATGGCATGTTCACTCCTTCCTGCACCCCGGCCGGCGAGCTTCACACCGTCAAGACCCACATTGCAATCAATGCCTGCTACCAGCAAAACAAGAAATGCATGGAATCATTCCAGCTTCACAGCTTTGATCAAATCCAAAGAAAGGGAGCTGTGTTTTCAGGCTGTAACTCAAAAAAAAAAAAAAAAAAGAAAAAACCCCATAACCACCCCAAAACAAGAGGTTGAAGAGGCCAAGAGGAAATGCAGTGTCATTTCTCTGTAAAGGCGAAGGGCTGTGAAAGAAGCTCTTGGAGAAAAAGGGACTGTGATGGAGGCAATCCTTCCACCACAGAGTGCCTGCAGCTCCTCAACCTCAACTAAGTCCTCAGTTCAGGTGTCTGTTCTGCCATGCCCAGGTATCCTGGGAGCTGATATGCTGAGCCAGGCCTCCCAATCCATCCTGCCTTCTCCAGCTTCATTCTTTGCTCTCTCCTCTTTCTCGCCTGCCCTCCCTTCATGGCAGGGAACCAGCCTGCAGCTGGGAACCACTCTCCCTCCCCACTTAACCCAGCCATCATTTTTCGTGTGCTCCAGGTTGCCCTGCTGATCTGCTTACCCAGCTGTTTCTTCTGTTCCCCTTATCTGCCACTTCCCCTGCCTGTAATTACTCTAATGAAGGCTGAAAAGATGAGAGAAAGGTGCTAGAAGTTCACTAAGAGGAGACAGATTGATAGGGCTTTTGTGGCTGGATGCAGGAAAGCTGGTCCAAAGCCTATGGGAAGTTTAATGGGGGAGATGTAGTCAGGATCCTGAAAACAAGGAATGTCAGACATCTACAGGGGCTTGTGGACCTGGAAGAAAGAAGGTAGTGTTTATTTGGAGCGCTTATTTACAGCTCTCTGAGGAAGGGAAAGGCCTTTTTCCACAATGCAAACAGGCCTTAGCCATGCTGCTCTCTATCAGGTATTTCAGACTAGAGAATGCTCCAAGATGTGGATGATGAGATGATCCTTAGTGTAACCTCCTCGATTTGCTTTTAATCTAGAAACTAGGAGTCTAAAGAAATTACTTCTTTAATATGATTTCAAGTTTCCATAGCTATTTCTCCAGCCCCTGTAGCATGGTGACCCCAAGGGAATGGTCCTTATGTGGGCCAGATTGGTGTTTTGAGGGCCTTTCACCTCCAGCAATGCTGAAGGAGTGGTTGTGTCAAGAAGACAGCAGGTCCCCCCCAGGCAGAGCAGCGTAAAGGGAGAAGGAAGGGCTGTGCTGGAGCCTTTAGAGAAATAGAAATGTATTCCTCGAGCAGTGGTCTTTGGTGAAACTTTCTGAGACGCAGAAGAGTATTATTGATGCAGAGGGGTGAGAAGTGTGCTGGTCATGTGTTCATGGTAGCAGTGCAGGGAGTGAAGGTATGAGGTTCCTTGCTGATGGTTCGTAGCCTGGCTTGTTGTTTTGAGGTCTCTGCCTCTAACAAAACAAGGATTGTTGGTTAGTTGTTCTCAGTTCCTCTGGTTTGGTTTTCCCTGGCATCAGATACTAAAGATGAAGAACAAAGGTTTCCTTTCATCAGCTTTGATTTCAAGGCTTTCCACTCATATTGCTTGATACACACATAGCAAAGAAAACAAGGTAAATGTGGGATGACACCAGGGCTGCGTGCTGTGGGAAGAGCCACGCCATCCAGTCTCCAACAAGCCTCCTGTTTCTCAGCCTGTTGTCGACCCAGGGGAGAGGAAGCTTCTCTCAGCCCTGGTATTTCCTCTCTCCCCCACACCCGCCTGAGTATTTCACTGCCAAAAAAGCAGAACAGCACAGGGACATCCCCAAGCACATGCTGGCTTGCTGTGAGGGCAGAGAATGGCTTCTTGCAGCAGAACCACTGGAAAAGGAAGGGCGCCGGTGACAGGGCAGTGAAGGAGGAATGGGAGGGCTGAGAAGGTGTATGGGAACATCCTTTACTGCCCCACTCCATCTGCTCACTGTGAGGAAAAGATGGGGAACAGACACTTGGCTTGAAATACTTCATTTGCTTCCTGTGAAAAATACTGAGTGTAGGCTCATCAGCTAGAACTGAAAGGCTCTGCATGAATTACTGGTTCTCTGGGATATTTGAAAATGCTGCTGGGTCCTGTCTTCCCAAACCTCTTGCTCTCAGACTGGATGATTGATGCCAGATGTGAGAAGCTCTGCTTAAAGTCCCTGCTTACTCTTGAACTTTATAACACATACGCAGGCTTCTCTCTAGCCTGCTTGCTTTTCCCAGCCTTTGCTCATAACTTGTTGTTCCGGATTTGTCAGAACAGGCCAGCAGAGACCAACTCAGAGGTGGACAAGTCAGCATCACCCTCAGTGGCTCAGCTAGCAGGGAAGTTCAAGGAGAAAGCAGCCAATGTCCCTGGAAAAGAGGTAAGGAGCTCTGCAGCCACCAGCTGGTAATCAAGTGGGAAATGAGACGCTCATCTCTACCTGTAGAAGTTAGAGCATCAGTGATCTGAGCATCAATCCACCTTGATTTTGAATCTTCACAAAGGATTTGTCTCCTAGTGCAATGCAAGCTATGACAGTATCTTCTGTGTGTTGCCGACTTGTGGACGAGTATTTTGGTAGAGCCATACCTCAGGACAGCTAGACACTGTAACTGAGACACTGCAAAGCTTGGTAGGGTACACATATATATCCAACAGGAGCAGGCAGCAATGCATGTATTATCTGGGCTGGCTTTTGTGGGCAGAGGGCAACAATGAATAATGAAATAGCTGATATTGAGCCATGGAAAAAGAAAGCAAACAACAGATTACACGGTGTAGAAGCCAGTGGCAGGTCACCAGCACCTTGTTCACAAAAGCAGAAGGTTTCCTCCAGGTAATTCTTTCTGTATGTGTCTGAGAGAGAAAGCTGTCTCTTTCCTTGCCCTCGTTACCTCTTCCCAATGACATTTCAGGCTCTGTGCCTAAACTTTATCATGATGAAACTTAGTTTTATTGAAAGCCCACTATGCCAAGCATTACCTCACAAGCTGTCTTTCACAAGATAAGCAAAACACTAGAATACCTCTTTTAGGAAGAAAGGAAAATCATAGTGTTTATGGATGGAGGTTGACATTTTAGGAGAGCCCCTTGTATCATGCATAGATGTTTACTGGTGAGCCTCTTCAGTGAGTGCCCCTTTAAAACTGAATTGCTTCCTTCTGCTGCTCATCTTATTTCAGCGTGTCCCAGGCTGGGCCTAAGGGGATCCTCCCTGTATTTGGCTGGATGCAGTGGTGACCTCTGTCCTGGCAGGGCTGGCATGCCACCCTCTATCAGAGGTTCGCACTCCCATAGCCGGGCCCGGGGATGGGAATAGCCAATCTCTTCCCAAGCACTCTTTTTTTTCTCTCAAGTCACCAGCGCGCCACTCCATCTGTCCCATTACCCTCATTTCCTCTTTTTAAGGTATGGGATTTAACTGCACTAAGTCCCTCACCCTTCAGCAGGCAGCAAGTTCCCAGACCTCTCTTGTGTTATCTGCAGACCTCTGCTGCTCCCAAGCCAAGGCAGTGTGGAGGGGCCTCACAGTGGGGGGAAACACATTTTCTCCAGAGACAGAGGAGGACAAAGTTTCCTGTCTTTTCTCTCCACACCATCTGTCACTTCCCCACCAGCTTTCTCAAGCTGGCTTCAGATTAATGGCTGAGTGGATAGTCTTTAACCCTTGCTTGACCCATGCCAGCAAAGTGGAACCTATCAACCAGGGAACCTCAGGTACAATCACTGTGGCACAGCGCAGCATTTCATGGTTGCAAAATGGTGGGATTTCAATAAGACATGATATTATTGCTTTCTAGTGTGATATAAAGATAAGGGCAGAGCTGCCCTTGGCTGCTTAGAGACGCAGCATTGCCACGGCTGGGTACAGCACCACCAGAAGTTAAGTGACATCAAGTCTACAGGTTCTCCAAGACAGCCAACTCTACAGAGGGCAAAGATGCCATAATCCAACTTTTCATGTGCCTGCCTGTTAGAAGGTAACAAAATTATCCAAATATTATATTGTGGATCTTATCCAATAGCCACAATATTATGCAAGTATTTTGTCTGTTAACCCGTAAGAAGTGTGTTAACAGCTTGGCAGGACACTACAAGCCTGGCATAAAAACAGTGACAGCTTGGCTTCAAGACCAGAGCAATGTCTATGAAGGTGCTGTGCTATGCATCTCTTCATTCCTAGTGAGCACTCTCATACTTCTGAGAGCCCTGGGACATTCAGAAGGAACCAGTGTCTGTGCTGTTAAATTGCCTTGTTGCTTCTCCCCTGGAGAATCTGTTTTCAGTCAAACTAAAGGTTACAGCTGAGGACTTTTCTTCATTAGAGGGAACCAAATGGGGCTGTAAGGCATGTTGAAAAAGTCAGAATTCCCCTTTTTGCACCTAAAATATATCAGATGCAAAATGGGAAAATCATGAACCAGGTAGGCAGCTGAGACTCATTAAAAGGAAATCCTGGTAATAAGACAGGAAAGAGAACAATAACGAGCTTTTCCAGTGTGAGGGGGTTTTTAGCAGAATGCTTTGAAGATTAAGCTTCTGGGAAGGTTTCTCCACCCTACACAGCTTAGAAGAGTGTCCTTTGCACAAAGCCTGAAGTGTCATGGTTTGTGCTGTGGAAAGAGATATAGACCACTTTTCCAGCACTAGGACTGGGCTCAAGATGCTACATGCACACCTAGCATGCTGGCCACATGCCCATATGCTAATATCTTGTGCTGCCTTTGGATGACTCCTTTAGGCAAGCAGAGCCCTGCCATCCAAGCAGGTCACTTACAGAGCATGCCCTTTGGTGCCTGAATTTCACTTCCTTTTTTAAAACACCTGATTTTCCTGCTGCTCAGTTGGTTGTTCTCTTCTCTTAGGTACCACCACATAAGCCAACTCGGAGGAAACCACCATGCTCCCTTCCATTGTATTCCCACAAAACTGAGTCAAGTGACAATGATGAGCAAGTGAGTATGAATTTAATAGGGGGACAAGGTCTCTCCTCTCTTCAACTTGTTCTCTCCTGAGACATGAGCCTGGAGGTAGCAGAGGGGTCAGGCTATGCAGCAAAAGACATCAGTTATGCAGCATCAAACCTTCCCCTGCTCACACACACGTACTGACTCAGAGTCAGCTCCACGCTGTTTCCCGCTCCTGTAGCATGGATGCACATCCCATTTCTACTGCTTTTGTTTTTACCATTAGAGGACTGATTGATCCACCCAGTTATCACCTTTCATTTTAAAGCAGGAACTGCTGGCATTTATTAGATTTGAACAGCGCTTAGCATAGGGAGCATCCATGCTCTTTGTTGCCTTCAGATGAACTCTAGTGTTTTGTGTATGATCGTGTAATAGTTCTGCTCCTGAGATTTCTCCTTCTTCAGAAAAAGGGAATAATTAATCCAGAGTGAAGAGGGGTTTGGTCAGCAATACCCATAGAATATTGTCTTGAGGTGCCCTCCATACAGCACCCTTGAATGAGCAGGTCCCAGTAAATTGGCTGCTACTCACTAAAGTTTATGCTCAGACTCCTTCCAGTCATTTCCATCCTTCTGTATTTCAGGGTTTGTGGTCTACCCACCAAATTTCACGTTGTCACCTGCCCTTAACAGGGGGGTGGTTCTTCATCCTTCTTTTCTGACAGCTACAGGCTCTTGCTGCCTCCATGCCAAACGAGCACAAGCTTTAAAATCTTAGATTTCTTCCTTTTCCTTTGGAACTGAAAAAAGCAATATGCCCCTTCTCAAAGCAATGCTCTTCCTTTCTCAAACTGTTTTCAGCCTTTCATAGCTCTACCTTTCCAGCCACTTAGGCCTTTCCTGCCCATACTAACTGGGTACCCTTTAACTCTGTTAGTCAAGTGGTGGCAGGAAGTCTTTTCTGTCACATAAAGTTCACAATGTTTACCAACTTTAAGGCTTGTACCCTTTAAGAGGTAGAATTTTAATCTGTCTGGTCCTGAAATAATACTGGGGGAAACTGTGTTATAGGTTAGATACCTTAGTGAAGGCCATGTAGCTGCAGAACCATTACACATCATCTAACTCAGATACTTCACCAGAAAGCAGACAGTCACCTTTACTCCCAGAGGAAGGATACATGTATGTAGAGCCCTAGGATGGCTAGATAACAAAAGGGGAGTGGTGGCAGGAAAGAAGAAAGCAAACTTTTGTGTGAAGACGTTATATGAAGCTTCCTTTGCTCCCCTACTAGCACTTTCTGCTTCTCTCTTCTAAGTTTTCTGCCGTCGCTGTATTTCCTCTTTTTCACCTACTTTACAGTGACTTTTTCATGTTTCATTTTGTTTTGCAGAAGCGATCTCCAAATGCTTGTCCCATCCCCAAGGTCAAGGTGAAAAGCTCCCCCATGATCGAAAAGCTGCAGGTAGGTCCTGGAAGAGCCCACATGGCTGCTCCGCCAAATTAAAACTGATTGGCATTTGCCATAGCTTCCCTTGCAGAGCAGCCACAGAGGAAGGGGATCCAGAAGCCAAGGGTGACGGCTAGGTAAACAGGGCAGTGGCCTCACTGATGAGGGCCCAGTCCCACAATACACAAACAAAGAAGGCAGAGCAGGTCTGGGTATGGTAATCAGCATCAGAAGCAGTCCAGCGATCCTCAGGGGTGTCTCTAGTTGGGTTAGTGCATGGGCCAGGATCATATGGATCTGTGGGGTACATGGCTGGGCATGGGCATGGCAGCAGCTCGGCTCGGGTGAGGAACAGGGGCAGGAACCTCAGTTGAAATGCAGCTCCCAAGAGAAAGTGAGGGAAACCCTGGCTGGGAGTTCTTTCAGCTCTTTCTTCAGAGCAGTCTAAATCAATTTGAATCAACTACACCTTGTCAGGGAGCTGGCCTTGAGTGCGGGCAGCTACAGTCGTGGCAGTGGGGAGTGTGCTCTGGGCTCTGGCACTCCCCTGCATGATCTTAGAAGCTCTGCGCTTCCCTCACCTCAATTCTCCCAGTTACGCACAAACGCACCCAGTGCTTCTTGCCCTTTTTTATCTCTCTGTGGTGCCCAATTCTTGCTGCTGAGGGCAGCTCAGCACTCAAGAGCCCATAGACATAGTGTCCTGCCACTGCCAAGCTGCCTCTCCTGGCAGCACGTGCGACTCCAGAGCTCAGTGCCTCCCTGACACCATGTAAACCTATTCATAGCACTGTCCCTCTTAATGCACCCAAGGACATTTGCCTACAAGAGCTTAGTGACAGGCCAGCAGAAAGTGTTTTGCCACAATTAGTCACAAAGGTGGCTTCTTTCCATGGTCATCTCGCTCCTCACGACTGCGCAGATCATTCAGAAGAACTGCAGACCAGGCTTGAAACTCTGAGGTCAGCTTGGGCACACACAGGGAAGGTTTAAATCTCGAAGCGATTGCTGGCTGCTTGTTCAGACTTTCTCCCAGCTCATCCACTGTAGACTGTGCTGGGTTGGCTGGGTCACTGGAAAATCCCAGAAGGCCTCAGGATGATAAAAGGGCACGTCCTGAGATCCAGCTGCTGGGGAAGGGCAAATGTCCAGTCATAATTTCTCTGCCCAGACTTGTTTGTTGACAGTGTCACCAGGAGAGACCCATAACCAGAAGGTATGTGGGTTGTGACAGCTGAGATGTGGCAGCTCCTGTGGCAAGAGCAAGGGTTCCTCCGTGTGGTCACCGCATGCAGTACACACCGGTGTCATGTTCGCCCATGACACGGATTTTTCTTTGCAGGCCAATCTGGCTTTTGCTCCAGCTGCTCTGCTGCCGGGAGCATCTCCCAAAAGCCCTGGTGTGAAAGGCCTGGTTTCTCCATTCAGCACCCCTCCCTCAACGCCCAGCAGCCCAGGGATTCAGTCCCAGCCCAGCGAAGCGAGTGAGACGCCGGTCAGCTTTGATCAGCCCCCGGAAGGCACTCAGCTGCAATTTTATAATAAGGTAGGGTATGTGCTAGGATTTCTCCATCACAGCAGGGTAAGGCTTGCTTATCCCTTGGCGATGAAAAGGAAGAGAAGGCCGTAGCCCTCGATCCTGCCATATCGGTGTGCATTTGTGGCCAAGGGAGGAGACCTATGTGCCAGGTTTGAAACAGACTTCCAGTGTAACTCTGTTGGAGTCTCCTCTCTGCCCACCTGCACATGGAGCTGCATGGTCCATCAGCTCCAGCAGCCTTCCTGGCCAAATGGGTGATGGGAATGGGTGAAGTGGCAGGACCCAGTCACTTCAGCTCAGTAGTAAGAGGGTGGTTGGTTGGTACCTGGGCAGGGAGCACCGTGAGGAGGTGGTGTCACATGCCAGCAACTGTCAAAGGTGGCTGTGGCGCAGTTTAGGGAGCCACACAGAGCACAATGGTTTGCCAGGTGTCTTGACAGAGTGCTCAGAAGTTAAATGGGAAGCTGTGACCTGCATTCACCATCGACTGGAGTGCAGACACTTTCCTCAACCACCAAACTGCCAAGAGTAGAAAAGGCTGAGATATCCAAAGTCAGCAGCATCTGTGTAATGAGTGCAGCATCCTTGAGCTTGGGGTTTAACTTGGACAAGGAGCCACAGTTTAAATTGTGACAATGATCTCTGGCACCATCTCTACAGAAGAAAATGAGACATATATTAGGAAGTTGCTTGTCCTATACAGTAGTCTCTCAGCAGCAGTGTGCCCTCATCTCCCTACATCTCAGTAGCAGAGCAGGAAAAGTGAGGGCACCAAGGTAGCAGTCATGTTTCCCATGGTATTTTCCTCTGTTGTGCTTTCCTGCTTTCCAGTACCGCTCTCTTGACTGCTTCAATGTCTGCTTTTCCTGCCTCCAAGGTGCGGACGCGGGGATCGATAAAGCGCAGGCCTCCCTCCAGGAGGTTCCGAAGATCTCTGTCCGAGTATGGAGATGGGGAAGATTTAGGGGTCAATGTCTCCTCTCCAGAAAATGGTGCCAAGGAAGATGGGGATGAGGTGTTTGGGCCCAAGGGTAAGACAGATGAAGCAGAAACAGGGAGCAAAGAGCAAAAGAAACAGACAGAATCTGATGAGAAGCCCCCATCAAGGAGAGGATCCAGCAGATCAGAAGATGAAGAAAAAGGGGAAAAACAGGCAGAGGAAATGACTCCTTGCAAGAGTAACACAGAGGATACAAAGGAGGAGGAGGAAGTGTGTTGTGGTGCCCCAGGGGAGAGCTCTCCCCAGCTTCCCTCTGGAAACAAGGAGGAGAAGGTGTGTGAGGGTCCCCAGGGAGAAGAGCAGCAAGGCAGTGCCTGTGAAAAGGGGGACGAGGAAAAGGGGGACAAGGAGAAGGAAGAAGCTGAAGCTGGAGCTGAAGCAAAGGAGAACAGTGAGAGCTCAGATGTACGGAAAACATCAGACGCTGAAGAAACACGACTGGCACCTGAACCGCTGCAGGACGCAGTGGGCTTAGACACTGCCAGTGAGCCTTCAACATCAGCCACGCAGGACCAGGGCACAGAGTAACCGTGACACACAGGTAAGACAGGTCAGCATGATGATGGCTCCTAAAATACCAGAGGGTTTTGCTTATTAATGAAAATGGCAACTGATGGAACACACCAACATTTTTGCTGTTCTCCACACCTCAGAAGTATCAAATCTCAGGCCTACAGAGACTGCAAGGCAGGGTGTTTAAAACAACCAGCCCTCCTGGGTGGTGTTACAGAGAGAGAGGATGGAGAAGAAGCAAAGCCTATTCTGGGTTCAATAAAATGGAGGGGCTCTGCTCACCAAGCACCCTGCCAAGCTGCTGTTTTGAAAGCAATTTGAAAGTACGTACAGTAAAAAGCACTTTTCCCCAGCAATAACCATTTATATACTATCTCAGTATGCCTCCTTACATACACGTGTTTATATGTATAGGTGTGCACACACTGTGTGTGTATATATATATATATATATATATATATATGCATACATATATATATATATCTCCATGTGTTTAGCTTGTTAGCTTTGCCTGCAAAAATAGTCTTTGCACACACGCCAGTTTCATGATCAGCCCTGGAAGCATGCAAACATAGGCCTCTGCCACTTGAAATAACAGAGGATTTCCACTGGCTAAAGTGGGGCTTGTTCCATGTAGCTTCTTACGTACTCTCTAAGCACTGATAGCGTAGCCACAGATGCCTGAGGAAATAGCGCATTCCACCTCAACCACCTATCCCGTCGTCAAATGCCTCCTTGGTTTGGCAAGGAACAACTGAAGGAAACAGGCTGGTGCTCAGGCTGCAGCTTGCCTTTGCATCCTAGCACAGAAACTTCCTAAGTACCCTCAGGTCATAGACTCCCCAGCACTGTATTTAGTTAGACCCATGATTATTTTTCATAATTTCCTTTTCCCCTCTGAAAAGGACATACCCAATCAGGGCACAGGAGACTTAACATGTGAATAGGAGCCATCTAACCCAATCAAGGTGGAAGCTACTGGAAAACCTTCAGTGGCAGGATACAAGCGAATACGGATATTTCCCAAGGTCCAGACTCATCCCAGAGCTGAGTGGCTGCTCTCTGCTTCACACCATTGTACTTTGGGACAGGCTTGCAATCGCTTTGGACTTCAAATCTGAGGTGTTGGCTGACATTCCTCAGTGATATTCGGGGACTGAGAGACCTGATACATGTTGTCCTGGAGCTGAAAGCCACCACCGCTCCTGTTACCTCTGCTCCTTCATCCTGCTCCAAAATGTCTTTTTCTTCTCCCCTGCATTGGTCTTAGATGAATTTTGTCAATTACATACATACACATATGGTGCCTTTTTGGTAGCTTCTTTTGAAATATTTTGGGGTGTCAAATTTCAGTAAATAATGTTTTAACAGTAGGATAAAGTATGTTTTCTCCATATATGCTGTATGGGAGACAATGTGAACCCTGAACACAGGGAAAACTCTTAGGACATTGTTCATAAAGCATAAAATCTCTTTGAAGTGGGGGTCAAGCTGGCTGA
Organism: Athene cunicularia; assembly: GCF_003259725.1. Lineage (NCBI taxonomy): Eukaryota > Metazoa > Chordata > Aves > Strigiformes > Strigidae > Athene > Athene cunicularia. The sequence continues at coordinate 112,477,935 of NW_020799091.1, forward strand.
TCTGTGAAACAGCCCGTCATGGTAGGTAATTTTTCTGTGTGCTTCAACTCTGGGACGATTTAGTGCTGGTGGAAAGTAACAACCAACAGATTTGATGCACAGAAAAGATGTACTGCGTTGGTCAACAGGGCAAGTTTTCTTATCCAGTTGTAGGCTCCTGTCCAGATTTAGAAGGGCTGCCTGTCTGTCCGTCTTTCTCACTTCCAGACCCTATCCAATCATTTGATTCTCATTTGAAACTTTAAGTGTGTGTCCACCGAGTACCACCTGTGATAGAAAGCATCCTGGCTTACTGGAAACACCTGGTTAATTTTATGTAGGTCAAAGAAGAGGTCTTAGATGGCTGAGTTTCCAGTTGTGTGGCCTGACTGAATATTAATTGGTGAAGGTCATCTGGTCAGTCCCTCCTAAATACTTGCTCATTGTACTACATTTGCATTGACTCTTGGGGCACGTTAAGTCATGGGTCTTGGACTTGCTAAGGCAAAAAAGCTTTTACATCTGGAGAGTATTTGTTGCCCATATGAAATAAGTTATTTGGGGAAAGATAGATAACAGTCCGTCACCTAACTAGTTTCCTGACAGTTGTGCTTGAAGCTGTATCTGCAATACTGAATAAAAATCTGCTCTGGCTGAAAGCCATGGGGCTCATGTCCACATAGTTCCATGTATGGAACTATGGACAAATCTGGACTTGCTGGAGACAGCGAGCCAAAGTTGTCAAAAGCTGAGCCAAGGAGCCAGCTAGCTGTTAGTTGGTGTGATTGGTCAGAGGCCAGCACCTGAGTCTGCCACCAGCCACCTAGTGCCCAGCAAAACACACACAGCTACAGAGACCAAGGGCAGAACCAGCCAGCTCCTCATCCATCAGAAAGTTCCTCCTAGCAAATGTCAAGGTGAGCAGAGTTGCAGGCTTGGGTTGTCCCTGTCTCTCAGAACAGGCACAAGCATTTTACACCACACAGCCCACATCTGTCCTTGAATGGGCTCTGCAAAACAGCAGTGTTACAAACCCAGTGGCTTTGAAGAATATCCCCTTCCTGTTCACCAGCTCTAAAATCGCGAGGAAAGAAGTGGCTCTGTGTCCTGCCTTTCTTTTTCCCAGGTGAGAGCACTGAGATGTCATTTACTGAGAGCCAGCAGTGTTGACCCTCCAAGCACGCACGGGCTTGTTGGTAAACACGACCCCCATGTCCTTTTGAGCCATGTTGTGGAGCATTGTTGCCTTTGAATCCATTTTAATCTGTTTGTTAGAGCTTGTATTCCAGGGCAGGCTGCAATCACTTGCTGTACCCTGTTTCTTCTCCCAGCAGTATCCCATCTGGATGTGAGTGATTGTGCCTTGTGTATATAGATATATGTGTGCCTGTTTAGAGAATGAGTATGTGTGTCCCAAGCAAGGGAATGGAAATCCGAGGGAGAAACAGAAGAAATAAATGGTGGAATAAAACCAAACTAAAACAAAATCTGTGTGTTTCCTCCTGGGGGAGATGAAGGAGCCTGAAGAAGGATGGAGAGAGCTGGCAGCAGCAGACAAAAATAGGGGTGGGATTTCCACTGCCATTGAAGCAGTTTAACATTCAATTTTAATTTAACTTGTGGTATTTTTTTACTTTTGGGGAACAGCAATAACCAATGTGCTTAATCCACAAAGGAAGGTGTTCTCTGGGGCAAGCAGCGACATCAGAGACTGCCTCACTCCCTTCCCCAGCCCTGCAGGTATCATGTATCTAGGAACAGAAGAAAGCAAAGCTATTTAGCCCACTGCCATTTCTGCAACAGCATCCTTGTTCAGGGGAAGCATAAAAAACCAAGGTGACACACAATGATCCTTCCTGTGAGATTTCCCAGCTCCTGACAGTCAACAGTTTAGAGACTTTCTATGCCAGAAGTTGCATCACCATCTTTGTCCTTGATGGCTTTACCAAGTTGCAGGAAAAAGGATGCCTGTCTCTCAGCTGAAGGCATCTACACATCCATCCCTGTCGGGGCAATGCTTGCTCAGGCAGCACACAAACATTGCCGTGTCTGCAGGCCAAGAGAGCAATTTTTGAAAAGACTCTAGCCAGTATTAGCATTGTGGCACTACATGTGGACATGTATCCCTGCCCCACCCCTGCTATCAGGCAACATTGGCTTGGGCAGCGTGGTCATGTATCGACAAGGTGTGTAGAGTCAAAATTTTAGACTGAAATGTAGGCCACAGCTTGGCTTGGTGTATAGGGTGTACAGACCCATATGCACCTGCCAGATAGCTGAGGCTGGAGCATGAGGCTGAGTGTCAGGTGTAAGAACACTGATGGTCGAATAGGCAAATGCCCTCAGCAAGAAAAATCTGATGTAATTTATGCAGTTCCGCTGATGTGGATGGTGCCGGAAAGATACAAAAAAAGTAAAAGCACAAACCTTACAGGCCAGAAGACCTTTCAACTTGGGAGGGAACGATGAAAAACAGAGCAAGAATAAAGTGGAAAAAGAAATGCAGTGCAAGAGCAAGGAGACTGTTGCAGTTGCGTTTGGCTGGGATCATGTTTTTATGGTTATTCTTTGACTGGACAGTGTTTGAACTGTAGTGTGAGCCGCAAGGAAGTGTTGGATGGATAAGGACTGGAAGTGATTACTGATCGGAGAAAGAGGGTTTTCTAGAGATCTGGGATGCAAGGGAGGCTGGTACAGAGGTGTGGAAACATGAGGCGGAAACTTGTGGATGACAAGCGGCATTAGCAGGATCTGCCCCATCAGGGACAAAGCAGCAGGGTGGAGCGGATTCAGTGGGAACGCCGCTGGCTCCCCTGGGTCCCCACACATGGGAAACACAGTCCCAGCGCCGCGGCGCGCTTCCCAGACGCCCAAGCTCTTTGCTTCAGCCATTTCCCTTGCCCGGGGAGGCCCAAGAGCCAGTGCCGGGGACGCCTGCTGGAAGGGAACCCCCAGCTGCTTCGCACAGGCCCTCGCTTCCCCCGCGCGGGGGGCTGCCGTGAGAGGATTCCTACACTCGCGCCTATGCAGTTGCGTGTGTGTGTCCCCTCACCGCAGCCCTGCGGGCGGAGGCTGCGGGGGGGCCGAACCTCAGCCTGTCAGACCGCCCGCCCTCACAGCCCGCGGGGCCGCATGGCGGGGCAAATCGCGGGCCGGGATAAACCGAAGCAGTTCGAGGGGGGGTGTGTGGGGTGTGGGGGTGTCCCTTACC
>NW_020799091.1:112481174-112484968 GCF_003259725.1 Athene cunicularia
CGGTGTGGCCAGCGGCCCGCCAGGGAGCGGTCAGGGCTCACGGGCGCTGCTCTGCCCGGCGGCCTTGTTGGGACGGCGCTCACAACTCTGGGGTGCAGCCTCTCCTGCTTTTTTGCGGGGTCCCGTATTACTCATGAGGCACATGCGCCGTCGCTCTGCGTGGTGTTGCTCTCCGGGTTGCCTGCAATCACTGTGGCAAACCTATCTACCCTGTGTGCAAAATCTGCTTAATGTGTGTCTAGCCATTTACTACAGCAGTCAAACCCCAAATCCCAACCAAAAGAAGGGGAGTTCATGGTTCGTTTCCATCATTTGAAACTGTACTACAGCCAAGCAGTGATGACGTTACTTTAGTACCTTAGAGCTGATGATTTTATGCAGACCTGTTTAAAATCAGAGGCTTCTTACAACAAACACTGATGCTGATCAGACCACAGGTCAGTGCTACCTTGGCTCTTGTCTCCAGGCAGTGACAATCGCTAAATTAATTTTGCCCACATTCCAAGAAATTGAAGGGGAAGGTAGGAAGGAGAGACCAGAAAAATAATTACTCTCATTTTACGAGCTTTTTTATATATCAAGGTTGCAGCTCGAGTTGTTCCTTGGCATCAGTTCAGGACTGGAATAGCTCATCATTAGCATCCATTTTTTGTTATCGAGTTTTGTCAGAACACTTACCCTTGCATAGTGGGTGATCCAAGACATGCTTCATAATCGAATTACAGAAAAACAATTATCAAACTCTTCAAGTACCACATGCAATTACAGTGCTGCTGGCAGCTCTGAGGTTTGAAAGAACCACTGCATTTTTATTTAACTAGGGTAAACATAAGCGCAGCACTGCCACTCACCATTTTTCCCAGTGTGCAGAGGAAAAAGTAATGTTGTAACAGACACCCAATACTTTCTTTTACAAATACAGCCTTTTTTTTTTTTTTTTTTTCCCCTCTCTCTCATGTTCTTCTCTTACTGTTTCAAAATGAGCATAATGGATGGGATGTTTTTTGCAGGAATGCACGTCTCTGCACACTAAACAGTGTATACTGTACAGTTCCTCTAGGTTTGGAGATGCTGGCTAAACAGAAAACAATCAAAACCATTAAAAATGTAAAATCAGTCTGAATATATTTGTTTCTCCTAGAAGATGTTACCTTTATTTTGTTTGACATCATAATCCTGCCTGCTCCCTCTGGCAAGCTACTAGAGAGCTCTCTAAAATAGCAGGATAAAAAAAGGTCTGAATTTCTAACATAAAACAGCAACCATGAAAAAATGTATTTAACCTCCTGCCAGTGACACGCTTTTTCATATCTTCCTTTTGTGATAAGAGGAAACAAAAAAGACAAAAAAAGCATTTTTCCTTCTCTTGTGGGGCTGAATGCTGATTTTATTGCCTTTGAGAAAGCTCAGAAACCAGTCAGGCAGCTTGACAGCAGTCTGCCAGGAGGCTGCTCTGGTCTCTCTTGCCCCACTGTCTGAGCAGTTGTGCCCTCTCACTGCAGCTTGTCTGACCTGAGTGGATTCAGCGTGAAGAAAAGTAACACCTCTCCATATGCAGATAGAAAAAAATGAGTTTGTTGCCAGCTAAGCGAGCTGTATTACTAAGCAATTTGATAAATACTAGTATTATCATTAGACAGAGTGTAGAGTTGTATAGCTAGAGGGAAAAAGGTTGGCAGCAACTACACCTTTATTTGAGTTAGCTTTTCAGGGAGTTGTGTGCTGAGTTCAGGACTTGTGTAGTACAGCTTGTAGGCTCTGCATTTAACAGCTTACCCAGAGAAGTGTTCCCAGTTCTTTTTATTATAACCTTAATAGTAACATGTTACAGAATACAAATGCCATATATGTTCCTCAGGACAAATTGAGTTGTTCCAGCACCCAACTTTCTGTGTGGAAATACCAGAATAATTTGTTCACTACTAGCTGGATAAAAAACTGTCTACAGTAAGTAGAGCAGATACTGTCCCGAATGTTCTCTGTATTGAACAGCAGTACTACTACAGAGCAAAAGGGACAATCGTAGGGCTGTACCTGTGACAACGTTATCTCAGCTCTGTCAGGGAAGGGAGCAATTGTAGGAATCCTCTAGCAAGGGACACGTGGCCAAATCAGACTTATTAGTACCTAAAAGGAGAAGGTGTGAGCGCTGTGAAGGACATTAAATTTGAGAGTAAGAAAAAGGATATATTTTTAAAAAAACATTAGGTTGGGTATCTTGAAAATATGCGTAGAAAGACGAAGCTTGGGCTGTTCAGGGGATTTAACATTTTAAAACTGCAGTACTGAAGGACCTGAAGGCAGTGAACTCTGGGTACTGAGGTGCTTCCATCATGGTAGAGCACTTTCCAGTCACTGAGGGGAGCTATAAGAGCGAGTGGAGTTTCCATGGAAAGATCTCTGAGGGAGTTGAGGCAGAAAGGCTTGGGATGAAAGGCTTATTGTTGCCAATCAGTTTCTGCTCCATTTGGAAAGTGGGGATATTGGTCAGCTGGCTAAAGACTCACCTGCAGGGGAAGTTGGAGGAACCAAATGTGGTGGCAACAAAACTAATAATAGTAATTAGATAATTCCCTGTGATACTGAGTTGCCTGTGTTGATTTTTATTCCCAAATACTGGCCCTGGATTTCTGATAGCCTGTATTTCTGGAAAACACATACAATGTTTAGCCTGAGGAACATTCTCCAGAGCTTCCCCCCAAGGGCGTAAATAATGAATGCATACACCATTACATTTTAAATGCCATGAGAACTCTTGCATGGCAGCTGGAAGAAAAAAAACCTGCCTGTGTTTTTGCAGGGGCTTGATTTGTCATGGCCATCCTCAACATGGCACATGGTAGCGGGACTTTTCTGTGGCCTCTTTCGTCTGCAGATGCCATTAGGTGGCCAGAGAGGGGCAGAGAAACTGGTGCACCTGGGAGAGAATCAGCATCTATGGAGCACCAGGCGGGGGCAAACTGAGTATACTGTGGGCCTCTGAAGCCTCATGGACAGACACAGTGAGCAACAGACATGGTATGTCTAAGCTCGTGCAACCTCTTTAAAATACAGAGTTTAGCAAAGAAGAAATATGTGCAAAGAGCTTCTCAAAAGAGAGGGAATGAAGCAAGGAGGTAAAGAAGGGTGAAAGCGTAGTCTCAGGGTGTCTGTAACAGCAGGAAGTCCAGTCACTGAGCCAGGGGAAAAATTCCAAACAGGTATTTTCAAGCGAAAGGCAAAGGTATATGGTCACGTAGCAGGAGAGCTTCCGAAGGAGCCTGTATTTGCAGGCAACGCAAGTCAGAACAGGCTCTGGGGGTTAACGGGGAAGAACAAGAAGGACCTGGGTGGAGGGAGGGAGAACCCACCCTTGCTGGCTCTGTAAGCCTGCGGCAGCATTCTCCTGCTTCCCCAGCCGCTGGGGACGGGCGCTCGACAGGCACATCCGTCAGCCAGCACTGCACACAGGTTAGCCAGCACCGCACACGGCCGAGTGGGACCAAGCTGAAACCTGCTGCCGCCCTCGTAGGCCACGACAGGCCCACTGCTCATGGACGGGTCTTAACTAAAAACCGCACGACTCCGTTTGCGCCACTGTCAGTTATTTTCAGTATTTTTAAATGTAAAATAGGGAGATGGCTAGCGTGCCTCCAGAGGGATTTCTGCACGGGCGATTAACTCTCGGCAGCCCCTAAGCTTGAGGCGAGGCCATTTGGCGCGGGGCTGCCTCTGGGCCGGCGGGTGCGGTACAGGCGCGGTAGGGGCAGGCGGGTGGAGCGCGGGCCGCTCGCAGAGGCCGAAGCGTTTGCCAG